>NC_142181.1:38167218-38476978 GCF_026936395.1 Plectropomus leopardus | reverse complement strand
CATCACCCAAGGAAAAACTCCCGAAAAACAACCCCTGAACGGGAAAAAAAAAGGAAGAAACCTCAGGAAGAGCAGTAGAGGATGATGAGGGATCCCTCTTACAGGACGGACAGACATGCAATAGATGTCGTAAATAACAAATGAAATACAATCATGGCAAAAAAAGGAAAGAGAAAGAGAGAGGGGGAGAGGGGGGAGAGAGGCACGACAATAATTGAAACAGATGCATGTCATTACAATAACGGTAGCTGTGAAATTATTAATTGCACTCTATGATGATGTTGAGGGTGATGATAACAGTCTCAAGCATATGTTGAAAGGGAGGTGTCCAAAGGCAAGATCACAGCATCGGCTCAACCAGGACCAGACCACAATCAGGGCGAGCGAGGGGCACAGTATCAGTACAGCCACAGCACGAGCACAACCAAAGGCAGGGTCACAGCATCAGCACAGCACAGTCAAGGTTATGGCCAGGATCCAGGAAAATAGGAAACAAGGGAGCAGGAATGCTCCTGAGAGGCAGCAGGATTAGCGTAGTGCAATTCAACAGACCCAGGCTCTGTGATCGCGAGCTCCAGGTAGTGAGAGTACCACAAGGCTATCACAGATGTAAGGCTAAGCTAAACTACTGAGGCTAAGCTAAGCTTGCAAATGGCAATGCAGTTAACAGACATGCATAATTTTCCGATGGCGGCATTGAGAGAAGGAAAAGGAGCTCAGCGTATCAGAGGAAGTCCCCCAGCAGGTTAAACCTCTGTCAGCCTAACTAGGGGCTGGTCCAGGCAACCTGAGCCAGCCCTAATTATAAGCTTTATCAAAGAGGAAGGTCTTAAGTCTACCCTTAAAAGTTGAAACGGTGTCTGCCTCCCTGACCGAAACTGGAAGATGGTTCCATAGGAGAGGATATGGTAGCTGAAGGCTCTGGTTCCTATCCTGCTTTTGGAAACTTTGGGAACCACAAGTAACCCTGCATTTTCAGAGCGCAGTGATCTTGAGGGTTGGTTAGGAACTATGAGCTGTGACAGATAGGATGGAGCCTGACCATTTAGAGCTTTGTAAGTAAGGAGGATGATTTTAAATTCAATCCTGGATTTCACAGGGAGCCAGTGCAAAGAAGCTAAAACAGGAGAAATATGATCCCTTTTCTTGCTTCCCGTTAAAACACGAGCAGCGGCGTTCTGCACCAGTTGGAGAGACCTAAGAGATTTGTTGGGGCAACCAAATAATAGGGAGTTACAGTAATCCAGCCTAGAGGTGACAAATGTACTAATTTTTCAGCATCTGTTTGGGAGAGGATATGTCTAATTTTTGCGATGTTACGCAAGTGAAAGAAAGCCAAGCTTGAAGTTTGTTTTATGTGGGAGGCAAAAGATAAATCTTGGTCAAATAAAACTCAGAGGTTCCTTACAGTTGTGCTAGAGTCCAAGGTAATGCCATCTAGAGAAATTACATTGTTGGAGAAGGAGCTTCTGAGGTGTTTGGGGCCAAGAACAATAACTTCAGTTTTGTCTGAATTCATCATCAGGAAATTACGGCTCATCCAGGCTTTTACATCCTTAAGACATGTTTGAAGTCTAGATAGCTGATCAGTTTCATCTGGTTTCATAGATAGATATAATTGCGTATCGTCAGCATAACAATGGAAATTTATAGAGTGTTTTCTAATTACGTTGCCTAGAGGAAGCATATATAAAGTAAAAAGGATTGGTTCAAGCACCGAAACTTGTGGCACTCCAAAGCAGACCTCATTGATTGACTTAAACCAGGCTAGTGACATTCCTTAAGGCCAATTAAATTTTCAAGTCTGTGCAGTGAGATTTGATGGTCAATGGTGTCAAATGTGGCATTGAGATCTAATAGGATTAAAACAGAGACCAGACCTGTGTCAGAAGCGATAAATAAGTCGTTATTAATTTTTGCAAGTGCTGTCTCTGTACTATGATGAACTCTGAGACGTGACTGAAAGTCCTCGAATAAACTATTATCTTGGAGAAAGTCAGAGAGTTGATGAGCAACCACTCTCTCAAGGATTTTAGAAATAAAGGGGAGATTAGATATCGGTCTATAGTTAGCTAAAATTTCAGGATCGAGAGTGGGCTTCTTTAGAAGAGGTTTAATGACAGCTACTTTAAAGGACTGTGGTACATAGCCTGTTAATAAAGACGATTATATCTAATAAAAAGTTGTCTAATAAGGGTAAAACTTCCTTAAGGAGCTTAGTTGGGATGGGGTCTAGCAGGCATGTTGATGGCTTAGATGCAGAAATCAAAGTATAGAGTCGATGAAAGTCAATGGGGGAGAAACGGTCCAAATAAATTTCAGGCCTTACTGCCATATCCAGGCTATCTGAGTCTGGGGTCAGGTCAGTTAAGGGCAAGAGGTGATGGATTTTATCTCAAATAGTTATAATTTTATCATTAAAGAAATTCATAAAGTCGTCACTGCTTAGGGCCGAAGGAATACAAGGCTCTATGGAGCTGTGACTCTGAGTCAGCCTGGCTACAGTGTTGAAAAGAAACCTGGGATTGTTTTTGTTTTCCTCAATTAATGATGAATAATAGTTTGCCCTGGCATGACGAAGGGCCTTCTTATACATTTTAAGACTGTCCAGCCAGATTAAAAGGGTCTCTTCCAGGTTGGTTGAACGCCAGTGTCTTTCAAATTTTCGCGGTTTGTTTCAATTTGCGAATCTGGAGGTTAAACCATGGAGCTAATTTTCTTTGTTTCATTATTTTCTTCTTGAAGGGTGCAATAGTGTCGAGAGCTGATTGCAGTGAGCCAGTAGCATTATCAACGAGACAATCAAGAATGACTTAAGTTAGTAGTAGTGTTCTCAGTCGCTGTAAGACATGGTAATGATGTCAAAGCAGAAGGAATTAGTTTCTTAAATGTAGCCACTGCTGAATCAGATAGACATCTAGAATAGTAGCTCTTACTGAGAGGCTTGTGGTCGAGTAATAAAAAATTGAAAGTTATTAAATAATGGTCTGACAAAGCAGGAATCTCAGGAAAGACTAATAAATCTTCAATATCGATGCCGTATGCAAGGACTAGATCTAGGGTGTGATTGTAGCGGTGGGTGGGTTTATGTACACACTGACTGAAGCCTATTGAAATTCAGAGTATGGGCCGGGGGTGCGGTACACTATGACAAATAGAATTGGCTGTAGAGTTTTCCAGGATGGGTGAGAAAGACTAAGAAAAAGGCTTTCAAATGAACTATAGTTTAGCTTAGCCTTAGTGTGAATTGCTAAGCTTGAATCAAAAATAGCAGTGACTCCCCCTCCTCGGCAAGTGTCTCGCGCAATGTGACTATTTATATGACCAGGAGGAGTGGATTCATTCAGGCTAACATACTCATCAGGACAAAGCCAGGTCTCAGTGAGGCATAATAAATCAATATGGTTATCCATTATTAAATCAGTGACTAAATGAGCCTTGGTTGATAGGGATCTAATGTTTAAGAGTCCACATTTAATTCTCCTGTTATGATGCTGTTTGACAGGAGATGAGTTAATTTTTATGAGATTTTCTTGTACAACTCCCCTTTTGTTTAGTTTAGCTTTAAACAAATGAAGTGGTCGGGGGACAGACACCGCTTTTATAACATTTACATTATGGGTGTGTGATTGTGCTAGAGGAAGCTCAGAGAAGCGTGTAAGACTGCGACTCTGAACCCTGGTCCCAACTCTGGTTTGTCATGGCTTTGGGCCCCTAATAAACTCGGCCAGATTCCTAGAGAGTAGAGCGGCTCCATCCAAAGTGGGATGGATGCCGTCCCTCCGGATAAGACCAGGTTTACCCCAAAAGGAGTGCCAATTATTAACGAAGCCCACATCAGTTGCTGGACACCACCACGACAACCAGCGGTTGAGTGCTGACATGCAGCTAAACATGTCATCACTGGTCACATTGGGGAGGGGTCCAGAGAAGATTACGGTGTCCAACATCGTCTTTGCGTACTCACACACCGACTGTACGTTAATTTTAGTGACCTCTGATTGGCGTAACCAGGCGTCATTGCCGCCGACGTGAATAACAATCTTACTGTATTTACGTTTAGCCTTAGCCAGCAGCTTCAAATTTGACTCGACGTCGCCCGCTCTGGCCCCAGGGATACATTTGACTATGGCCGCTGGTGTCACTAACTTCACGTTTCACAAAATAGAGCTACCAATGGATAAAGTGAGCAGTGCAGAGTGGGAGAAAGTGTCTTAACCTAAAAAAACAGCATATTTTGCTATTTTTTTAGTTAGCTCTGTGATATGACATTTGAAAGATATAATTTCATGTATGTGGATCCCCAGGAATTTAGTGGATTGAACATTAACCTGCCCATTAATTTTAACGCATACATGTTTAGCATCAATTGAGCTCCTGCAGGAATGGTACAATATGTAATTTGTTTTTGCTGACATTAAGAGAGAACTGATTACACTTTGAGCCAAGTATCCACTTTCACAAGCTCTCTACTTAGAGTCTGTAACACAAGGGGACACTTGTGAAATTGAAACAAATTGGTATTGTACGCGAACATTATTTTATATATGACATTTGAGGAATAAGCAAACCCATTTATATACAGGATAAAAAGGAGCGGCCCCAAGATGGAACCCTGGGGAACCCCATATTTTATGGATTTGATGAAAGATTTGTGGCCATTTATAAGTAAATATTGCTGTCTGTCACATAGGTAGCTCCTAAACCAAGTGCCTTGCCTCTGATACCATAATGAGACAATTTAAATAACAGAATCTCAAAATCAATAGTGTCAAAAGCCTTTGACAAGTCCAAAAAAACACCAACATAGCAAAATTACCTTTGTTGATGGCATATTTTCAATTAGATCAAGCATTGCCATGCTTTTTTGCTTGAAGGCATACTGTGAGGGAACCAAAACATTTTTTCCTAGGTCGCTACACATTCTGCTATACACAACTCTCTCCAATACTTTTGAGAGTGAAGGAAGAGTAGATTTTGGTTGATAGCTGTTCATATCATTTTTGTAACCAGACTTAAAGACTGGTACAATTCTTGTAATGTTTGCCATTCTTGTTGCAACCCCAGATGTTTGATAAATTGATACAGTAAACTAGTGGCACCACAATTTCATTTGTAATGGCTTTCAGAATCTTCCTACAAATTTCATCTGCTCCACTTACTTGTGGGTTCTTCATTTTCATGATGATATCAAGGATTTTATTGTTGTTACTGGCTTAAAGAAAAAGAAATTCAAATAACTACTTTGTAAATATTGCTTGAACAAAGCACCCTGAGGCCGACTAATTTTCTTTAAGAGATTTTCTCCAATGGAGGTGAAATAGATTTTAAAGCTATTTGCAAGACTTGCATCGTTGCTCTCACTTTTTAGACTATTAGCACTATGTAAAGTCATACTAGTAGGAAGCACAGTGCTTTTGCAGCCTCTGCAGAGAACATGGTTCAGCACCTTCCAAAATTTTTTTGAGTCACCATGTGCTTCTTTTATCAATTCCGTATAATGGCTACTTTTGCTCTTTCAAATAATGTGTGTAAGTTTATTTTTATAGGTAATATATTTGTGTTTATTTGTATTGTTAGGGTCATCAATATATCATTTACAAAGTTTATTTTTATGTATAATAGATTTTAAAATTTCCTTTGTAATCCAGGATTTATGATCGATGGCATTGCCTGCAACAGTCTTTTCAGGGATGATGCACCAAATAAAATCGGTTATTTTATCAATCACAGCATTGTCTGCATCTTCTGGATCACTACAATCATAAACAGCATCTCATTATATGTCTTGAAGATTTTCAAACAGTTTCTGTAAATTTCTTCCATTCAGGATTTTTATTTTTGTTTTATGATGAGACCTGATTTGGTTCCTAGAAATATCCATAAATAGTACAATTGGGAAATGATCGGAAAAAGCACCACCTCTCAATACAAGCGTTTTGAATGTTTGTGAGGATGTTATCAATAATCAACTTACTGGATTGTGTAACTCTGGTAAAAGTATTAATGGTGGGAAAGAAAGAAGAGGAATGTAAAATGTTAATGAAACGTTTTTGGCAGCATCATCTTTAGATATACAGTGCTGCTTGAAAGTTTGTGAACCCTCCAGACATGGTCACTGCTTTTGTAAAAAACAATAAAACAACCTTATGAAGCATACATTCGAATCCCAATTTGGAAAGTACACCTTCCAAATAATTAGCACACACACAAAAAGAGATATATTTTCAATACTTAATTAAACAAAAGTTATTCATTTCACAAAAACTGAAGATTAAATATGTGCAAAAGTATGTGAACCCTTTTAATTAGTAGCTTGTGCCTCCTCCTTTTGCAGCCATTACTTCAACCAAATGTCTTCTGTAACCACTAACCAGTCTCTCACATCTGTTTATGGGGATTTTTGCCCACTCGTCCTTGCAGAACTCAGCCAGCTGAGAGAGGCTGGACGGGCCATCTGGGATGTACCAACTTCTTCAGGTCTTGCCATAACCAGTTAATCCAGAGTATGAATTCTCTTTCTCTGAAGCTATTCCTTTGTAGTTTTGTTGGAATGCTTTGGGTAATTGTCTTGTTGCATAATCCATTCGCTTCCCAGCTTCAACTCCCTGACTGATGGCAGGAGATTCTGGTCAAGAATTTGTTGATAGTCCTGAGAATTCATGGTTCCCTGGATAATATGGAGTCGCCCATGTCCAGAAGCAGAAAAGAAACCCCAGAACTTAACATTTCCACCACCATGCTTCACTGCTGGGAGGAGGTTCTTTTCTTGATATGCAGTGTTGACTTTTCTCCCAACATGGCGGTTTTGATTATGACCAAATAATTTTATTTTGGACTCATCTGTCCAGAGAATCGGCTTTCAGGAGGCCTCTGGTTTGTCCAAGTGCTCTCTGGCAAAGTTGAGACAAGCAGCTTTGAGGTTTTTTTTGAGAGCAGAGGCTTCCTTCTAGCAACCCTCCCATTATTGCCATGGCTATTCAATTTTTGTCTGATTGTAGATGCATGCACATTCGTCCCAGATGCTACCAGAGAGGTCTGCAACTCTTTAGAGGTGATGTGTGGGTTGGCCTTTACCTAATTTATTATTTTTCTGGTGCTTCTGGGTGATAGTTTTGATGGGTGTCCACTTCTAGGCAGAGCTGCTGTCATGGTGAAGGCCCTCTATTTGTAAATGATTTGTCTTACAGTGAATGGATGGAGCTGGAATATTTTGGAGATGTGTAATGTGTCATCTGAGTCTGTTACCTGCTTGACTTTACCAATGCAGCTGGGGGTTCACTTACTTTTGCTCATGCACTCATTCTATTTTTCATGTAGTGTTTGGACTACTTAAACAAGTCCCACTAAACAAGTACATGCAATTGATAAACATGAATCTGACATTTCATATATAAAAACTGGTGATTATAAATTAAGAAAATCATGGTAAAACAACAGAAACATCTAAACTGCTCAAGGGGTTCACATACTTTCAAGCAGCACTGTATCAATGTTGAAATCCCCAAAATAAAACAATCAATATTATTTCCATTTAAGGAGAATAATAATTCATCCAATTTGATCCTGAAAGTGTCAAGATCTGGGGGACGATAAATCACTCCAACAATAAAGCATTTGTCTTTACTTATAATAATCTCAAGAAAAAGACTTAAAAGAAAAAGACTTCAAAGAGGGTGAGTGGCAAGCTAGAGTGACTCAGTAACTCCCTTTCAGTCAGGGCTCATGCTTACTGTGTAGTACGTTCAGTAACACATCACCGAAAACGCACCATTCCCTCGCAGTCGCTGGGTCACTGAGTCCCTCAACTGAACTAACAAATGAACTACTCGTTTCAAGACGTGATTCTGTTCAGTGTGTTCATCCAAAGGTTTTTTTGTTTTTTTGTTAATGAAACAACTGCAAATGACACAACACCACCCTGCTTGCCCTGGGAGGGAAAGCAGGTACAGGTGGCAGTTGCCCTCTGTATCTGCTTGCTGATCGCATCCTGTTCAAATAAAAGGCATATCTAAATACTGTACATGACATCCATAAGCCATGTCATTTCACTTAGAACCACAAATGTCAATGTCATGGAGGTGCTGGAAGAAAAGTCAGAGGATCACCAAAGTCAGCTGGAGAAATCGTCTAGGAGCCATTAATATCTGTACCACAATTTGTGTCAATACAACTTCTACATGCTGAGATATTTCCCAAGATCTGCAAAGACTTTAACCTGCTTGTGATGCTGGGGAAAAATTTAAGGGATCCCAAAGGCAGTGGGATTTTTCTTCTGAGGACCATGAATCTGAGTTGAAACAAATCTGAGTCTGTACAAGTCAATGATAATTCATCCTGCAGTTATTTCAGTCTGGGCCAAAGCTGTGGACGGCGAGACTAGTGTTACTGTTTTTTAAATTTATTTATTTTATTGTTTTAAAGATAAGGTAAGGTAAGGTAAGGTAAGGTAGATTTATTGGTCATTTTTTAAACAAAGTTTAAAAAACAAAATTTCATTTATCCTTGATTGTGCTACATCTTTGAGTTGAAAGTTGAGTTCATTAGAATCAGCAGCTACTATGAAGATTCCATCCGGTTGCCTGGTGATGTCGCTGCTGATGGCATCGTTCAATTCCTGCAGTGCACTCTTTGAACTTGCATCAGAGTCCTTATCACTCCCAACAATGTCTGCCCATCCAGTGCAACAGCTTGATCTAGGATGTTAGGGGTTAATCATGACTCTGTGAAGATGTGCGCAGAGCAGTCCCAGATCCCCCACTGCTGAGTGAGCCAAAATCACATCTCATCCACTTCACTCTCCTGCATCAGGCATTAGACAGAAGAAGGCTTGGTAGAGGAACAGCTCCCAGTCCAAGTCAGGCCAGTCTCACTGTGATCTTCTCCCTCTTTTCATCTGGCACTTTCAGTGTCATTTCTCCCCTCTGGTCTGCCTGGCTTGTTGGCGCATGCCATCGACAACAAGCCAGTCAGTTTTATATCACAAAGTATAGAATCACAAAGCCTCCCTTTAATCTTTTAAGTCTTGACGCTGTCTCAGGTGAATGACTCTGTCCCTTTTGTTAGCTGCTTGGGTGCAGCCTGTGTGTGAGTTACCTGAATTATCTGTGTTCCACTGACTGTTTTTTTTAATTATCTGCACATCTTTTACGCGTCTATCACTCATCAGCCATGTTGGCTTTTTGCATGTGAAGCTTTAATTGTATTTGCAGTGGTGAGTTTGGCTCTTGTAAGCTCTGTCCTGGTCTCCTCTCCTCCTCTCTCCTCTGAGCAGGGCAGAGAAACACCGAAGGCAAAATACAAGACTCACACTGAGCTGAAATGAAACAAGTATTCATAACTTGCATAACAGTGGCATGCTGCATTTCTGTTTAAGGCATGTGGTGTTTTGTGATGGGCAGGGCTCAGCTGCTATTCTCACACACACAGAGCTTTACAGAGGGGAGACAGACGCTCAATCCCAAACCGGCCCCTATCCCCCCCACCCTAACCACTCCCCCTCTGTTTGCGTGTTCACACGGAGGTTCGCCATATTAAGAGAAGTCCCAAACCAACTAAGGTGGAGTGGAAGTCGACTGTTAATCCCTTAAATAGCGAGTCTCCAAAAGTGCAGGCTTAGGATGCGCATAGCAGGAAGCACACGTGAATCAGGAGAATGGAGGAAACAACATACAAATGTGAGTTCCACCTCTCTACTTTGTCAAGTATTTCAGATTAAGCACTTTCACTTTTGTTTTGCCTCACGCTGACTTTATAGTCCCAATCAAAATCACAGAATGTGTTAAGGTGGTAAAAGATAAAACAAAAAAAGAGGAGAATATCACTTTGTCCCTATGGTTGCTTGACTTTTAGTAAACCCACAAATGCCTGCATGCATGCATAAACTACATAAAAATGAATGAAAATATGTGAAATATACTTCATAGCGTGTCCATATGTCTCCATGGTTACTGCTCCTTCCTTCTTCCGGTGGAGTACACAGGGCATCCAAT
Source organism: Plectropomus leopardus (assembly GCF_026936395.1). Lineage (NCBI taxonomy): Eukaryota > Metazoa > Chordata > Actinopteri > Perciformes > Serranidae > Plectropomus > Plectropomus leopardus. The sequence goes on along the minus strand of NC_142181.1, from coordinate 38,466,986 downwards.
AATCACTCCCTCATTTTATACCCTCCTCCTTCAGTAGAAGTGCCCTCCACAGCTGCGAGTGTGACTTGATTTGGAGTGACACTCGGTAGTGAAGTGGGAGTGGGTAGGGAGTGGTTTGGGATTGAGCCAGAGACAGCTGAGTAGGAGTGTTTAGGAACAGTGTACTCTGCATTGTTGTGCATGAAATTAAAAGCACCTGTGTGACAGCTGACCTAAAACAAAGGATCAGATCTTGCCGACGTAGGTTTAGTCTGCCTGGGGACACCAAGCTCCTTTTTCCTTATCTAGCTCCCTCCATCTGCAAACATGCTTGTCTTTTTACTGCATTACACTAATTCTGTTGCCTCGCTGGAGCATTCGTGCTCCCTTGTTTCATAGTTTTCCCGGATCTTGGCAGCAATCTTGGCTGAGCCTGGATTGTGGTGATGGCTGTGACAATGCTGTGACTCTGCCTTTGGCCGTGATTGTGCTGTGGCTGCACTAATGCTGTACCTCCAACTCTCCTTGATCATGGTCTTGGTTGTGCTGTTGCTGTGGTCCTGTCAGAGGCTGCGCCTGTGTTGTGGGCCTTGGTTGTGCAGATGGATTGGTGATCTTGCTCGACGCGACCTTCTACTGCCATAATTATGCGTCATGTCTCCACTATTAATATACTCATGGGACTCTTATCAGCACCTACGATATTTGCATGTAACATCAAATGCTATCATAGAGCACATTTAGTAATTTTACCTATATGACTTTTATTATATGACATACTATTGTTACCATTATTGCTGTGTTTCTTTCCCCTGTCTCCCTCTCTCTTCCCCCCTCTCTTTCTCTCTCTCTCTTACCTCTTTGTCATTACTGTAATTTAATAGTTATTTACGACATCTATTGCAAGTCTGTCCTTCCTGGAAATAAATAAAATTGAACTGAATTGAAATTCAATTGAATTGATCACTCTATATGCTAAATATTCGCGATCCGAAAGAGGCACAAAATGCCATCTGCTGTCTCACCCTCCCCCAAAAGAGATTATAGTCCAAAGTATTGTAGTGGACTGCCTTGGCGTGGTCATTACATTTTTTCGTCTGAGGAACTCCAGAGCTCAACATCCCCTGGGCAAGTGGGGGACACGTCAAGAGACACTGTTTTACAACCCAAAACATCCAACAGAGGGTTATTAATTAACTTAACTGATACTCCATGTAGGCATCTGCAAACACATTCTGCATTTAAGCCACAGAAAGTGTCAGTACTTGTACAAGTACTTGGCCCTTTCCATCACAAGATGCATGGGAGATAGGAATTCTTGAGGCCACATCCAGCATACCACAGGATGTAAGACATCTGAATGACCTCCTGGGGTCACTCAGGCACAATCATTCATTGCCCCCCCTGCTGAGATGACAAAAGGCAGAACATGTTGTAAAGTCATTATAAATCCTTGTGTTGAGACTAACATCTGACAGAATCGCTTGGACCAAGGTTGCGAGTTAAAGTTTAACTTAATTCTCTAATCCTTCTCTTTGTAGGTAAGAGTTTGTCTATGTACTTTGATGAAGAAGTAGGACCAACTCCCATTCTTTTATCATTTAATTTGAATGATTTAGGTAAAGCATGTTTTATTCCCTTTTTGTGATGGAGCCCTATTGCCATCTAAGTGACCTTAATTATCATTAATCTCGTAACCAACTTTATAGTTACATCTTATTTTGCATTCATTGTATAATGTTAAAAAGTAATCCTATATCTAAGTAATCACCAAGTTTGTTAGGATCCATGGTACAATGTTATGTTATGTGTGGTCATTTAACAGAATTGAGCAAAGGATCTTCAGAATCATGTGTTACGTTATAAATTCCCTTTAGGTCTCCTAACATGTATTTGAAATTACTGTGATGAGACTATAGTGGTGATGAGATACGTGAATTTATACACCACGGGTTAGATTGCGTAATTCGTCATAAAGTACAGAGACATAAATGTCTCCTGAATTACATTAGGTCTTTTAGAAACTAATTCCAGATGTGCGATCCCTCGGTGCAAAAGTTCCCTAACTCGGTCTCCCATCCGCACCCCCAAATTGAAAGATAAAAACTGAGTGAGCTCAGCTCAGCTTTCTCTTCTCAAGTTCTCTTCTCCTTCTCTCTTGTCAAGTTTTTCTTCAAGCCTCCTCAGGCTTCTTTTCGCTCCTTTTTACCGCGGCGCGTCTCGTACATCCGCGCTCGCAACTTTTTCTTTTTCTTCAATTTTATAAGCGGAGCCGCAACAGCTCACCAGAGCTTTGCTGAACTTTAACTTTTGAAGCCATTTTTTTTAAAATCTCTTTGACGCTTTTCTTTATACCAGTTTTTGGTCAGTAAAGACACTTTTGTCATTCGTTTTAAGTAAACTTAAATTAATAATTTAAAGTGACTCCCTCAGACCAATGGGACTACTTTTGATTATTTCTGCGAGTTTTAATTGAGAAGGACACTCCGCGATTCGCCATCAACTCTGCCACGGATCTAGAAGCAACACGTGCTGCACAAACTATCAGCATCTGTTGCCTGCCCTTAAAGACTTTGTTTAAAGACTTTTACCAGTTCGCCGAGGCGAACACCGAGGCCAGTTAAAGACCGCCACACACCGACTTCACCTGCCCAGCCGCCGCCGCCTTTCAGCGGGTCACCTTGTCTGGAAGTGTCGCTGCAGCTCTCCCTTGGAGTGACGCGAGGACCTGGACCTCCCTGGAGAAGTCTAATCAAGTCGACAAAAGTAGGCAGAATAACATTTTCTAGTGATCAGAGTTGAAGCGTATAGCGAAGCTTTAATGCCAAATTTCTAAATTCTAATTCACCGTTCAGTGCGCATCCACGCTTTAGACAGTCACGTATTTCCACCCACTATCATCCATAATTAATCATTTACATCACCTGAACATACATTCCCTTTCATGTGTTCACTGTCCTTTATATGTCATACTATTTCCTCTATTTACTCTTCATTTTATTAGCCTAAATAAATTATTCTCATTTATCACCAAGTCGTTGTCTGTGGATATTATTTCATGAGAGAAACAAGATCAATGTATACAGAATAAACGGTACAGATTGTGAGATTGATTAAAGTAATGACATGTCTTAACACTGTCACAATTTAAGATTTAATTTTCTCCTGAATGGAGAATGGTGCCCCTTTTACTTTTACAAGTGCAAAATCCAAATTCTAACGTAGTTATTAATAACCGCTACAGTATCTTGTGAGAATGAATGGGTGAGATATTTCTTACAATTGTTTTATTTTTCCAGAAAACTAAACAGAATGGTTTATAATGTGGCATGTTTTCCTACTACAATAAAAAGACACATTAAATGTATTCGGCAAGTTCAGATATTGTTGATAACCTGCATGTAAAAGAATAAGCAGGTAGTTAGGACTATAAAACCAAAGACATGTATCTTGATGACAGCATCTATTGTACACACAGATTGGAGTGAGCGATCTGAGCTTTTATCCATAAACACCCTCCTGAAGCAAACGTAATCCTGTTCCCCCTCAGTGAACCCACATCTATCTGACGAGCAAAGAGCAGCCATTAAAGTTGGCAGCAATAGGGGCCACAAAGGGGAGAATGAGGCAGCTAATCCTCCAGCAATTCATGTACAGGAGAGAGCAGTCAAACAGAGTCATTAACACAGCAGAGGCAAAGTGGAGAGACTATTCTTCAGGCCACTGGAACTATGCATTATCACAACAACAAAGAGCACGACGCTACCAGCTGTCTGCAGAGTCTCCACCTGAAACTGAAGCAGCGAGGAAAGAGCTGTTCATTATTCATGAGGCTTCAGTTATTCATTAGATTTTCCTGAGCATACTCTTGTCCTGTTGGTATGGGCAATCGTCATGAATATTTACAAGAGGTGCTTGATATTTAAACATGACTCAGAATACATTGGCAGCAGTAAATGCCAGGTAAATAGCAGTGGAGTAGTACCTGAGTCTCGGGGAGTGCTGTCTTTTTTGCATGACCTTTTCTCAAATGAGGCTTATGTCACGAGGTTGGATTTCCTGCCAAATAATCTATTCAGGCAGCCAAATGGCAGAGAAAGCTGGCTGTCAGTGAGTGTGTCATTAACATATGTCAAGCAGCTCCAAACACTAAATCCATGATAGAATTCAAGTATAATCCAGAACATGTCTATATCAGTGACAGTATTTCGTTGCTTTCATTCAATGATGAAAAATGGCTGTGATTCAGCCTCTGAGCAACTTATTATGCGTTGGATTTTTATTCAAACACTTGGTGTCTAGTATGCCTTTTAGTAAGTCAGAACATGTGGTAGAAGGAATCTTACATTTCCAAGGAATGGGTTTACATAGCCAGCAGTCCAGGGCCAGATATGTTGCAACCATGAATTATAGCAGACCAGTGGTCTTTTTGGCAGCTATTTTAGATTTTTGCTGTGTTCACATGGAATCCAAGCAACACGCGACAGCAGACTGGCAACACTTCCTGGACAGCATGGGGAAAAAAAGAAGAAACTGCAACATAATGGCAGGACTGCACAATAAAACACGCATGATGATATGCTGCTATAGTGATGTTTTTACAAAAAAAATGAATGTATTAAATTTAAATATTTGGTGTCTATTATTTTATGTACTTACTGTAGCAATTTATACAGCCAGAAAAGGAAGCTTTCACTTCACATCCTATTGCAAACTTAAAATGAATGAATAATAAATAGCCACTTATTATTCCACCCAGCTCAGCACTGATTGCCTGCCATATGTCCACTTTTCTTATAACATCTCGGAAGGATTTCAATTTTTGATCAGACAGTTCTGGGTGTTTTTGCACCAAAATTATTAGCTTTTTTGTCTGGACTGGCCATGTTTTCTCCTTGTGCAGGTGAAAGTTCCTTTCCGTTCGCCAGACTAAATAGCAAAATAGAAATAGAAATAGTGACACCTGCTGGAGATCTGAGAAAGAAGTTGGTACTCTTACATGTTATTTTTCTGTGAAAAAAAATTATTTTGGGTTGATGTTCCTGAAAAAAAATGTTTGACATACATTTGATAAATCTCTAGCTCTATGTATCTTGGGTTTGTTACCAGATACTGAGACACTGGAAATCATCCAGTCCATGCTGTTGGAAATTGAACTGATGGGGAGAGAAGATATTTTCTATCAAATCTAAAGGAATGTAGGGATTGCCTAAGTAATGTGGTAATGGAATTTGCTTTGATATTTTGGTAGATTCTGAAGTAACTGGTACTGTGAAGGTACTTCTGTTGTTATTTTAGTTTGTTTGTATTTTTTGTCTTGTTTTTCTGTTGTATTTTCTGTCTTTACTGGAGTTGTGCTTTTTGTTTAGAAAAGATGGGACAGTGAACATGGGTCTTTGTTATGTGTTAAAACTGTTTGGTTCAGGTGCCCTTGCTAAAACATCAATGAAAAAAAGAAAGAAAATTCCATTCTGGAGGAAGGCAAAAATTTAAATTTTTTAAACTCTGGACAGCAATGCCATAATCTGATGCCATTGCAGATATTCTCTGTGGGCCTCTCCTGATTTTAATGCACTGCACTCATTCATTTAAATGATATCTGGTTTGCCATCTCCCATCCACCAGATCCCATATGAACACATCGTAGTCTTAGTCTTAGAGATGAGATGAAAATGCTTGTTAGTTTGTCAAATTTTAGTCATTCTTATTCCTCACAGTTTATCTAGTTTAGGTCGATGAAAACCCAAAAGGCTTTAGTCATCGAAAAATTAAGAAATTTTAGTCAACTTTTAGTCAAGATGTTTTTTTTTCTTTTTTAAACTAATCCATTAAGGCTATGCAGGTCCCAGAAAGTAGAATCAAGGTGACAGGTATCAAAATTCACTCAGACTTTTTTTTTCTTGCCCAACTACAAGTAATTTCTGCAAACATTTAGAAAGGTTTAAGGGATTATTTATGAGCACATGCGTACTGATTATCACATTAAAGGCTCAAAATCTCTCCAAATATGATCTCAAACACCTTGACACCACAGACAACTAATTATAGATGACTGGGATTTGTACGCAGGTTCAATACAAACTCTGAGGTATTGATCTCACTCTGAAGAGGCAGAAAAATAACTTAATTTCAGCCTGAATTCTTTCTAATTCTACAACATGTTAGTCTAGAGGTATAAACTCAGGTACTCTCACAGACTCACTGATTAAAACTAAACTTCCAGGCATCAGAGAAAACTGCACAGAGTTCAGGCTGTTTACATACAGCACAGCTCCTCTCCCAGATGACCGAGTCGCCTACCTGCCTGTCAAAAATCATCAAACCATAAATCTTTTCTAGACAGTTTGGATCTGTAGAGTCCTGCAGGGGGACAGATGTGAAGGCTGCAGTTCACCACCTAGCAAATGGAATTAACTGCTGACAAATGGAGCTGCAACTAACTAACTCCACAAATCCATCAAGAGCGCCATCATCCACAGTCAGACACAGGACTGATTATTTACTGCTGAAGTACAGCTAACAACTCTCACCAACAGCTGATCCTCCTCCGGTGTGAGTGTTCTCCTTTCCTCTTATTGTGAATGTCCAGTAGTCCACAAATTACATTTTCCTCTCATCAACAAAAATAAAAGATGGATTTTGCCATAGTTTTTATCGTAAAGATCTATTTCTAGCTTGTAAGCACAACGCATTTTCGTCATTGAAAAAAGGGTTGTTGACATAATTTTGATCATCATTTTTGTCAACAAAATAAACACAGCAGCAGACTCAGGGTAGACATATTTTGAAAACAAGTGGATAGCACTGTCGCCTCACAGCAAGATGGTCTCCGGTTCGATACAGTGTTGGAACGAGGTTTGGTCCGTAGGCGGGGGCCCTTCTGTGCAGAGTTTGCATGTTCTTCCCATGCCTACATGGGTTCTCTCTTCTCCGGCTTCCTCCCACATTCCAAAGACATGCAGGTCAGGTTAATTGGTGACTCTAAATTGCCCTTAGGTGTGACCGTGAGCGTGAAAGGTTGTCTGTCTGTCTGTCTACATGTGTCAGCCCTGCGAGAGTCTGGCGACCTGTCCAGGGTGTACTGCACCTTGTGCCCAATGACAGCTGGGGTTGTCTCCAGATCAGTCAGCTTTATTGGCCAAGTATGCTAACACAAACAAGGGATGTGACTCCAGTCAGTTTGCAGTGCTCATCAATCACTGTTTCTATTACTGTATTTTGTCCACCTATTCTATATCTGTGAGGGTGTGGCTCAACAACAGAAACACCTCTCTATATAATGCAATAAAGTTACATAGCACTACAAACTGCAGTCTTCAAAATGATCAAGCAGCTGAATCAACACCTCTCTAAACAGTTTCAACACAAATTAAACAGTATAGCCTTGATGAAGGTGGATTTGTTGCAGGACTGTTGTATCAGACTGCATTAGTTTAAGTTTGGTGGACATGATAAACTTGACTCTGTGTGTAAACAAATACAGCTGTGGTATGTATTCATATGCTATTATTGATTTCATGCACCCTGCCCATATTGTTCGTTTTCCTGGTTTGTGTGTTGTTACTGCATATCAAAAGTCAAAAGTCACAGTCCTGATCAGTTCACAAATTTCTGTTTCTCAAAGTTCAGAAAAACACATATACAGCAACTACAGATGTTACATTTAAAAAGACCATCTCTGATACAAATTTGGAGTTATTATTCAAATTCTTCACAAATGATCATTAACCCATTTGATTTGGGCTTTGCTGGTCTCATTTATCAACCTGAAATACAACAGCCTGAACTTTTTACCCTGCTATGTAATTTATATATACAATTACAACAATAAACCAGAGCCTTCAGCTACCACGCTCCTCTCCTATGGAACCATCTTTCAGTTTCGGTCAGGGAGGCAGACACCGTTTCCACTTAGACTTAAGACTTTCCTCTTTGATGAAGCTTATAATTAGGGCTGGCTCAGGTTGCCTGGACCAGCCCAAGTTAGGCTGACATAAGTTAAACCTGCCGGGGGACTTCCTATGATACGCTGAGCTCCTTTTCCTTCTTTTACTCCCGCCATCTGAAAATCATGCACGTCTGTTTACTGCATTACCCTTAGTGCTAAGCTTAGCACTAAGTGCTTAGTGACAGTTGTTTGCAAGCTGTGACAGTCGTTTGCAAGCTTAGCTTAGCCTCAGTAGTTTAGCTTAGCCTTGCATCTGTGATAGCCATGTGGTACCGTCACTACCTGGGGCTCTCAATTACGGAGCCTGGGTCTGCTGAACTGCACTACGCTAAGCCTGTTGCCTCTCCGGAGCATTCCTGCTCCCCTGTTGCCTAGTTTTCCTGGATCCTGGCCGTAACCTTGGTTTCACTTGATCGTGGTGATAGCTGTGCTGGCACTGTGAGCCTGCCTCTGGTTGTGCTCGTGCGATGGCTGCACTGATACTGTACCCCCTGCTCGCCCTGATTGTCTCGTCTGGTCCCAGTTGCGCCAATGCCATGATCTTGCCTTTGGACACCTCCCTATCAGTCTACGCATGAGACTCTTATCATTACCCTCAACATCATAATAGAGTGCATTTAATAATTTCAAACCTATCGTTATTGTAATATGACATGCATCTGTTTCTATTATTGCTCTGCCTCTCTCCCCCTCTCCTCCCCTCTCTCTTTCTCTTTCCTTTTTGCCATGATTGTATTTCATTTGTTATTTACAACATCTATTGCACATCTGTCCGTCCTGGAAGAGGGATCCCTCATCATCCTCTACTGTCCTTCCTGAGGTTTCTTCCTTTTTTTTCCCCCATTACAGAGGTTCTTTTTTTCGGGAGTTTTTCCTTGGGTGATGTGAGAGTCGAAGGGCAGAGGGATGTCGTATACTGTAAAGCCCTCTGAGGCAAACTGTCAGGTCCTTGTCTGTGTTGTATGTCACTTCCTGTTTTATTTTGGTATCTGGTTTTCCCCTATTTACTGTTCGTGTTTTATTTGAGTTTTCTTGACTCCGTGTGTGTGTGTGTGTGTGTGTGTGTGTGTGTGTGTGATTGTTCATTGTCTCCCCCTTCCTTGTGTGTTTCCTCGTGTTTGTCCAGTTAGTCCTTTGTTACCCCTTTTTGCCTTGCGATTTTGTACCATAGCCTGATTCTCTACTCTGTGTTTTTTTGACTTTGCACTGTTTATTGGGTTTCCCTGTCGCCTCGTGTTTTTGTACCGTCACCTGTTCTGACTGCCTTTTTGTGTACCGACACTGTTTTGGAATAAACCTACTTACTCGCACCCATTTGTGTTTGGTCTGCTCTGTGGGTCCAAGTTTGTCTGTCTGGTTCCTGACACAAACCCTATTTTGTGATAATGGGCTCTATAAAATTGAACTGACTTGACTTGACTTGACTATTTAAACAGGAAATATTGTACCCTGCTACATTTAGTTGATTGCTATATTTACTATTAACTTATAACTTATATAGGTATTTTTTTTTTATTTATGTATTTCTATGTAGTTGACATGGGGCAGGAACAAGAGGGTCAGGGTCAAAGATAACTCCAAGGTTACAGAAACTGATGGTTTCATTTTATACCATCATGGCCTTTGGCCCTTAACTTCTAGGCTCCTAACACTCGCCTATGCAGTCTATTCGGGGTCTTGTTCACGAGTGAGGGAAGGATGGAGCGGGAGATTGACAGGCGGATCGGTGCAGCGTCTGCAGTTATGCGTACTCTGCACCGATCTGTCATGGTGAAGAGGGAGCTGAGCCGAAAAGCAAAGCTCTCCATTTACTCTTAAGGCTCTCCCTTAGAGATAGGGTGAGAAGCTCGGTCATCCGGGAGGAGCTCGGAGTAGAGCCGCTGCTCCTCCGTATTGAGAAGAGCCAGATGAGGTGGCTTGGGCATCTAATTAGGATGCCTCCCGGACGCCTCCCTGGTGAGGTGTTCAGGGCACTATGTCTCACAGCTGGCCTGGGAACGCCTCGGAATCACCCGGGAAGGGCGAAGTGGCCGGGGAGAGGGAAGTCTGGGCTTCCCTGCTTAGGCTGCTGCCCCCGCGACCCAACTCCGGATAAGTGGAAGAAACTGGATGGATGGATGGATTAACAAAAAATGCTACCGTAAAATTCTGATTCCGATTAGCCTTTCACACCCCCCTCAAATAGCAGCCAACAGGCCAGACTTTGCTTGGCTGTTGTTTTAGCACCATGGATAGTGCTGCTGTCCAGGGTACACACCGAAGCAAGATGCCTGCCAAGCTGAAGGGCGCTGCAGACCACTGTTTGAGACCAACAAGCAACATAACAAATTTGTTTTTTAGTGACCCATCTCTGTGTTAAAAACAAAGATAGTGCCTTGAAAATCAGTAGTTTTTTTTAATCAAATCCTTACCATAACCAAGTGGTTTTGTGTCTTAACCAACACGTACTCCTACCCCTTCCTTCATCACATATGGCCACTATGCAGTGGACTATTGTGTGTACATATTAGGCTCTAGGTGTCCCGCATCTGCTATTTATATTCCAGGATTCCTCTACTGTGTCAGTATAAGCACATGGCCGGCTTACACTGCATGTGGTTATGTTTAGATAACAACAGCAAATGGCAACCAACGACAGGATGTCAACAGAAGCACATGCTGGCAGAGTTGGTTAGGATCAGGGCAAGGAGCCACATGATAAGATGTAGAGAAAAAAACACATCACATTCAGACGGGAAGTATACACAGGACTCCCGCACAAAAGTCCGGGGTTTGTTTGACCCATTCACCACCCCTCCTGCCCACCCTATAGGCGCCCTTGCACTCCTTATATTACATCATTATTGACAGCGTTTCAACCTGACGCCTTTCTGTGGTGTATCATCCGCATGCAACAGGTTCCATTTTCTCTCACGTGTTCTCAAATGACGCCACCCATCCACAAATCAGGCTGCCACAGCAAGTGACATCCACCCATCTGTGGAGTATAATAACACCATGACCTGTTCTGTCTGGCCACATTCTCAGCTGATGCCGTCCAGGGGCGTATCATGCAGAGCTGCTCAATGTGGTAATTGGGTAGAGGTTTAACTATACTGAATTGAAAACCGAATCTAATTGTTTGGCAACTCTCTAATTTAACATCACAATGTCTGATTAACATGAAGAATGAAAACATAACTTATGATTCAAAATATTGTAAAACCATAATGGTTTGACTAAAAAAAATAAACATGTGCCCTTGTTTTTGTCAAAGTCATTCTAACATAGAGTGGTATTTTCTAGTGGAGAAACAATTTTTCCTGACTGCCTCCAGGTTCCCTGATGTCAGGGACAGTGGCAGTGCTTAGTTGAAATGCCCTGACGCTGCATTTTCTCCCCCGCTGCAGAGCTTAGGGTTGTTTTAGAAAGCAAGGAGGCACACCGTTCATCATATTACACAAAGCTGAGAGACGGGGACTCCTCGGGCCTCAGCGGCAAGCCTCCGCCGTGTGCACAGAGGGAATAAACTTTCCCCACCAGCATATGGTGATTTTAGTGGCTCAGTAGGACTCACAGATCATAAACAGAACGCTGATGTCTCATTCTATCTCTCTCTAAGGCTTGTCTTATTTCTACAAACCAGGACCATGAAAACCATATTGCACCATAACTGACCAAAATCATTAATATATTATGAACAAAGTGCATGCAAGCTTTTTGGTTTTTCATCAGGCTTCTGGGTAGCAACTAGACACTGCCATGCAGATACAGGCTAAAACAAGACTAAAAACATGACGCCAGCGATGTTTTCCAAAACAACTTGGCACGTTGGGGCTTCAGGACACGTGGGTTTCTTCGGACAAGCAGTATGGAGACATTTTGTGGTTTTATTATGTATTTTTTTAACATTTGAATCTGGGTCATCATTTGCTTCTATTGTTTGGGAGATGAGTGCAACACCTCTTTCCTCGTGAACCTCTTTTAGTCCTTTTATGGATTATAAAACTTAACACCTGAATTTCAATCGGCATGAGGGCGAGTACATACTGATACTGAATTTTAATTTTGAATTACGTACATCTCACAATGCTAGGGATTATTCCACCTGTCTGCTTTGACTACAGACTCATTTGCTGATATCTGAATCATATCTGATTTATTTTCATAGTGAATAAGGCCTGAAACCGAACTGAGAATATGCAATTTCATTTGCTTTTTTTCCTGCTCACACGTTCACACATGCTCACACATGATACATATCTGATCTGTGTCACATGAGAGGAAAAATTCGGAATTGGGTTATTCAAACCATGTAGAGTATATCCAGCTCTGGTGTTACAGACAACAGAGCTCTGTGTCCACACTGAATCCAATAAATATACAATTCTGTTGCTTCATGTAAACAAGCTACGTAGCTATCAGCTGTGCGCTCGAGATCAGACTGGACACATAAACACTTAAAAAATAGTGAGTAGCCTACTTGCTATCCTTCCACGTTTATCACGTTACTTTTTAAATCAGAAAACATATTTTTTATATTGTAATATTTTATAGAGATGACAAACTTCTTGCTTCCTGGCGATGTCCCTCCAGCTAGCTGACAGTGTTTAGATTTTTGAAGTGAAAAAGGACGTTTTGTATAAATAATTCCAAATTACAACGTCATGAATCTGATGGCCCTCGTCGACTGCAGCACTTTCGAAGCGAGCATCAGAAAAAAATAGAAACACCTCACAACAAAATGTTTGTGCAATATTGATGCAGTTTTAGTATTTTTAAGAGAACAACTCCCCTGCCATATATCCTTTCATCACCCAAAAAGTAAAACACGGCATGCCCCCACGGCATGTGGTGTGTGAGGTCAATGTTCTGTGGTGTGATGTAGCAGGACAGAGGCTGTAGGGAAGTTCACACCTCATGTGTGTGTGACACAGTGGAACAGCGGGTTGTTTGACCAGGTGACCCGCTGCAGATCTGTCCTGCCTCACCATCCATCTGCTTGGCCTGCTGTCCTCAGACTCCTATGAAAGGAGCACAGGCCGTCTCCCACCAAGCCCGCTTTTTACCGGTAATTCATCTAACATAACCTGCTCCAGGTGTGCTTACAGACTCTTTCATTAAAAGCAGCAATAATGTGCAGTCAGGCGGTTCAGTAACACTGTGCTCTACATGTTGTAGATAGAATTTTGGCCCCATTAAGGTCATTGAGAGTTCCTGTATACCTCGATTTTCTATGCAGGTACACAAAACGGTTTTTAGTGTGTGCAATGCAAGAGATGTCAGAGGGCTCAGACTCTGTACTTGATCATCTGGGCTTTCTGAGTATCTAATTTTATTGGGATCATCAGAACATTGAGAAATACAGTATATAGTAATCATACAGTTTAAAGCAGTGATACTCTACTTATGGCCCACATAGGGTGCTGAGTGCCATAAAAAATCATAAAGATATCCTAAAATCCAAAAAACATACTGATGCACATATTTATGTGTTTGATTGTTTTGTGTATTTGTCTGCTTGTGTTTATTTTTCTAACATTGGTTTTAAGCTGCCCTCTTGGCCAGGTCACTCTAAATCTTTTAACTGATTAAATAAAGGATATATATATTTCCATGTATGTTTTCTAGATATTTATCATTACAGTGCTTTGAAAAATCACAAGTATATATTTATTTCAACAAGTATATGATGAAATAACATTCATTTTAGTTCTTTTAACTTCAAATATTTATTTTCTTTATGTTCTTACATCACTTTAGTAAGCACATGTGTTCCATGCCTAACAAAAAATTACTTTGATAAAACTACAACCTTTAAACCTAAACAAGTACTTTAGGTGGCTAAACCCCACTGTGCCACCACCACACAATTTATAACCACATGCCACCATTGTGTAATGAACAACATTCACACATTGTGGTAATTTCACTTAATACCGTGAGGTCAGGTTGGACTATTCCCATCTTTGATTCATATGCACTTAAACAGAAAAGGAAATGTTCATGTACATGTTCATTCATAATAAAACTCACATTTAAATAACTGAATGAATGATGTGATGGTTTTTAATCTTGTATACAAATAAGAAAAAATGTTTAATTTCAAATACAAACTGCACATCAACTGTACAGCATATGAGTAACACTTAAGGTCAAGTTGTGGTTTCAAAGGAGACTCTGCCTTACCTCTGTATTCTTTTTTGCAGAGGTCGATGGGGATGAGCTATCTCAGCACTGATCGATTGCAAATGAGAAGTGTTCAGACCGAAGCTCCAGCTGTCCACAGTATGAGGGGAGAGAAAAATCAATGAATGAATGCTTGAATCTCTCAACCCCTGTCAGAGAAAGCTCCTGTGCCCGGGATAAATCAGTTTTGGTTAAATTTGCAAAAAATAAAAAGTTGTTTTACCTCATGCAGAAAGCCAATGATATCACCACCAAATCTGTGATCCAACCAATATATATCCATATGTAAATTATGTACAATTATATGTAGCCAAACCAGCACGCTCCTTTACTGGTCAAACTTACAGGCTCTTTAACAAACCAGTGTAATGAATATTGATGACCTAAATTTTACACTCTTAAGAGTGTGCTCCTCTGGTCAGGACACAGCCTGCAAAGACTCCAGAAGGACACTAATTGACAACTGGACAATGTCTGGTAGGTTGTCGTATCAACTTCTTTTTAGCACCAATATTCCACACTTTAGGGTGTATCCTGAAAAGTCACAAACAGCACGCTCAACTCTGGATACAGAAAACAGAGGGACAGACTATTCAATGCAAAATAAAATGTACATTAATTAATATGATATGTTTAGAGATCAAAGAGAGCAGTAAGGAAGCTTAACATGCTGATTTATGCAAGAGAACAAATTTGTTTGACACAGAAAACTGGATGACCTGAATATTATATATTATGTTACATACCTATATACTATATAATAGGAATTTTGAATCTACTTCAGATTAGTAAAATGTTCTGCTGTTTGGAAAATGTTTTCATGTTCTAGCACTGAATTACAGTTTGAGCTATGATTTCAGCAACTTCCCCTTAGCTTCAAAAACCAGCCTTTACACTTTTAAGAAATAATGATTTGAGCTTTTTTGTAAATAATTATTGATATTGGCCAAAATAAAAATTCTATATCATGGTGTAAATATAGAGTTTATGTATCTCTATCTCTCTCGCTCTCTCCCTATATATATATATATATATATAAATCACTTTGCCATTCAACTTTTCATCCTGACTAATTTTATACATTTAGCTTAATGAGAAGAAGCTGCCCTCACAAACAACAGTGTCTATCAGCAGTATTTGACATTGTCATGTAACTGCCATTTTATTAGGCCTAATAACAATGTAAAACAAAGGTTAGGTGCCTCTGTAGAGTAACTGCTTTGACTGAATAGATATGGCTATGAGATTGAGGTCAGAGAGGATTTATAGTGTCTGGTCTGGAAGAGAACCAGTTATTTAATGACATGCTTCCATTGTTGAGGGACTCACAAGAGACAAATAAAAAAGGTCACAATACAAGCATACCATGATTCAAGCAAGACATATCAAGATTCTTAGTCCTAAATACTAGCAGCTCAAAAACACTGGATTCTTCACTTTCCACAATGTGACTAGAGAGCATTCCTCAATGCAACCCTACTCTACACAAACAAGCGCTTACCAAAAAATCAATTATTACTGAGAACACTGTTCCAGTCAGTTAGCTCATTAAACTATGTTGTGAAAAAAACTGTCTTTGTTGTCCATGCCACATTCCTTCCTGTGTGGACACAGGATATGAGTGAGGGTGAGCAATTATCACACTTGTTTTTTCTCTTGTTCTAGTGTGTGTTGATGGTGGTCTTAGTAAATATACTTTTACTTTTTAGAAGGCTGGAAGTTTATCATGTGTCCTATAAATCAGAGAAGGTACTTTCAAACCTCCAGTTGTTTGGCAACACTTTGAAAAGTTTGAATAAACATTTTTACTGTGACAAAATATTAGGTTACGATATTATCCTAATCTTTCTGTGCAGCTGTAACTGAGGTTGCAGAGAAGTGTACTCTGGACTGAATCTATAATGTTCATGGTTATGTAAGTGTCACAAGTGCACTTCGGTCTGTCTAGAAAACAGAGTTT
Source organism: Plectropomus leopardus (assembly GCF_026936395.1). Lineage (NCBI taxonomy): Eukaryota > Metazoa > Chordata > Actinopteri > Perciformes > Serranidae > Plectropomus > Plectropomus leopardus. The sequence continues at coordinate 38,450,931 of NC_142181.1, read as the reverse complement.
CGAGCAGTGCTGGAAATGACCTGATGTAACTTGAGTAGGGCTGGGGCGACGCATTGACATAAGTGACTATGAAATTAATCAGTCTAATCTAACCCTGGCTGTTGTCATTAATCTTCAAATAAGCATGTTTTACTTTAAAAAACAATATAATAATGAAACTACATACAATGTGCTTCATGTATATTGTAAATCAATGCGGTTATTGACCGCTATTTAGCGAAAATCTAAGTTTTGTCTCGCGTACAATGTATTCAAATGGCCCACCAGACACTTCCGGAAACTCTTCGAAGCCTCCATGTGGCACGTGACACCCGAGCATTTTGAACTCCCATTGTCAGTACTCTGTTTATTCTAGTGCACTAGTCTAGAGCACGCACAATATTTGCTGATATCACAAAGTCTGCCTTGATACGATTTTGATTCGATTTGATTTATGGGCCAGCGATCAATATTAGCCAATTTATTAGCCAATTTATTATCTGACAGTTATTATTATCAATAATGACTGTTAAGTATCATGGACAAAACAACTATCTTTTGCACGTTTCCCCCACGTATACAACATGCTAACATTATTAACATAAGCCTATGGCATTTTACATTGCATAAATTAGCTTAGTGGGCAGTGGACACAGGTGACACAGGCTTTCAAAATAAAAGCACATCTGAAAGAGGAAGATATGGATTGCTGTTTACACTTTGCATCAATGTCATATGGTTGTTGCTCATTTAATCAAGATATCGATGTAGATCGATGGATCGTTACACCTCTAGTGCATATGTCACCTTCTTCTTGGTCTTTCGCAGGATGCAGCAAAAACAAGTGTGTGTGTGTGTGTGTGTGTGTGTGTGTGTGCGTGTGTGTGTGTGTGTGAGTGTGTGTTTGCCCGATTGTGAGTGTAGTTTGTAGATCTTTTTGCCTGTCTGTATTTTTTTGGAATAGTTTGCCCTTTATAAAGAAACTATAGCCCATATTATCATCTGCATGATATCATCTGAATATATTTTATAGAAATTTAACTGTGATTTTGCACTTAAACTTATGTAGCATTGTTACAGATAAAGTTACAAAGGTACCTCAGTCCAAAGCAGAAAGGTCAAAAGGAGAGTAGTTCTTTGCAGCAATCAGTATGTTTGCATACACAGTTTAGTGAAGCTACAGTTATAGCTTGATTAGACCACGTAATTGGACTACTGTCCTTGTCCCAGTACAGAAGCACCGGGAGAGAATCCATCTCTTGACGAAAGTATGTCTAACTCCTCCACAGCAGGTGGAGATATGCCCCCTTTCAGCTAGTTGCTATTGGACCTTCTTCCATTTGACCTATTACATCACATACCAAACAAGTTAGCAAGTGGCAAACGTGTTACTTGTCGAACAGTGAAAACATGGTTCTACCTTTTACTTGGTTCCTTTGTCTTGTTTTGTTTCCTTCTCTCCTTCTTCTTCTGTTGTTTTCTTGGCTTTCTTCTACTATATTATGCTGTTCACCTTCTGGGTCACAGCCCAGCTCAGGGACTGTGGAATATTTGCAGAATGACTAGGCCAGTTCAGGTCCAGTTAAGGGAATATTGATAGAAGAGTAAATAGACACCCAACCGCATTATTCAGCTCTGTTTGTCTGACTTCAAGAAATTTGACTTAGTATGATTTCAGGCAAACTAACATGTTTTCATGCAGTTTAAAAGTCCAGTTTTAGTCGGACTAACACAATAATTCAACTTTTTCTAACATCATGTAAATAGCTGTTGATTAATTAATGTACATGTGATTTAAAACACATGTACTACACACAGCACATTAAGTAAGCTCTTTTTTAGCCTTCAGAACTCCAAATCACCACCCACAGTTCTTCAGGGATTCTGGTTGTGGTGTCTTGCTCATTGATGGTTGTTTTGCCTGTAGAGACAACACGCCCAAACAAAGCAGGTGGGGTTAAAAATATGGACATCATCCTTTTTCCAGAACCAGAAGATTAGTTATAGTCTCTAAAATTACAAGATGTATTTGAGATCGAGGCAGTTATACAGAAAGATGCACCAGTGCTTAGCAGGGAAGGGGGTGTAATCTTTCATAGATCTTAGATGTTTCTGGGAATGCCCTCATAGAATTGTAGTTCCACCTTCTTCCCTTTGTCCCTTTTTGCATCCTTTACTGTTGCTCTTACATCGTGGGCTGCTGCTTTATACAGAATTTTTCCATGTTTCCAGACCACAGCCCTGAACTGACAGCAGCAGTGTGTGTGTTTTTGGATCGTTTTGGTAATCCATGGTTTTGGATTGCTGAATAATTTTACTGTATTTTTGGGTACCGTTGTTTTTGTTGTTTCACAATCCACCACAGACTCAGTGAATTCATTGACGTCATTGGTGACGCTGATAGTGTTGTCCTGAAACGTGCTCCAAACCTGCTGGCAGGGAATAGTTTTTTAAAAATGATACCAGTACCAGTACCCTTTAGTTGATACTGATGCCAGTGGAGTACTTCATTGAATACCTTTTTTTCTACTTCATCTGATACCCAGTATTTGTTTGAGCACTCAGTTGTAATCCCACCAAATGCCACAGGCATGGAGTGTATAGCCTTTACGAATGTTTTGGTGGCATCTCAGCATGCTGAACTGCCAACTCCATCAAAAACATTCTACTCAACTTCACCAAAGCACAGACTGCATGGGTTGTAGCTGCTGCAGTAGTGAGCAAACCAGGTCACATTAAAATGAAGAATGCTTGCAGTGACTGACTGTGAGTGACATTGTACAAATATTCATTTTTCTAGAAATGGGCACAAAAAGGATCAGTACTACTTAATACTGGAATTACTTTGGATACCCAGCCCTACCTACTACAATACAATAACAAAATACAACAAAAAGCCTTTAAATGTAAGGACAGGGCTTCCCTCAAATCCATCAACTGCTAGCTGGGTATTGTTTGAGAAATTACGATACCAGTACCCTTAAAGTGATACAAATACCAGTAGAGTACTTCATTTGATGCCTTTTTTGCTTTATTTTGTACCCATTATGTGAAAGGAATCATTCAGCTGTGTAAAATGCCTCCACCACTCACACAAATACATCTAGGTACACAAGAGTTGGGATGAAGGTATTGTTTGACTGGAGAGGTTTTGTCACTACTTTGTACTGGGTTTATGGTCGATACCTCAAAGGTATTTTGTACCGATACCCAGCCCTACTAGCAGCATTATTAAAATTGCCTTCTGGTAAAGTGTTTGAAGACTTTCTCTGCCTGTTTTGATGTCCCTCACTCTGCTTAGAGCAAAGTACCAGGAGCTGAAGCTATCCAGGTCACAAATTTGAGTTTTAACACTTATAGTTTTTGGATTTGGGAGAAGGTGGTTCACATTTGCTGATATTTTTTTGGACAGTCTTAGACTATGGGATTGACGTGTGAATAATGAGAATGACCTGAAAGCAGCAGTGTGTGTGTGTTTATGGATGGTTCTGGTAATCCATGTGGAATAATTTAACTGTACATTTGTATACAGATACTTTACAAATGAAAATCACCACCGACTCAGTGAATTCAGTGATGTCATTGGAGATGTTGTCCTAGAACGTGCTCTAGACTAGTGCACTAGAATAAACAGAGTACTGACAATGGAAGTTCAAAATGCTCGGGTGTCAGCGCATTGTATGTAGTTTCATTATTATATTGTTTTTTAAAGTAAAACATGCTTATATTTGAAGATTAATGATAACAGCCAGGGTTAGATTAGACTGATTAATCTCATAGTCACTTATGTCAATGCGTCGACCCGGCCCTACTCCAGTTACATCAGGTCATTTCCAGCACTGCTCTACACTCTGTTTTCTAAACAGACCGAAGTGCACTTGTGACACTTACATAACCATGAACATTATAGACTCAGTCCAGAGTACACTTCTCTGCAACCCCAGTTACAGCTGCACAGAAAGATTAGGATAATATCGTAACCTAATATTTTGTCACAGTAAAAATGTTTATTCAAACTTTTCAAAGTGTTGCCAAACAACTGGAGGTTTGAAAGTACCTTCTCTGATTTATAGGACACATGATAAACTTCCAACCTTCTAAAAAGTAAAAGTATATTTACTAAGACCACCATCAACACACACTAGAACAAGAGAAAAAACAAGTGTGATAATTGCTCACCTTCACTCACACATTTCAGCAGCTCAAGAGTCAGAGGCAACAGAAAAAAAGTCACTGAGTGCTAAATAAGGGTTAAGGCTAGGCTATTTTGATGCAGAGAGAATGTACTAGTTATTAGTTATTAATTTTAGTTAGTTATTAATTATTTCTTTTCTGTCTTGTTTTTTAGTTGTAAATAGTTGTAGTACTTTTAAGTTACCCTTTGTCATCAGAGTCTTGCATGTCATACACAACTAGACCTATTATTTTTCTTGGACAGTGAACTGAAGTAAGCTAATTAATTCAGCTGACTTTCCTGAAATGTTGTCTTATTTTTGTTTTTCAGTTCTGGACAAGTAAATATATGCTAAAGTTGTCACAGCTTACAAAACAATACTTTTAACGTTTGTCCTTTCTTCTATTCTATACTGTACTGTACTGTGTCTATACTGTACCCCCCGCTTGCCCTGATCGTGCTCTTGGTCCTGGTTGCGCCGATGATGTGATCATGCCTTTGGACACCTCTGTATCAATATATGCATGAGACTCTTATCAATATCATCATAGACCCACAATGACCCACAATATCATCACAGAGTGCATTTGATAATTTCGCACCAGTCGTTATTGTATTATGACATGCATCTGTTTACATTATTGCTGTGCCCCCCCTCTCTTTCCTTTTTGGCCACAATTGTATTTCATTTGTTATTTACGACATCTATTGCACATCTGTCCGTCCTGGAAGAGGGATCCCTCATCATCCTCTGCCAATCTTCCTGCGGTTTCTTCCTTTTTTTCCCCCCCGTGTTACAGGGGTTCTTTTTCGGGAGTTTTTCCTTGGCTGATGTGAGGGTCTAAGGGCAGAGGGATGTCGTATATTGTAAAGCCTTCTGAGGCAAACCATGTTTTGTGATAATGGGCTCTACAAATAAAATTGACTTGACTTGACTTGAATTTACTATTTTTTTAATTCATAGGCTACTGTGCTTTAGTATTGAGTATGATGTAATGGTTCAATATTGTGTGACAAACATTTTGAATATTTTCCAATAAGTATCAACTTTTTAATAAATATTTATAGACAGTTATATATTTAATTTTGCTTTTTCATTTATTTTATATTTTAATTTATATTTCTTTTCTTTTATTATTGTTATTATTATTAATGTCTATTGTCTTATTTGGATCAAGGCAAATAAATCATGTTATTTCGTTCGTGACTATATTGAAACAGTGCTCGTTGCCCTATGTCAGGACTGTCAGGCACGTAAATCCTGACGTGCCCTTCGGTACAAATTCCTTGTTTTCTGAAACTGGCGCAGACCCAGCGCCCCAGCAGGGTGCCTTCATCCAGACCATAATCACGTATAATCTTACACCAAGCGAAGGAATTCACGGAAAGCAGCTTGCTGTGTGACAAAAAAAAAAGCCTCAGCCCCTAGCAGGTAATACTCAGGGCACAAAAAGCATATCTTAGTACGTTCCTCCTCTTCTAGAAGTGGGCGTGTCTGTTTCCACAGAGTGAAAACAACTTGATCTGCATGCGGAACCTCAGTGGTAAACTTGGTCAGAATGTCGACTAATGGGGAGTATGACTGCATAGTGATCGGGGCCGGGGTTCAGGGCTCCTTTACAGCCTACCAGCTGGCCAAAAAGAAACAGAGGACTCTTCTGCTGGAGCAGGTGTGTCACACATTGAACTTTGTTCCAAAACATTTGTTATTAACGACCGGTAACAGTTAAGAGACTGTGGGACAGGGTGAAGTATTCAGATTGAGTGTGTGCGGCATTAGGTTGATTTACCATGAAAATGCACGAAGTAAATGACAAACTTCTATGTCAGGTTAGGCTATTAGTAACATATTAGTAACATAGTAACATTAGTAACATGTAACATTTCCGACCTGTGAAAGTCAGAGCTGGCTGCTGTGCTGCACTGAGCATCTGGCAGCAGCTGGACTTATTTGGCATTCATATGTTGCCTGGCAGCTATCCTTGCCTCCACTTAACAAGGGTGTTTTTGTTATTTTAATTAAATCTATGTGAAACTGGGTGTATGTAAAGCATTACTGCAATTTAATAAACTAAAATAAACATAAATGTACAAAGCATGATGATACAGTGTGTGGAAGCATACACTACAGTGTACACAGCAATCTTTACCAGAAGCACTGACTTCTTTCGTTACTGATGTGGACAGTCAGATTAACCAGTTTAGGGTGGGGGCCCATTGACTGCCTTGTTTCTCCCACATTCCTAGCCTTGCATATGTGCTAATTATTAACCCTGAAGTCTTTCACAAATATTCAAACCTTTAAATCCTAAGCATATTAGTGCGATTTCTTTGAAAATCATGAGGAAAAAGGCAATGCGCAACTTGAAATGAAATTTTTCACAAATTTTAAGAAATTATGAGATCTAGAATAAAAAATTATAACGGCTAAGGGTAATGTCTAGGGAAAAATAAAAATTGCCAGGGAAAACCATGTGTATAATTATAATAATTACATGATTTAAATTTTGCTACAGAATAATGGTTTTTAAGCACTTTTTCAAAATCTTTCTTTTTTTTTCAAATTTCTTGGAAATTTTAGGTTAATGCTTTTTTTTCATTGCCTTCTTCCCATGTTATTGAAAGAAGTCTGTGCTGTCTAGCCATCCGGAAGTGAATCAAAAGGTTTCGTCCAGCAGCGTAACAAATAGATACCTCCCAATGGTGTATCATACCGCCACAGGTAGAGATGGCAAATTCGACATCCAAGATTAAACTGGTTCGAAACGTTTCGTCACTTCCAGCTTTAGCACGTAGCTCGAGACGGATTTTGAAACGGCACGTGATCGGGACCAAACTGATTTATAATAGAACCATGTACCAAACCCAGACAGAGAGTTTTAAAGGACTGCGGGAAATGCAGGCGTTTGAGGTGTTGTGTTGTGGCAAGGAAGTAGAGGGAGATTTGTGCGAATTGAGCTGAGTTGTTGGTAGATTGATGGATAGAAAGATAGATAGATTGACAGATACATACATATAATATAATAATAGATTATATATGGACGGACGGACGGACAGACGTGCAATAGATGTCGTAAATAACAAATGAAATACAACTGTGGCAGAAAGGAAAGAGAAAGAAAGAGGGGGGAGGGGGAGAGAGGCACAGCAATAGTGGAAACAGACACATGTCAAATTACAATAACAATAGGTGTGAAATTATCAAATGCATTCTGTGATGATATTGTGGGTACTGATAAGAGTCTCAAGCATATATTGATAGGGAGGTGTCCAAAGGCATGATAACGGCATCGGCGCAACAAGGACCAAGACCACGATCAGGGCAAGCGGGGGGTAGTGTGTCAGTGCAGCCACAGCAAGAGCACAACCAAAGGCAGCACCAGCACAGATATCACCACGATCAGGCACAGCCGGGGTTGCGGCCAGGATCCGGGAAAGCTAGGAGACAAGGGAGCAGGAATGCTCCGGTAGGCAGTGAGATTAGCGTAGTGCAGTTCAACAGACCCAAGGTGGTGAGCAGTAAAAAGGATAAGCACTCAGTGAGGATCCTAGAGTCACTGATCAGTAATTACAACTTAAATATGAATTCCAGAGAACAGTAATAGAAAAGAAAGAAAAAGAGAGGAAGCAGAGCCAGAGTGGCAGGTCTGAATGGACCCAAAACCACCCCGCCAGCTCACCTCCCCCTCCTCCCTGTCACACGGACGGAGATTTCAACTGAGCACAAGAAACTTGTGCTCCAGGAATATACACACTTACGAAACTAGGGTCACTAATCAGCTATTATGGCTTAAATATAAAGGTCAGAGAGCAGTGTTAGTCCCACTGCTCTCTGACCCCTACAGAAAGCCCCCCAGCAGGTTAAACCTATGTCAGCCTAACTATGGGCTGGTCCGGGCAACCTGAGCCAGCCCCTTATAAACTCTATCAAAGAGGAAGGTCTTAAGTCTACCCTTAAAAGTGGAAACGGTGTCTGCCTCCCTAACCGAAACTGGAAGATGGTTCCATAAGAGAGGAGCATGGTAGCTGAAGGCTCTGGTTCCTTTCCTGCATTTGGAAACTTTGGGAACTACAAGTAATCCTGCATTTTCAGAGCGCAGTGATCTTGAGGGTTGGTAAGGAACTATGAGCTGTGACAGGTAGGATGGAGCCTGACCATTTAGAGCTTTGTAAGTAAGTAGGAGGATTTTAAATTCAATCCTGGATTTTCCAGGAAGCCAGTGCAGCGAAGCTAAAACAGGAGAAATATGGTCCCATTTGATTCCAGTTAGAACACATGCAGCAGCGTTCTGCACCATTTGGAGAGACCTAAGTCATTTGTTGGGGCAACCGAAAAATAGGGAATTACAGTAATCCAGCCGAGAGGTGACAAATGCATGTACTAATTTTTCAGCATCTGTTTGGGAGAGGATATGTCTAATTTTCACGATGTTACGCAAGTGAAAGAAAGCAGTCCTTGAAGTTTGTTTTATATGGCAAAAGGCAAAAGATAAATCTTGATCAAATAAAACTAAGAGGTTCCTTACAGTTGTGCTAGAGGCCAAGGTATTGCCATCTAGAGAAATTACATTGTTAGAAAGGGAGTTTCTGAGGTGTTTTGGGCCAAGAACAAGTATCGTCAGTATAACAACAAAAATTTATAGTGTGTTTTCTAATAATGTTGCCTAGAGGAAGCATATATAAAGTAAAAAGTTGGTCCAAGCACAGAATCTTGTGGCACTCTGAAGCAGACCTTAGTATGTGCGGAGATTGATCATTGATGTGAACAAATTGGGAACGATCTGATAAGTAAGATCTAAACCAAGTTAGTGCTGTTCCTTTAAGGCCAATTAACTGTTCCATTCTGTGCAGCAAGATTTGATGGTCAGTGGTGTCAAAAGCGGCACTGAGATCTAAAAGGATTAAAACAGAGACCAGACCTGAATCAGAAGCAATCAATAAGTCCTTATTAATTTTTACTAGTGCCGTCTCTGTACTATGATGAAGTCTAAAGCCTGACTGAAAGTCCTTGAATGAACTATTATCTTGGAGAAAGTCACAGAGTTGATGAGCAACCACTCTCTCAAGGATTTTAGAAATAAAGGGGAGATTAGATATCGGTCTATAGTTAGCTAAAATCTCAGGATCAAGAGTGGGCCTCTTAAGAAAAGGTTTAATGACAGCTACTTTAAAGGACTGTGGTACATAGCCCGTTAATAAAGATGCATTGATTATATCTAATAAAGAGTTGTCTAATAAGGGCAAAACTTCCTTAAGTAGCCTAGTTGGGATGGGGTCTAGCAGGCATGTTGATGGCTTAGATGCAGAAATCAGAGTAGAGAGTCGGCGAAGGTCAATGGGGGAGAAACGGTCCAAATAAATTCCAAGCCTTGCCGCCATTTCCAAGCTACCTGAGTCTGGGGTCAGGTCAGTTAAGGGCAAGAGCTGATGGATTCTATCTCGAATAGTTATAATTTTATTATAAGGAATACAAGGCTCTATGGAGCTGTGACTGAGTCAGCCTGGCTACAGTGTTGAAAAGAAATTGTTTTTATTTTCGTCAATTAATGACGAGTAATAGTTTGCTCTGGCATGGCGGAGGGCCTTCTTATACATTTTAAGACTATCCTGCCAGACTAAACGGGACTCTTCCAGGTTGGTTGAACGCCAGTGTCTTTCAAATTTTCGTGATGTTTGTTTCAATTTGTGGATCTGGAGGTTAATCCATGGAGCTAGTTTTCTTTGTTTCATTATTTTCTTCTTGAAGGGTGCAACAGTGTCGAGAGCTGATCACAGTGAGCCAGTAGCATTATCAATGAGACAGTCAATTTGAGAATGACTTAAGTGAGTAGTCGTGTTCTCAGTCACTGTAAGACATGGTAATGATGTCAAAGCAGAATTAGTTTGTTAAATTCAGCCACTGCTGAACTGGATAGACATCTAGAATAGTAACTCTTACTGAGGGGCTTGTAGTCGAGTCATAAAAAATTGAAAGTTATTAAATAATGGTCTGACAGAGCGTGATTCTCTGGGAAGATTAATAAATCTTCAATATTCATGCCGTATGCTAGGACAAGATCTAGGGTGTGGTTGTAGCGATGGGTGGGTTTATGTACACACTGACTGAAGCCAATTGAATCCAAAAGCGTGGAGAGAGCAGAACTAAGGCTTTCATTATTAATATCCATGTGAATGTGTAACGGGTATATTGAGGACCCAGATGCAGTACAGTACACTTCACTGGCAGTTGGTAATAACTTTTATTAAAACCAACACGAATGGAAAACAGGATACAGACTGAGAGTTCGTTCTTCGGGCTGTGAGCCCAAGCAATGTCTCTGGGAATCACACGAAGCAAAGACACGAAGCTTGTACCCACTGTGGCTGGTGACGAGGAAACCCCGTAGCTCCGCGAGCCGACAACACGTGTGTGAGCGCTGTCGGGGATCCAGCGGAGGAGTGGTCGAGGGCAGGCAGGGGTTCGGTTACTGGGAGGTCCGTCCACGGAAACAACAGCACCAACAGGGATCAGGCAGGAGAATCGTCGAAGCAGAGCAGAAAGGTCTTTACCAGGGAATCCGTCATATTTCCGGAATGCCGAAACTGAGCACGTGGTCGGGGACAGAAGGCAGGTAGGTTCACGAGGAGTCAGGCGAGGAGAGCAGGTCGGGGACAGGCAGAGTCGGCAACGAAGGATCTGTTTGGAGAGTGCTGGAAAGACATGCATACTGCAGAGGACGATCTGGCAATGAGTGTGTGAACAGGAGTGTCTTAAATACCGGGGTGATTGGTGATGAGCTGCAGCTGTGGGAGAGCAGGCTGCAGCAGTGGGCGTGGCTAGGAGGTAGAGCAGGTCAGAGGAAGGTGAGTGGAAAGTTACTGGCAGGGAGGGGGAGGAGGAGAATGCAGGAACCATGACAGAATGTTAAAATCCCCTACGATAATTACTTTGTCTGATTTAAGCAGTAAACTTGATATAAGCTCAGAGAATTCAGATAGAAATTCAGAGTATGGGCCGGGGGCACGGTACGCTATAACAATTAGAATTGGCTGTTTTCCAGGATGGGTGAGAAAGACAAAAAAAAAGGCTTTCAAATGAACTATAGTTTAGCTTAGCCTTAGTGTGAATTGCTAAGCTTGAATCAAAAATAGCAGTGACTCCCCCTCCTTGGCCAGTGTCGCACGCAACATGACTATTTATATGACCAGGAGGAGTGGATTCATTCAGGCTAACGTACTCATCAGGACAAAGCCAGGTCTCTGTGAGGCAGAATAAATCAATATGGTTATCCAATTATTATGGAATTTTTTTGTACAACTACCCTTTTATTTATTTTAGATTTAAACAAATGAAGTGGTCAGGGGACAGGCACCGTTTTTATAACATTTACAATATGGGTGTGTGACTGTTCTAGAAGCTCAGAGAAGTGTGTAATACTGCGACTCTGCACCCTGGTCCCAACTGTGGGATGTCATGGCTTTGGGCTTCTAATAAACTCGGCCAGATTCCTAGAGAGGAGAGCAGCTCCATCCAAAGTGGAATGGATGCCATCCCTCCGGATAAGACCAGGTTTACCCCGAAAAGAGTGCCAATTATTAACACACATCAGCCCACATCATTTGCTGGACACCACTTCGACAACCAGCACTTGAGTGATGACATGCGGCTAAACATGTCACATTGGGGAGGGGTCCAGAGGAGATTACGATGTCCAACATCATCTTTGCGTACTCACACACCGACTCTAAATTAATTTTAGTGACCTCCGATTGGCGGGTGTCATTGCCGCCGACGTGAATAATAATCTTACTGTATTTATGCTTAGCCTTGCCAGCAGCTTTAAATTTGACTCGACGTCGCCCGCTCTGGCCCCAGGGATACATTTGACTATGGCTGCTGGTGTCACTAACTTCACGTTGCACTGTACTTATTTTAAGCGTGAAGGGGGGGTGGGAGGTGTACCGTGGGCTTCGGGTGACTGTCTGAGTGAAGCATAGTCAGCCGAAGCCCACGATACACCTCCCACCCCCCGTTCATGTTTAAAATAAGTGCTCCCCGCTCAGCGACACATCCGCTGAGGACACAACCCTGGTCACTGGTAGCTCTGTTTTGCTGAGCGGGGAGCACTTATTCCTTGGTTATTTTCTTGACTTTGTGTGGGTTGTGATATAGTTCGTGTGTCCTTAAACATGACCTCATTTAACTGCTGGTCTGCCAACACTGGTCTAAGTACCACAGTTATAATGATAGAGATACATTTCTTCCAATTCTGCTGTCAAACACAAATCAACTTCATCCTGAAGAGGCATGTATGTGCCTTTAGGCTGTCTGCTCTGGTTCTGAGTGTGTGGTTAGAGCTAAGTGAGCTGAGGAAGAGTGGCAGAGGTTATGTGGGTTTTGGAACGCAAGAGGATCCCCACTGGGGGCATGTGCCAAGCAACGAGTCAGACCAAAGGGGAGAAACGAATACGATCATCAGGGCGACGCTGACATGACTTGGACAAAGAGCTTCTCCTCTACCAAGCCTACTTTTGGCTCATGTCCGGTCACAGGAGAGTGGAGTAGATGAGATATGACTGAGGCTCACTCAGCAACAGGAGATCAGAGACTGCTCTGCACAGTCACAGAGACAGTTAAACCCCTGGCATCCCGGGTCAAGCTGTTGCACTGGATGGACTGACCTTGTGGGAGCCATTTGGACACAAGACTCTGATGCAAAATCAAAAAATGCACTGCAGGAATTGAATGATGCCACCAGCAGCAACATGCCCAAGGAACTGGATAGAATTTTCATAGTAGGTGCTGATTTTAATCAACTCATCCATACACTCCAAAGATGTAGTAGGATCAAGGACAAAAGTAATTTCGTTTTTTAAACTTGGTTTAAAAAATGACTAATAAATCTGCCTCTTACCTTCTATCTTAAACTTCCACTTACTGTTGAATAGACCATTGTAACATACAGTATTTTTTCCCAGAGAAATACCGCAAAAAATGAAAAGTGTGCCAACCAACCCCAGTCTCCCCTACAGCCAATCGTGTTTGTGTGACTTCATAGCAGACTCAAGACCCCGAGCCGATGACACTAACACATCTGGTACCTACACCAGCACCCTCTGGATTAGAAGCGAGCATATGGAAGCACATCTGCCGTGTGTCTCACACTCCATTGGACTCTGTCTCATCCTCTCAAGACACTGAGGGAAATTTCACACCAAAACACTGCAACAGCAGAAGTGTGAGAGTGTTTGGCGGTCTAGTCCTATGGGCTTTCACGGCATTTCATTATGGCATATCAAACAGCTGATCGCCCGACAGACAGACAGAGCAGAGCTTCTCGTCACACCAACGTGTATGAATGAACAAACAACCAAATATTCAGTGGAAAGTGACTTCTTTAGACTTCTACAGACTACTTTGTGTTTGTCTTAGGTCCAGTCATACTTTGGATGAATTGAATTATTTAGAAACACCAGCTTTGTGTCTCATCCAGCCGCTCATGCTGAGCTCTCATTATGACTAGGGGCAGATGTAGTAATTTGGGGGCCTGGGGCCGCAGGCACATTGCCTTATTTTCACCCTTTCTCTAACTGAGAATGTTGGCAGTCTGTTGGCAGGCTGTTGGCAGGCTGTTGGCAGCTATAGAAGAAGTAGGCCTACTCAAAAAAATGTTTCACAAGTAAATGCTAATGATAATAGCACAGAGCAGAAGTTCAAGTCAGTCCTGCAGTTAGGAGAGGTTTGCCTATTATCAGCACAATGTACTTAAATTTACCTGAAGTTTGTTTAAGATGGAGCTTTTAATTTCTATGTAATACTGGATAGTTTAATAAATAATAATGTATCATATGTGGGGAAAAAAGGGGGGGAAACAAAATAATCGTTCATTAATTATAATCAAGGCAAAATGTTCAATTAATTGTGATATTTATTTTAGGTAAAATCACCCAGTTGTAATGCAAGTTGTGTTGTACTAAGCTAAAATATTTTGGGGACACAACAAATATGAGAAACCATATAACACGTTTCCCCCTGAACGAAAAGGACAGCCAGCTGTGCTTGGTGCTGCCAACCAGAGAACCATTGAGTAAACAATAATAAAAGCTTGACTTGACACATCTCCTCCATTTGTTTATTAATAAAAGATAATGGAAGTAAATTCATCTGTTTAGTGTTTTATTTAATTATGGATCATTACAAATACACTGTTTTATAGGGGTGTGAATCTTTCAGTATCTCACCATTCAGAAATCGATTCTCGATTCAAAACGATTTCCGATTCAAAATTGATTCCCGATTCAAAATATAGGAGGTGTAATTTCAGGATCTACTCTGTTTTGCCAGTGGCATATTATGTTATGAAAGCAAAGTGTGTCTAAAATCATGTAGGTCAGTGGTCCCCAACCCCCGGGTACCAATTGATCCACGGACCGGTACCGGTCCGCGGATCAATTGGTACCGGGCCGCACAAGAAATAATTAGTTATTTCCGTTTTATTTATTATCTGAGTCTGAACGATCTTTTATTTTGAAAAATCTTTTATTTTGAAAAATGACCGGATTCTCTCAGTTACATCTCGGTCACTTGAGCGCCAAAATTTAACCCAGCTAGCAAAATGAGTAAGAAACAGACATCTTTGGAAAGTTTCTTTGTGAAGGGGAAAAGGCACAGTGAAGAGAGAGAAGAACAGCCTACGACTTCCAAGACATGTTTCAAACATTAGCGGGGATTTTGGGTGAGACTGAGCCTGCGCCTTCATTCACCAAGCTGGTGCACGATCACCTGTCTTTGCTTTTAAAAGAGTTCGAGCGCTACTTCCCAACCTCAAAGGACCCACGAACTGCCAAGGAATGGATCCGCGACCCATTTGTCAACAAACCAGGTGAATCCAGCATGTCTGTGCAAAAAGAAGATCAACTGCTGGAGATCACAAATGACGGCGGCCTTAAAAGTGTGTTCGAGACAACAACTCTGCTGGTGTTCTGTATTAAAGTCATGGCAGAATACCCCGAGATTGCCACCACAGCACTGAAAACCCTGTTGCCATTTCCGACATCCTATCTGTGTGAAGCGGGGTTTTCTGCAGTGACAGCCTCCAAAACAAAACAACGGAGTAGACTGGACATAAGCAACACACTTCCGGTGTCTTTGTCTCCCATTACCCCCAGATGGGACCGTCTCGTTGCAGAGAAACAAGCTCAGGGCTCCCATTGATTTAGCGTTATGGTGAGTTAAAATTTTCATGCATTTTATATTCGTTTTTATGGTGTATCTGCATCTTATTTTGAAGGCATGTAAATGTTACCATAGCAACCAGAATCAGAGAGCATTAGGGCAGTGGTTGCCAACAGAGGGAGGTGAGGGAGAGGAGAGAGGAGAGGAGGAGAGCTTGTGAGTCTCGGGCACACAAACATGCAGGAGCCATATCTGACGGTTCAAACTGGCAACTTTATTTCAGCTGTTGAAAAATAACATTCATGGAGTGTTTAATAATAATGAAAATGGTGTGTAGGTATATTTAGATTGAGAAAGAAATGTGGAATTGCTGGTTCTTGTCATTTATTTATTTTTCCACTTGTTTTTTTTTTTATTATTATTTATTTATTTAATGGGCAGAGAGGATGTTACCAGAGACTTTGATGTTATACTCATGTTATTTTATAACAATCTTGTTGTCAAGCGCTGACTGGTCCGCAGTTACAAAAAGGTTGGGGACCACTGATCTAAGTTTTATTATGTACACCCTTTTTCGTTGAAGAAAGCTGGGAATCAGAAAGTGAAAAAAAACATTGTAATTATTATAATTTAAAAAAAATGGACACAGTTTTCCAAAAAAAAGTCCCATCGTTTTTTTGCAGTAGTTTGTGTATTCCATTATCTGTGCCATTCTGCAAAGCAGCTCCTCTCTGTGATGATGCAGAGGGCCTGATTCTCCTGTCTGCTCTACCTGCAGTGAACACAGAGTTTACATCCATATGAGGCCCTGCTGCTTGTTAGACTCCCGTGCTTTACCCTTGTCTTATTATTATTACTATAGGGGCTACCAGAGTTTATTCTAATGCACAAGGTGCTACCAATAACACAGAGCGATAGATACAGTAGAATTAGGCCAATCACAGTGCAGTTTGCTCCAGATGATCTGTGGCATGCGTAAGCGGATACAAAGCGTCGGATCGTCTTCCAGTTGGAGGACAAGACCGAAACAAACTTCTGACCTCTCTCCAAAGGAACTATGGGAAACCAATATGGCGTTTAGCATGGGTGCTAATGTACTTTTATCATTAAAATATGGATGGAAGACATCCAATATCTGAACTGTCATTATGTATTTATTGGACAAGGTTCCGTAAAAACACCCAAATTCCCAGGCTGGATTCTGAGGCTTCTAAAAGAGCTACAATACATCAGAGTCATCCCTCTGAACAGCACAGCTGGTAGTTTTCACTGGCAAAAAAAGTAAGGCGATCCGACAAACGGTCTCAAAATTTTCTAAATGATAAAAATTTTAGAGGGTTAAGAATAGACTATCTATAATCGATGTTTAGGATTTTTGAATCGATTCTGAATCGTTAAAAACGAGAATCAAGATTCTTATTTGAATCGATTTTTCCCTCACCCCTACTGTTTTAGTAGTCACACAGTGAGAACAAAATCATGTATAGAAAAAAAACATGCTTAAAAAAATAATAGAATAAAACCACTGATCACAAAAAAAGATGCATCAAGATTATCAAGATGCATTGATAATCATTTTATCATCAAAACGTAGCCATCTGAATCATAATTGAATCGAATCGTGAGGTGACCAGAGAATCCCACCCCTACCAAAGACTGTCACAACGATGTGCCTAATGCCAAACTGCCTCCTTCTTTCAGTTTTGTATGACCATAAGACATATCCTTGACAATAATATTATATGACATTTTTTAAGTACTGTAAATGGTGGATTATTAGGCTATATATCTTATGCTGATGTATGTTATTTCTGGTGTTTAAAAAAAAAAGTGTATTAAAGCAAAGTATTCCGAACCATTCCGAAATCCATGACCCGAAAACCATGGATTTCATGACCCATTCTACCCCTATCAACAACACATTTAGAATGTTCTAAAATCTGCATGACAGCACACCTTCCTGAAAATATTACTCTGCTTTTTCTTAATCTCGGCTCTTGAAGAAATCATACGATTATCGTACCACTTAAGGCAGGGGACAAGGGGCATTTTAGAGCAATATAAATAAACATTAATTTCACTTTGTCAAAGAATACAAAACTCACAAGGAAAAATACAATGCAAATGAAAAGTACCAGCCAACTCACTAATGGTGTAAACTATAAACTAACACAAGGATGACAATAACCAGCATAAACCACCATGTTCTGAACAAACACATTATTAACACTGACAAAAAGTCACATTTGCATATATGAATATAAAACACCAAATTTCACTGCAAACTAAAAACTACTCAATCCAGATCTGGGCATGATGGGAAATATAGGCTATTGGGACCTGTAAGTGCTGTTGTAGAAATGCAGTAGGCATAATTCTTTAGTCAATTCATTGGTTTAGTTAATAAATAAATTATTTATTTATTTATTGAAGGTTAAAAACAGGTTAAAAGGTGTTAAAGTATTATACTGAGCTGATAAATAAGTTACAGGTTAATGAATTTATTGTGTAAAGTTTTTTGTTTTGTGCTGCTAAGTGGCTACGACAGTATTAACTAAAGGACAGAGGAGGAAGTTGTGAACGCACAGCTCACGTTGTTCAAGTGTGACTGTCAAATGTGAAGCCAACGGACCTCTTTTCACGACCAGCAGCCAATGAGGTATTTTTTGTTGTTGTTAATTAGTCTTTCACATTTTCGTTAAGTTTTATTTGCATATGTTTATACAATGCGATGCATTGTATTTTATGACACATACTGTTTGTATGTAATTTATCACAGTTCTCACGGCGTCAAGGAAACGAAGTATGAGAAGACATCAGCTCATTAAAAACGCCCGTTTCAAAGAACCGACCTGTGTCTGTTGTTGTGAAGAGAGCTACAGTGAGAACTCACCTGCTCAGCGCGGGTAGGAGAGACAACCGGACCATACAGCGGGTGACGACGCAATGAGCATCCAGCATTTCAGATGACCAAGCCCATGGCGTATTGTCGGCATAGCAACTCCAAGCAACGGCAATCATAGACTGTGTTGAAGACGCAACCCCACAGGACGAGGCCAGGAAGTGCTCTACCAAAGTCTTAAAGTGGTATGAGAAGTGGCTCAAACCTGGAAGTTGCAGCAAAGGACTCAGGTCTATTTACTGATCATGCTGTGCTAAGCCTACACGTTTGGGATAAATCTTATGTGCAGATGTTCGTAGCTACATGTCATAAGGTCTAAACAGTAATTTAATCATAAGCAAATGAATAAGTTAAGGTTTAAAGGTGAAAGAAACGTTTTGGGTTGAAACTAAGATGTGTGAAATTTTAGGATTTTGAAGGTTAATGGTAAAGAAAAGGCATTTATTATAAGTTAAAATTAAGATCTGTAAAGAATTTTGTATTTCTGGAAGAAAACCAAGTTTAAAGGGTAACATAAGTGAAATTTAAAGAGTCACTAAAAACCTTTATTTCATCAAGATAAGGTGATTTAACATATTTCTTAGCGCATTTGGTCAGCATTTAAAGTTCATATTTGCATATTTGTGTTAAAGTAACACTAGTTTCTCATTTGCTTCAAAACACTGAGGTAATTTTAAGCTTACATAAGTTTGAACACTATGCCTTCATTTTCATGATATATTGAAGTTCACATGTAAAACTTGATCTCCTACACAGTCAGTTAATTACAATCTTATTGGCTACTTGTTGAAGAAAATATCGTAACTGGCATTACACATAGCCTTAATGTAATCCAATTCAAGCTGAATATACGCATTTGGTTATTCAATTCACTTAAAATGTCCGACACAAACACTAAGACCCGGCATGTAAACACTGAACAAACAGCCCAACCCCAAGCCGCTGACATTCAAGCTGCAGAAGAAGGGGAGGAGTTACGAAGAAGTGAAAGAGCTCGAACCCTGACTGAAAAGGGAAAGGAATTTCAAGAGGAAAAGTCGAAGAATGTACAGAATCGTTCATGAAAGATGGAAGTCTCAAGCAAGAATAGGAAAGGAAATATTGACTGATGAGGCCTCTGAGGATGAATTAAAGGAGACCATTGAGAATATGCAATGCACTTGCTCGAGTGTAAAAGCTGCATATGAAGAGTTACGTCGTATACAAATGCCTGAGCCAGACCTGCGACGCAGAGTTGATGCCTGCATAGCACTTTCAGATTTCATGGTTCAAAGGGCAGAAAAGCAACTCAAAGGGCACACAGCAGACGAAGAGGAAGAACCTTGGCCTGATGTTGGATCGATTCTGGACTCAACAGGTTCATTATCAAGGCCACCATCACATCAATCAAAATGTGGCTCTGCTCTCTCAAGCATTCACTTATTCAAGAAAACTGAGGCCGTGGCTGAAGCTGCTCCAGCTCAGGAAGCATTAGCAGTATTGGAGGAACAAGAAAAGGAGGCAACAGAACTACAACAGCTGGAGGCTGAGAACCTAGCCAGACAGCAAGTAATGCAAAGTAAGCACAGAAAGCTCGAGCGCCTTGAAGAACTTAAGAAGTTAAACACTGCAAGAGCTCGAGCAAAGGTCTGTCACCAAGCTGAAGAAAACTCTGATGCAATTGACTTGCTGCATGATGTTGTACAAACTAAAGAACCTCACGACCTCCATCCCTCAAATTCCCAATTCATTCCTCAGTCTCTGCCAGCCACAGCACAAAATCTTGACCCTTCAAGTCCCCCATTCATTTCTCCATCCCTAGCAGCCACAACTCAAATCCTCCATGCTTCAAGTCCCCCATTCATACCCCAGTCTCAATCAGTCACAAACCAAGCTCCCATTTCCCAAGGCTTTCAGTTGGTGCCTCAAGCTCCGCCAACTTCATCATCCATGTGTCAAGTGCAGAACAACTCTGATTTGGTTAATGTGCTAGCAGAAGCTATAAGTGCTAATCGCCTTCCAATACCAGAGCCTGCAATATTTGATGGAGATCCTTTGAAGTTCAAAGACTGGCGACTGTCTTTCAAGACATTGATAGACAGAAAAAATATTCCAAAGAATGAAAAACTGTATTACCTAAGAAAGTACCTAGGCGGTGCTGCAAGGAAAGCTGTTGAAGGATTCTTCCTAGTAGGTACTGAAGCAGCATATGACTCAGCTTGGCAGCTGCTAGAAAAACGCTTTGGAGACCCATTCATTATTGGGAAGTCCTTCAGAGATAAGCTGCATGGATGGCCAAAAATAAGCTCTAAAGATGGATGTGAGCTAAGAGAACTTGCAGACTTCCTCCAGAGCTGCGAAGCTGCAATGCCTCACATTAAGACACTTGAAATTCTCAACGACTGCAATGAGAGTCAAAAAATTCTGATGAAATTGCCCGATTGGTTGGTGTCAAGATGGAATCGTACTGTCATGGAAGTCAGACAAGCCAACGCTGGTTACCCATCATTCAAAGAGTTTGTAAACTTCCTATCAAGGGAAGCAGAGCTTGCTTGTGATCCCGTATCCTCCATACAAGCACTCAAGAGCATACAGGGTGAGAAACTGAAACACACCAAAGGTCAAGCCATTCAAGCAAAGACGTTGTCTACAAATACAACACAGAACAACACCCCATCATGTGTCTTCTGCAAAAGAACAGGTCATGCCCTTGCTAAGTGCAGAAAGTTCATTGAAAAGACAGTTCAAGATCGTGTCAAGTTTGTGCAAGCAGAGAAGCTTTGCTTCGGATGTTTAAAGACAGGTCATCACTCAAGAAAGTGTGATAACAAAGATACATGCGAAAAGTGTCAGAAGAGACACCCAACATGTTTGCACAATGATAACTTCAAAGAACGTCAAAGGTCGACACCTAAGGGAAACGACCACTCAAAGAACGAAACAGACTCCAAAGAAATAGATGCAACAGCAACCACTAATAGAGTCATACAAAAGGGCAGAAGCACGCAAACATCCTCCATAGTTCCAGTCTGGGTTTCATCCACAAAAGAGCCAGATCATGAAGTCCTGGTCTATGCACTCTTAGACACTCAGAGTGACACAACTTTCATCCTAGATGAAGTGGCCCAGGATCTAAACACAAACAAGGAAAATGTCAGTTTGCGGCTATCTACAATGTCAACAAGGTCAACAGTTATCCCATGTCAGAAACTGACAAACCTACAAGTGAGAGGATACAACTTACAGAAGAGGATTTCATTGCCACCACTCTTTACACGAGAGTTCATTCCTGCTGACAGAACGCACATTCCAACCTCAGAGACAGCTCAAAAATGGCCTCATCTGGAAAAACTGGCGGACAAGATACCGCCACCATTGGACTGTGAAGTAGGCCTCTTAATTGGCTATAACTGTCAGCAAGCCCTTCTTCCAAGAGAGATCCTGTCCAGCAAAGAAAATTATCCATATTCTCAGCGAACAGATCTTGGCTGGAGCATTGTGGGTTGCTCAAATCCAGCAACTGACTATGGTGATGCAATAGGAACCAGTCACAGAATCATAGTGCGACAAGTTACCCCTACTGTACAGCCATCAGATGAGCTTAAGACAGAAGTGCACTTTGTGTGTAGAAATCGAGTTAAAGAGATCAATCCAACAGATATAATCAAAGTTCTTGAGTCTGACTTTGTGGATCACATGGCAGATGACAATCCAGTCTCCCAGGAAGACCTTCTCTTCTTGTCAAAGGTGAAGGGGGGAATAAGACAAAAGGAAAACGGCCACTACGAGCTCCCGCTTCCTTTCAAGACAGAAAAACCCAGTCTCCCAGATAATAAACCATGTGCGGTTCACAGGCTTGCCTCATTAGAGCGACGATTCTGGAGAAATGAGGATACTACAAGGATTATGTCCATTTCATGAACGATATAATAGAGAGAGGAGATGCCGAGAAAGTTCCATAGCCTGAACTCAATAACCAGCCAGCATGGTACATACCGCACCACGGAGTCTACCACCCCCACAAACCCGGGAAGATCCGTGTGGTTTTCGATTGTTCAGCACGCTTTCAAGAAACCTCTCTGAATGATCATCTTTTGACAGGACCAGACCTGACTAACACATTAGTGGGTGTGCTGTGTCGATTCAGAAAGGGACCAGTAGCCATAATATGTGATGTTGAAAGGATGTTTCATCAATTTCATGTTACAAAGGAGCATCAAGACTATCTAAGGTTCCTTTGGTGGGACAAAGGTGATATGGACTCCAAACCCTCCGTGTACCGTATGCGTGTACATCTCTTTGGGGCAGCTTCTTCACCAGGCTGCTCCAACTTTGCACTGAAGCATCTGGCAGCACAGGGCCATGGAAAGTTCAGCGAAGAATCCATTAAGTTCATCCAGAGAAGCTTTTACGTCGATGATGGCTTAACAAGCTTAAAGTCACCTGCCGAAGCCATACATCTGGTGAAAGAGTCAAGAGCCTTAGTGTCCAATGATAAGGATGTCACTGCCACAATACCACCAGAAGAACGTGCCCAAACCAAGGATCTAAACATGGCACTGGGGGAGCATATCGAGCGAGCCCTTGGAGTCCAGTGGTGTGTCGAAGCAGATGAATTCCAATTCAGGGTCATCGTCAAGGACAACCCACTGACGAGAAGAGGAGTTCTCTCCACCGTCGCTTCTGTCTACGATCCATTAGGGTTTGTAGCCCCCTTCATCCTAGTTGGCAAACAGATCCTCCAGGAACTATGCGGAGATAAAGTAGGCTGGGATGAAGATCTCCCCGAGCACATTCTTCCAAAGTGGGAGTCATGGCTAAGAGATCTGCCTCAATTGGCAGCCCTAAAGATCCCAAGAAGTTACCTCCCTGCAAGCTTTGATGAGATTACACAGTATGAACTTCACAACTTTTCAGATGCCAGTTGCACTGGATACGGTGCTTGTTCATACCTTCGAGTGATAAGTGAAACAGGACAGATCAGCTGCTCACTTGTCATTGGGAAAGCAAGAGTAGCCCCTACCAAAATAATGACTATCCCAAGACTTGAGCTTTCATCAGCTGTGACTTCTGTCGGATGTTATCCGCAGAGAGCTTGAGATTGAGAACATGCAAGACTATTACTGGACTGACTCAAAGGTGGTTCTTGGCTACGTGAATAACGATGCAAAGAGGTTCCACACGTTTGTGGCCAACTGAATCCTACGCATCAGATCCAGTACAAGCCCCAAACAATGGCAATATGTCAGCTCTGACAACAACCCAGCCGACTCTGCCTCAAGAGGAGTGAGTGCAGCTCAGCTAAAGGACTCCAACTGGCTGAAAGGTCCAGACTTTCTTTGGCAGAAAATTTTTCCATGTGAAGAGGAGATGGTGGGAGCAGTAGAAACCACAGATCCTGAGCTTCGCAAGACCCACGTACACACAGTTAAGACGAAGGAAGTGAATTCAATTGTAAACCGCTTCACCAAGTTCTCTGACTGGTCCAGAGCAGTAAGAGCTGTGGCGAGGCTCAAGAGGTTTGTAAGAGAGTTCAAAGGACTTCAGCCAAAAACCAATGAAGCAACTAACCTTGAAGAAAGAAGAGGAGCGGAACTCTTCATTATTAAGCTAGTGCAAGAAGAAGCTTTTGCTGAAGACATCTGGAGAATCAAGCTCCAAAAGGAAGGCACTTTGAACAAGTACACCAAGCTACATCGCTTAAATCCCTTCTTGGATAGTGACAATGTTCTCAGGGTGGGAGGAAGGCTATCCCAGTCAGCCCTGCACTATGATGTAAAACACCCTGCTATACTTCCCAAGAAATCTCATGTGTCAGCCCTGCTAATCAAACATCATCATGAGTGTGTACATCACCAAGGAAGAGGCATGACCATGAACGAGTTACGAGCGCATGGTATATGGATCATAGGATGTGGAAATGTGGTATCCCCACACATTTACAGGTGTGTAAAGTGTAGGAAATACAGACGAACTACTGAGGTTCAGAAAATGGCAGACCTTCCAGAGGAGAGAACAGAAACATCCCCTCCCTTTACATACTGCGGTATTGACTGTTTTGGTCCCTTTCTCGTAAAAGAAGGAAGAAAGGAATTAAAACGATATGGATTGCTGTTTACATGCTTATGCTGTAGAGCAGTGCATATAGAAACACTGGACGACTTGACAACAGATGCGTTCATGAATGTGCTTCGAACGTTCATAGCCATCAGAGGACCTGTCCGCCAACTGAGATGCGATCAGGGAACAAATTTCATGGGAGCAAGGAGAGAGTTTGTTGAGTTGCTCAAGGGAATGGATCAGGAACGGCAAGGAGCAATGGGTTGTGAATTTGTGATGAACGTCCCTTCTGCGAGTCATATGGGTGGAGTATGGGAACGTCAGATCCGAACAATTCGCAGCATCTTGACTGTCATGCTCAACAAGTCTGCAAGCAGGCCTGATACCACAACCCTAAGAACATTTCTCTGTGAAACAATGGCTATAATCAACAGCAGGCCCTTAAGTGTTGAACATCTCCACAATCCTACTGGCCCAGAGCCTCTCACCCCTAACCATATCTTAACCATGAAATCATTGATCATACTGCCCCCTCCTGGCCAGTTTTGCAAGGAAGATCTCTATCTGAATAAAAGGTGGAGAAGTGTGCAGTTCCTAGCCAATGAATTCTGGCAAAGATGGAAACGTGAATATCTGCTAAACCTCCAACAGTGGCAAAAATGGCAAAGACCCTCAAGAAACTCACAAGTGGATGACATTGTCACTGTACAAGATGACAAATTACCAAGAAGTGAGTGGAAACTTGCCAGAGTTGTGGAAACCTACCCCAGTCCAGATGGCATGGTGCGAAAACTGAAACTACTGATCACTGACACTACATTTGATAAAGGCAAACCACATACCAGATCAGTACACATTGAGAGACCTATTCACAAAGTGGTCACACTACTTGAAGCTAACTAAGTCATGTACATGAAATCACATTCATGCACATCCTAAGTATTTCATTCATTCCTAGTTTTGTTTACAAGAAAATCACACATTACAGGTTAAGAAGTGATTTTGGTGGGAGTGTAAGTGCTGTTGTAGAAATGCAGTAGGCATAATTCTTTAGTCAATTCATTGGTTTAGTTAATAAATAAATTATTTATTTATTTATTGAAGATTAAAAACAGGTTAAAAGGTGTTAAAGTATTATACTGAGCTGATAAATATATTACAGGTTAATGAATTTATTGTGTATGTTTTTGTTGTTCCCATGGCGGAACTAAAGTTTTTTGTTTTGTGCTGCTAAGTGGCTACGACAATATTAACTAAAGGACAGAGGAGGAAGTTGTGAACGCACAGCTCACGTTTAAGAGTGACTGTCAAATGTGAAGCCAACGGACCTCTTTTCACGACCAGCAGCCAATGAGGTATTTTTTGTTGTTGTTAATTATTTCACGTTTTCGTTAACTTTTATTTGCATATGTTTATACAACGCGATGCATTGTATTTTATGACACATACTGTTTGTATGTAATTTATCACAGTTCTCACGGTGTCAAGGAAACGAAGTATGAGAAGACATCAGCTCATTAAAAACGCCCGTTTCAAAGAACCAACCTGTGTCTGTTGTTGTGAAGAGAGCTACAGGACCGTTGTAATGCCATCAAGAAGAAGAATGAAGCCGAATATTTTGTTAGATAAAAACATGTTGTGAATTTTGGAAATAATTATGCTTCTATTCTTTTTTTAATTAATTTTGACTTTTGGACTTAACTGTGCTCTTGAGTAACTGGAAATGTTTGTCACCCCCTGGCATCCTCCATTAGCTGTGCCGTGACACGGAGCTACTAGCTTAAAAATACAGATAAAGTCTGCGGATGTAGTAATTAATCTGTATGTGGAAGCAGATATCTTAATCTTAACAAGACTGAACAAGCTAAACATTTCTGTGTTTATATCTGGTGTATTTATTTAGTCTGGGATACCCCAGGATCTCTAGAAAGCAGAAGCACAAATTTGCCAGCGGACTCAGAAGTGCATAGAAAATACATCTGCAGGTCATTAATGAGGTTCTACTTGCTTCTACTAATGAGGACCTACTTGCTGGAGTAGAAAACAAGGTTTCATTTCATATGTGATTCTACTGATGTGACTGGCTGTTTTCCAGTAAATAGTCAAACTCTGTGTATTCCCATGGAAACAGAGATAACAGTCGCAAAAAGCTTTTTGTTTTGAGAGCTAATTGCCCCACAACATGAATACATTTTGATTATACGTTTTTATTATGTTGGTGATAGCTGTATAATTGCAATATTTCATGAGAGGGTGTGCTTTAACTTAATCTGAGCACTAAAGTGATGCTTGCAGACCTAACTGTATCATTGTCGTGCTCAAGTGATGTTAAAGCACACCCTCGTGTACTGTTGCTTAATTTAACAACTGCATTAACCTTTCCATAACTTTCCATACATTTTCAGAGTATTGCCAAATATTTTTCAGAGGTGTTGTGCAAAGGGTCTGATGTGATTGGATTACTGGTTGAGGGACTGGGCAGTGATGCTGAAGGAGTTTAGGAAGCAGAACACTATGATCCCTGTTTTATTTTTATTTAATTGTAGAAACGTATGAGGCGTCCATCTTTTTATCATTCAGACATTTAGCAAGGACAGTTGGTGCAGTCTGGTCATTGGGTTGGAGTAGAAGGTACAGCTGTGTGTCATCGACCATGCAGTTTAATGAGATGTGGTTCTGAATAAATTTTCCTAGTAAAAGAAATTAATGGAAAATAAAAGAGAACCAAGCACTGAGCCTAGAGGGACTCCACATAAGAGCTATGTGAGGATAGAGGAAGAAGGGTTCAAAATTACAGAGAAGGCCCTATCAGTGATATAAAATTGAAGCCAGTTAAGAACTGTACCACAGACTCCAACCAATGACGCCAGTGATCAATAAGTATTGCCTGGTCCTCTGTGTCAAAGACAGCGCTGAGTTTCAAAAGAACCAAAACTAAGGAGTCATCACCAGCGGCTGTACAAGGAGATGATTGGTTACACTCAGCACTGCATAATCTGTGATGTGTTGTGCCTGAAAACCTGACTGAAACTTCTAAAAAATGTTACTGCTGTTAAGAAATGAAAGCATCTGTTGAGGGACCACTTTCTCCAATACTTTACACAGAAATGTCAGCTTTGAAATTGGTCTTAAGATTTTTGGTGTTACTGGCTCAATACCCTTTTTTCTTTTAGAAAGGTTAGACCACAGCATGTCTGAGCCCAGATGGGACATTCCCAGTAAGAAGTAAGCTGTTAATAATACTGAGAAATACTCAAACTAGTTTCCCCCAAAAACCTTTTTTAGAATCTTGGTTGGAACACAATAAAGGTAGTTGGTAGTGGGCTTCATGCTGGAAATGATTTTTATCAAGTATTGGATGACACACAGGCACCTCAGACCTCTTTTACCTAGGGAAGTTTGCTTCTCTGAAATGTACATCAAGCTAAATTAAGTGAAAATAGATTTAAAAATTGTATTTACTGATGCATTTAAGTTGTTATTGACTTTGCTTTTATGTATTCAACCAACAAGATCATCTTGTCTGTTTCTGTCACTTGTACTCTATAGTCTGAGGCAGGAGAAAAAATGCTGTTGTTTTCCTTATGCTAAAACAAACAAGAAACAAAATAAAAAATGGAAACCATCTTGAGATGGGACTACTCCAGTTATGATAAGGTAATACACAACTTTAAGTGAATATGGGCAAGGGGTATAAAGTGGAGTGCAACGGTTTACCCCTCTTATTCAGGCCCCCTTGCTCAGACCCACACCCATAACTTGTAAATTTTTTCAGACTGCATCTTGCATGGTTATAATACTATGGTGGTAACAAAATCTGTCGACATATGAACACCTGGCAGACTACTGAAAACTGATTCTGTGGTTGTTCCCACTACAATAGGTGTCTCCAGGACCTAATACCATTATGATGACATATAGCCACAGACACAAACACAAACTCACAAGGTGAAAACAATACCAGCCGTCTTAATATTGTCTTACTGAAAATACAGCAACAAATTATCTTTATATTTTTTTAAAATCACTTTATCAGTAAGCTACAAAAGTTAAAAGTTTTCTGTTTAAAGAATCAAACAAAAAAAAAACAGATGCTGACTAAAGGTTGTGAGAGAAAAAGCCCATTCACATGGGCTGTACCTTTAGAGAGAGACAACTTGTTACATAGTGCCGCTTTGGTAGTGCTAATGACATGAGCTTGCAACGCTAAAAGCTACATTTCGCATCAACATGAAACAGCGCTGGATGGCCTCAGGTGAGAACGCCAATGCACAGATTGATCAAGGTGTTATTATATGCTAGCATTTGGCCACTCGGTCGCTTGAGAATGTGACCAGACAGAACCTGTTGCATCAGAATGAAAAGCAAGGGCACCTATAGGGTGGATGGGAGGGGCAGTGGATGGGTCCAACAAACCCTGGTCTTTTGTGCTGAAATGTGTTCGCTTCCCATCTGAATGTGATGGGGTGTTTCTACACTTTGCCATGTGCCACTTTCCCATAATCCTAACCATCTGTGCCAGTATGAGCATTTGTTGATATCCCATTGTCGGTTGCCATGTGCTGTTGTTGCTGAAACATAACAACATGCAGCGTAATCTCAGCATGGGCTGTGATGTGTTGACATCACAGTAGTGGCATCTCAGAACATGAAGAGCAGATGCAGAGAGATACCTTGAGCTTAATATTTAGTTGCAGTAGTCCACTGCAAAACAGCAACACATGACGACTTGTGATGGAAACGTAGAGGAAGATGCTCTTTTCCTGGAACACTTCCAGTGGACTTTATAAATATGATTTAATAATAAGCAATACAACTTATTTGCATCCTGTGATGGCTGTGATGGCTGTGAAGGCTGATGCAACAGAAAATTAATGGCCATGGTTTTGGAATCACATGTTGTTGCTAATATATTTAGGTGTCCACATACTTTTGGACATCTGGTTTATGTTGTTCCTAATTTAAAGTTATTTAATTTAAACCAAGTTATGTTGTGTTTATATGTTCAGTTTGTCCTGCCCCACACCCGAGGAAGCTCCCATGGCCAGACCCGCATCATTCGCAAGGCCTATGAGCAGGACTTCTACACCCACATGATGGAGGAGTGCTACCAGCTGTGGGCCCAGCTAGAGAGGGAGGCAGGTGTCAAACTGTACAGGTAAGCAGTCAGCAGAAACACACAGAGAGAAAAGCCATTAAATAGAACATAACAAAAGCTTTGCCAGAACACAGGGATTTGTCACATTCGAGGTGCTATGTACACACAAGAGCAGCAACTTAATCTATGGGAGCCATAAATGCATGACTTTCTCATTATCTCCGGCATCACTGAATCACCCCTTGACAGCTCCCATGCCTTTGAATGAGGAACAGGGGCTTTTTTCATCTCACTGAACTTCTGATTTTCGTACGCAGAGCGGGGAAGAATTTGTGTGTTTATAAATAGAACAGTGGCATCAAACGACAAGCAGCCCTGCTGCAGGACTTTACCTTTCCTGGTCATACTCCCTCTGAGCAGTCCTATTTGTTCTTGGAATAACACATTGATTCATTATTCATGTCTCAGAGTAATAGTTCAGGGTACCAAGCCTCGTCCACATTATGTTCCTTGGAAACACAGCACGCCTCCCCATCCCTTGTGCACCCCTCCACATCATGACTGATGGGCACAAATCTGAGGCCACCTGTGCCCTTGGGCTGGCAAAAAGAGTCTGCATTACAATGAGAAATGTCCAGGCAAGGCTACCTCCCACTTCTGCTGTTGCCTCTGGGACAGATGGAGCCATCGCACAAGGGCCCTAGTGAATTATTATTTTCTCAACATACATGGAAACATGTGTGCACAACCAGCAGCTGAACTGGAGCCACCAATCACCACGTTTGACAGGTTGGACTAGATGAGGTATCATATTTACGATCCTACACCCCCATGGCTTTTCCTTCCTCTGTCACACACTCCTAAACACACAAGCACACGGGGAGACATAATCATAAAATTTTCTGATGAATGACTTTAGCCTTTAGCTGGGGTTGTCTGTGCCTTATGGCTGCTGACAGATGTTGGAGCAGCATTTAGAAAACACTGCTGGCAAAGGGTGAGTCACCCATCTATAAGGCAGATTACTGAATTATGAATGTGTGTGCATCAATAACTTCACTCTGTGTGCCGCTGTATTACTGTCAGATGCTTGTATGATGTCAGGTCAAGTGTCAATTAGGCTTGGGCGGTATCGAAGCATTATGGCATATCAGGGTGTTAAGAAGTATGTTTTTCAAAACCATCATAAATACTTATTTTAAAATAAGTTTTATTCTATTAAACTTATTTTATGTAGTGCACAGCACGCACCACCAGAGCTCAGTCACTACCCAAGCCTAATGTCAATATGTAGATCCTTTCAATTTTTTTTTTTTTTTTTAATCAAACTGGACTTCCTTAACTGTATTTGATATTCTCATGGCAAATTTGTTACCACACAACTACCTGCTATGCAACATAGTGCAATTTTTTGTCTGGGTGCCTTCTAACAACCATGATAGCTAAACTGATTAAGAGGAGAAAACTGAGAGTAAGTTATTACCCTCATGTCTGATCCATCACAGTTTTCAGACTCATGTCTTGCCTCAAACACTAACTATACTGTGTAGTTTTACACTCACAGACATTCCTGTGCAATGAAGGATTATTTCAGATATTTCAAGTGCATTCACCACCTTTTCTGACCTACAGATTTTAAGATAATCTGGATAGATGTTGTTTTGTTTACTGTCTGATCATCCAACTGCTCCTGTTTCTTGCCCCATTAGACTTTGTTTTAGCAATGTCACTGTGTTCCCATATCTCTGCACTTAAGCCAATTTTATTTGCATAGTCCAATATCAAAAAAGCTCCACAATCTGTTCAGCATATGACACCCTCTATCGGTAGCAACCTCAGGAAGAGGAACTAACAAGGGATCACAGCCATGGACGGACAGAGGTACTATAGATGTTGTGTGGACAGAATAACCAACATAATAAAGGCATGTGACAAAATGATACATATAGTGTGAACACAGAACATAAAGAAAATATCTTCTAGGGGATGTCAAGTAACTTCCAGGTATCGCCAAACAGCTAGACCCTGAGCTATACACATTCATCTCCACCATTTGTCCATACTGATAGCCTACATTAATAGTATTAACTATATTTTTAATCAGGATGACACTTTCTTGCATATGAAATGTGGTAAAATTCCTTCAAATCATATTATTCTTTCAAATCATACCATAACATCAAGACAAGGCAACAAGACTTAGTAATGGATGAGCATATTTACTTGAATTGTTTTGAGAAACAGAAATGCCTGTATAGGACGTCATGGTCAATCCACACCAATAACATCTTCAGAAGTTCTTAAAGTCATGTCCCCATTGTCTGTAAGAACAGATATGCCTTTATTTCTTAAATATGCATGACATCACAGGTCAGTATGTGACCCCTTTAGACACTTGAGCGAAGCTATTAGCCAGCCTAGTGAATGCAGTTTGGTTGGCCACTGTCCTCTAAGCACCTCAGTAGTTGCAGTTGGTGTGGATTGCCACTCACTTGTCACTTTTAGGGCACTTTCACACCAGAGCTGTTTGGTCTGCTTTAAATGAGTTTGTTTCCTTTGGGCAGATGTGAAAGCTTATCCAAACTCTGGTGCAGACCAAACAAGAAAACTCAGGTCTGCCTGAAAACGTGGGTCTCAGTTCGCTTGCAAGTGAACCCCGGTGCGGTTCCCTTACAGTGGGAAATGCAAACAGACTATCCAGCAAACCAAAGAGAGGAAATGAACTAGAGACAATGACATAGAGCGCAGTGCATTTTGGGTAGAAAAAAATAAATAAAGCCAACAGTGTGAATCCAAAGAAGCATGGGTACACAAAAAAAAGTTGGAAAATGTCTCGTGGGCAGACGTGGAGTAGTGAGGAGGTGCAGGCGCTTATTGATATATTGTCAGAGGACTATATGTATATCGTGGTTGCTTGTGGTTACACACAAGAACAATGAGGTTTTTAAATTGTTTAGCGGGAAGATGGCGGCAAGGGGATTTAATCGGTCTGTGGCTCAGTGTCGCATCAAGCTAAAAAAAACTGCGACAGCAATATATTATGGTCTGTTACTTGCCATGGAAAAGTAATAGCTCGAGGAAAGAGAAGAAAAAGTTTGTATGGTACGATGACCTGGATGATATTCTCGGCACAAGACCAACAGGCAGCCCAAAACACATTGTTGAGTCTTTCCAAGAGGAGGTTCCTCGGATGTTGACACTAGCAGAGCCAGCTGAACTATTCGAGTGCTCCGATAGTCAGGAGTCAGACAAAAGTGGTAAGTGTAATTTGTGTGTTGTGTGTGCGTTGTCTGCATGTGAGTCTGTGTTGTGTGTTTGATGTTATCAGACATTAAATGACACTATAACTTAACACTATATATAACACTATAATTTTTCATGATGTTTTAAATAGTTATTGGTTATTACTCACATAGGCGCATACAACACATTTGTATGAGTATAACATAGCAATGACATGTATACAGTAACATACTTTATGTTAACAGGGGATGGAAGCTACGGGGAAGTTCACCCTGAAGAAGATGAGAGCACAACCAGCTCAGGGAGCCCCAGGCCACAGCAAGAACAGAACACCCTCCAGTGGGCAATTCCTGGTGCCCAAGGTAGAAAAAGGAAAAGTCAGACTGATCATTTAGACAGTTTTTTGGAAAGCTATAAGCAGCAGAAGAGGCAGAAACCATGGCTCCACGCACAAGTTCTTCTTGCTTCATGATGTAAACATACAGTTCTTTGATATTTAATAAATGCACATCACATTAAATTATCACATTAAATTGTACTTTACATTGCAATTGTGCTGTACTTTGAAGAAATGTACATAACTGCTGGGTTTCAAAATGTCAAGCATTTTTTGTTACTGTTTGTTATTGTTTGTTACAGCTACCTCTTCTGCCATTTTTGCAGGCAGATGAAAAAATGCACATATATTGGGTTCATGGCAATGCAGAGCATTTTTATTTTGTAATTGTACTTCTGTAGATCCCAGCTACCTCTTGTTTTTGCTTTTATTGTAATTGCTGGTAATGAAGTTCCAATGAAGTTGGGGCGTTGTGTAAAACATAATACAATGATTTGCAAATCCTTTTCAACCTATATTCAGTTGTATATACAACAAAGGCAAGATAATTGATGTTAAAACTTATGAACTGTATTGTTTTTTTGCAAATATTAACTCATTTTGAATTTGATGCCCGCAACATGTTCCAAAGAAGCTGGGACAGGGGCAGCCAAAGACTGGGGAAGTTGAGGAATGCTCAAAAGAATGCTCACCTGTTTGAGACATTCCAAAGGTGAACAGGTTATTGGAAACAGGTGAGTGTCATGACTGGGTATAAAAGGAGCATTCCCCCAAAGGCTCAGTTGTTTACAAGCAAGGATAGGGCGAGGTTCACCACTTGCAGTGAACAACTGCATGAGCAAATAATCCAACAGTTTAAGAACAATGTTTCTCAACGTTTCTCAACGTACAGTTGCAGGGAATTTAGGGATTTCATCATCTACAGTCCATATAATATCATCAAAAGATTCAGACAATCTGGAGAAATCTCTGCACATAAGCGGCAAGGCCGAAAACCAACGTTGAATGCCCGTGACCTTCAATCCCTCAGGCATCTCTGCATTAAAAAACAACATCATTCTGTAAAGGATATTACCATGAGGGCTCAGGAACACTTCGGAAAACCATTGTCAGTTAACACAATTCATCGTAACATCTACAAGTGCAAGTTAAAACTGTACCATGCAAAGCAAAAGCCATATATCAACAACACCCAGAAACGCTGCCAGCTTCTCTGCGCCTGAGCTCATCCAAGATGGACTGATGCAAAGTGGAAAAGTGTGCTGTGGTCAGTTGAGTCTGCATTTCAGATTGTCTTTGGAAATCATGGACATCGCGTCCTCCAGGCAAAAGAGGAAATGGACCATCCAGACTGTTATCAGCACAAAGTTTAAAAGCCAGCATTTGTGATGGTATGGGGGTGTGTTCGTGCCCATAGCATGGGCACTAACACACCCCCATACCATCACTTTACCATATGTGAAGGCACCATTAATGCTGAAAGGTACATACAGGTTTTGAAGCAACATATGCTGCCATCCAAGCAATGTCTTTTTCAGGGACGTCCCTGCTTATTTTAGCAAGACAATGATAAGCCACATTCTGCACCTGTTACAATAGCGTGGCTTCATCGTAAGAGCATTGGTACTAGACTGGCCTGCCTGCAGTCCAGACCTGTCTCCCGTTGTGGCGTATTCCCATGTGTGGCGCATTACGAAGCGCAAAATACAACAACAGAGACTCCAGACTGTTGAGCAACTGAAGTCGTACGTCAAGCAAGAATGGGAATGAATTTCACATACAAAGCTTCAACAATTAGTGTCCTCAGTTCCTAAACGCTTATTGAGAGTTGTTAAAAGGAAAGGTGACTTAACACAGTGGTAAACATGCCCATATCCCAGCTTTTTTGGAATGTGTTGCAGGCATCAAATTCAAAATGAGTAAATATTTGCAAAATAACAATAAAGTTTATCAGTTTCAACATTAAATATCTTGTTTTTGTAATGTATTCAATTGAATATAGGTTGAAAAGGATTTGCAAATCATTATATTCTGTTTTACACAACATCCCAACTTCATTGGAATTGGGGTTTGTAGATTGCAGCAGTTTGACTGTGAAGTGATTGATATGTCATGGTTATTGTATGGTATTGTTTTGGGTGTTTCTCCCCCTTCTTTTTCCCCTCTGCATGTTCCCTCCTGTGTATGGGTGCAGCTGTAGGTGTTGCTGGCTTCCCCTGATAAGGCACACCTGAATTTCATCTGACAATCACTCCAGCCCTTTTTTGCCTGGTTGGGACTCTGCTTCAGTGCCAGATCACTTCGTTGCAGTCATGAGCTTCACCAATGCCACGCTGACTCACCAGCCTGACTACTCACCTGTCTGAGTGCCTCGGTCTGCCACACCGGCAGCCAGCCAGACTCCGCCGACACCACCAGCCTTTGATTTGTTCCCTCTTTTTGATCACCAGCAATAAACTTTGTTATACCTTTTTTTTTTCGTCTTCGCCTCCGCATTTTGGGTCCTCTATACAAACAACCTTCACAGAGTGATATGGCCAAGTATGGACCCTGAGACACACAGACTCCGGCATGCACTCTCCTCTGAAGGCGCCTGAGTTGGACAACACCATCAAGTAATCCACGAGATCATGGACACTCTCCAGAACCTCGCCACCAGCGTCTCCCAGCTCGGCGGTTGTATGGATCAGGTCGTCAATCAAATCACCTGCTTGGTTCCTTCCAGTGATCCCTCGTCTTCTCCAGCTCCACCAGCTCCACCTGCAGCACCCTTGGTCTCGTCCTTTAATCACCCTTGAGAGCCCAACATTCCCACTCCATCCAAGTATCTAGGTGAGTTAGGGACATGCAGTCAATTTTTGCACCAGTGTTCGCTAGTGTTCGTTCAGCAGTCCCTCACTTATTCTACTGATAAGTCTAAGATTGCCTATGTAATGAGTCTATGTTCTGACAGGGCTTCGGCCTGGGCGTTAGCCGTCTCCACTCACCAACCTTCTCTCACTCAATCTTACCACACGTTTGTTAGCGAGATACGGAAAGTGTTCGATCACCCGGTGCAAGGTAAGGAGGCCAAAAGTCAGCTGCTGTCACTCTGTCAGGGATCTGCACCTGTAGCCCAATATGCCATTGATTTCCGCATTGTCACATCAAAGAGTGGTTGGGCGAGACAGCACTTCAGAGTGTTTTTGTTAAGGGGCTTGCTGATAATGTAAAGGACAAACTAGCTGCATGTGACGAAACACAGTC
Source organism: Plectropomus leopardus (assembly GCF_026936395.1). NCBI lineage: Eukaryota > Metazoa > Chordata > Actinopteri > Perciformes > Serranidae > Plectropomus > Plectropomus leopardus. Next base: position 38,414,758 of record NC_142181.1, on the reverse strand, counting down.
ACTAGATAGGTTAATTTCCCTAGCTATCCACTTAGATAACAGACTAAGGGAGAGATGTAGGGAGAGAGCAGGGAGACGGGACATGACTTTTCCTCTAGCTCCCACCTACCCACAGGCTCCGGCTTTCTCCCATGACTACACTCCGGTCACCTGGTTTTCTGACCTCCCACTGCACGGAGGAGCCCATGCAGCTGGGAAGAATGAAGTTGTCTCAATCAGAACGACAACACAGACTCCGCCAGAAGCTCTGCATCTACTGTGGTCAGCCCGTCCACTTTCTCGCAGCCTGCCCCCAACTGCCAAAAGAACAGGCTCATCAGCCTCCGGAGGGGCACTGATGAGCCGATCCACCTCGTCTTCCGCACCCTCCAGCCAAATTCAACTTCCTGGTTTGCTCAGGTACTCTTAGAACTCTTTGCTCCTTTCAGTACTCATTGACTCAGGTGCAGATGACAGTTTTATAGATAGTGAACTGAACTGAACTGAACTGAAGCTTATTTGCCTGCAGAGGAATTACCTGAACCGAAGGAGGTTTTTGCCCTAGATGGGAAGTTACTCGCTCGTGTAACTCATCGCACCAGACCTTTGTCCCTCCAGCTCTCTGGTAACCATCATGAAGTGATCTCACTGTTTGTAATCCCCTCACCCACCTCTCCAATGGTACTCAGTCTTCCATGGTTAAAGCTGCACAACATATTGATTGGTCCATGACTACTATCACTAATTGAAGTACTTTTTGTCATTCTCACTGCTTACACTCAGCTACCCCCTGGTGTATCTGCTCACATACTCTGCAACCTCAGCCCATAGACCAGATATCTGTTCCTCTTGACTATCACAACCTCCAGGAGGTTTTTAGTAAAGACAGAGCTCTCTCGTTGTCACCTCACCGTCCCTACGATTGTTCTATAGAACTACTCCCTGGCGCTCCCCTTCCTTCCAGTAAACTATGTACCATTTCCAGACCTGAGAAGGAGCAATATATCACAGATTCTTTGTCGGCAGGTGTCCCTCCTCCTTTCCCATGGGGGCGGGATTTTTCTTTGTTGGAAAGAAGGACAAGACACACCGCCACTGTGTTTATTACTGGGGTCTCAATGATATTACAGTGAAAAACAAGTACCCTCTCCCTCTGATCAACTCTGCATTCGGTCCTATGCACCAGTCTACTGTGGAGGAGGGAGACAAATGGAAAACTGCTTTACACTCCTCTTGGTTATTTTGAGTATTTAGTCATGCCATTCGGCTTAACCAACGCTTTAGCCATTTTCCAAGCTCTCATCAATGATGTCCTTAGAGACATGTTGAACCGATTATTTTTTTGTGTACCTGGATGACAATCTGATCTTTTCCAGGAACTTAGAGGAACACACACAGCATGTGAGACTCGTGCTGCAATGACGCTGCAATGCTGGAGAACAGACTATACATTAAAGCAGAGAAATATGAGTTTCATGTACCCACTGTGAGTTTTCTGGAGTTCATAGTTGAGAAGGGTCAACTAAAGGCGGATCTGGCCAAGGTCCAGGCTGTGGCTTAGTGGCCCGTCCTTGCCTCCAGGAAGCAGCTTCAGAGGTTTTTGGGTTTTGCAGACTTTTACAGACAATTCATTCGCAACTACAGTTGTGTAGGTGCATCCCCTGCCCAGTTAACCTCACTCAAAGTGCCTTTTGTGTGGTCCCAGGCAGCTAATGCTGTTTTTGAAAAGTTGAAGTGCTTGTTTACCTCTATACCTGTCCTGTCTCACCCAGATCCTTCCCTTCAGTTCATGGTGGAGGTGGATGCTTCTGACATGGGACTAGGAGCAGAGCTCTCCCAACACTCGCCCAAGGACCACAAGCTGCACCCCTTCTCTCCTGCTGAGAGGAACTATGATGTCAGCAACCAGGAGCTGCTAGCTGTGGTCCTCAGACTCCATGAATGGAGGCACTGGCTGAGGGTGCTGCTCACCCGTTCGTTGTTTGGACTGACCAAAAGAAACTTTCCTACCTTCAGACTGCACATCGATTTAATGCTCACCAGGCACGTTTCCAGTTTACCCTTACCTAATGCCCCAGTTCCAGGAACATGAAACCCAACACCCTATCCATGCAGCTTTCTCCACTAGTTGAAGATGCAACCAAAGAGACCATCCTCCCTTGCTCCTGTGTAGTCAGAGCAGCCAGGTGGAAGATAGAGCAAGTGGTTCAGGAGGCCCAATGCGACCAACCGACTCCTGACCAATGTCCACGTAACCTGATGTTCATCCCTGCGGCTGCTCAATCTCCTGTGCTCTAGTGGGGTCACTCCTCCAAGGTCGCCTGCCATCAGGGTTTTCACTGAACTCTATTCTTGCTCCAGCAGAGTTTCTGGTGGCCCACCATTTCCGCTGACACTAAAGAGTTTGTCTCTGCCTGCTCTGTCTGTGCCCGAGGCAAGACCTCTCATTGGGCTCCAGCCAGCCTCCTTCGCCCCCTTGCTATTCCTCACCGACCCTGGTCTCAAGTCGCGATGGACTTCATCACGGGGCTACCCCCATCCCAAGGTAACACAGTCATCCTCACTATAGTCGATCGTTTTTCTCAAGCTGTTCACTTGGTCCCTCTGCCTAAACTCCTTCCACCCTAGAGACTGCCAATCTCATCGTTCTTCATGTTTTCTGGCTCCACAGTATCCCTCTGGATATTGTGCCAGACCGAGGTCCCCAGTTCTTCTCTCAAGTCTGGAAGGCGTTTTGTCAGGTGTTGGGGGCATTGGCTAGCCTGTCTTCGGGGTATCATCCTCAGACAAATGGCCAGACGGAGTGGGCCAACCAAGACCTTGGGTCAGCTCTCTGGTGTGTCACTTCGCATCACCCTGCCTCCTGGTCAACTCATCTCCCCTGGGTGGAATACCCACATAACTCAGCTCTGCACCTTTATGTCTCTATTCATGGTGTCTTTGGGTTTCCAACCTCCTCTGTTTCCCATGCATGAGGACGATTTCACAGTACCTTCCATTCAGGATCAACTTCGGCGCGCTCGTAGGGTCTGGCATGAGGCCCAAGGGGTGCTCAAACGGACTTCTGCCTGGAACCAACGTCTGGCTCTCAGCTCATGACCTTCCTCTCCGGACAGAATGTAGGAAGCTCTCACCCAGGTATATCGGACCCTATGACATCGGGAAGGTGATTAATAAATGTGTCATGAAGCTCAAATTGCCTCCTGCTCTTAACGTACATCCTGCCTTCCATGCTTCGCTGTTTAAACCTGTCTCCACCTGTGCCTTGAGCCCTCCAGCCGATCCCCCGCCGCCCCCCGTCTCATCGATAACCATCCTGTTTATGCTATTTGCGGTTGCTGGACGTTCACCGACGGTGCTGCGGTTTCCAGTTCTTGGTGGACTGGGCAGCCGTGGGTTTCCTGCTACTTGATTTTGGACCCGAACCTTGTCAGGGACTGACTGAGTCGGCGATTGAACATGGTTTGAGCCTGTGTTGCATCTCTGCCCTCTGGAAATGGCTTCAGCAGCTAAGATAGGAGTGGGTAAGCAGCATCACCTAGAATAAGTAGCAGCACAGCCACACCTTAAATGTCTCGGTCCAGCCTTTCCTATTGTAATAATCGGCAGGGTGATCAGCTGGAGCCAGGATGCCAATATGCCCATCTATTGCAACCTGGGGGAATCTTCATTTGACCCTGAAGCCCTGGATGATCATCCGTAGCTCAGCATCAGATGGGGTTTTGATGTAATGGTGTTGCATGACCCGATTAATACAAGCAGTGGAGATGCCAACAGGTGAGAGATGGATCTCAACTTTAAATTGGTTGCCAGCCTCCACAGACACATTCCCACTCGTAGCTCAACCGGAACAGGGCATTGGTGACATGTATTCTGGCGTGTCAAACTGGGCTGCAAGATGTTACATAGGTGCATGAAGGATGTTCTTCTCTGTCATTCCAGTTGTCACTGATATGCTGCCACCAACTGCAGGGACGTGGTTGGGCCCACATGCTCCTGTGAAGACAAAGTGTATCAAAGCAATTAAAAGCTATTATATAGGCTACCACACACATACATAGATAAATACATACATGCATACATACATACACACATACATATTTGTGCATGCACAAATAAATATTAACACACGGTAATTATACAAATGGATATAGAATTACTGGATCAAGTCTTAAAAAAGGAATTGAATTTCTTGTGTGGATCAATAAAAGCCTGATTAAAACAAAAATATGCATTCCTGTATTTATGTACTTTTAACCACTCCATATGCTTGATAACCAGTTTCTTTTGAAAGTGATTAACAGGTAGTCAAAGACATAATTACATAATTATTAAAATTACCTTGGCTACACAACTCTGTTTTTAGTAAAAATGTAGTTCTTATTTATGATGAATGTGATTTATTCTCTCTTGCTTATGATTTAGGGACATATATGTGATCTGAAAACTTTTAAATCCTTGCAATACCTCGCTCAGCGTCTGTGTAACCACAGCAGGACGTCGTAGTCTCTTGACCTCCTCTGTCGTTTTCGGTACTACTGCATTTGTCTCATGCACAGAGCAATATGCTGGATAGCTCGCTACCCTACTGCTCATACTGGGCAGCTTCTTGTGAAGAAACATTTAGGTTTGAACACCAAAGTAAAAACACAACCCCCAAGACTGCATACATTTTGTGCTGCTCCATTGTTTTTGTGGTGAACAAGTCAGCTGAACGGGATGGATTTCCATTTTCGGTCCGGGCCAATCAATGAGCCAGGTTTTCTTCTTCCTCATGCTTTTTTTTCTTCCTGGTCATTGCTCGTTTGGGGCAATACTTCCCCAAACAAGCAGCTGTTGTAACTGCGTAACGCTGTCCAGGTGGTTTTGTCCCCTTTCAAAAGTTCAGTGTGAAAATGAACTAAGTCCCCAGGACGATACTGGTGTGAAAGCACCCTTAGTCAACACTAAAGGATAGACATGAATTTATGCATCAAACCTAAATACTAGGTCAGTTTCCAAAGAAAAATTACAAAGTGTCCAATCCAAGTCTCTCCTAAACAGCAGTGAGTGGGTGCACTGACCTTAGATTGATGTATTTAGATTATTTTCTCTCTCATCCCTTTCAGTGTACTTTGATATGACACAGCACAGACCAGCTGGGCTGATACACAGGAGTTGGAGTTGCCTTTGATGGCATCAGGTCACAAGTTTCTGGGTGGAGAAGTTTAAATTTGTCAGAATATTCTTGCTGTTATTTAGAAATGGCACTGCCGAAACTTGTCTGCACAAACATGTCAAGGATTGATGGTGCTGGTGCTGTGAAAGCACAAGTTTGGCTTCTCTAGTAAATACACTTGTAATTGGGGAGCCTGGTGGCTCAGTAGATTGAGCAGCGCCGCATATACAGAGGTTGTATTCTCGCTGCAGCAGCCTTGGCCCTTTGCTGCATCTGCATGGTAGTCATTCAATCAATATGTCACATGAAATCATATAAGATAAAATTCCAGTAAAATGTGATAATCCTGTCAGTTACTTATATTTGTGCATTACAGAGAAGTAATTAACCAACGTATCCTTATACAACGGTTTGTATGATATGCTACGAATTACAGCTCCACGGATGATGTTATGTCCTTAGCATAAAGTTAAGTAATCAACATAATGTTACATAATTAACAAAACGTTACAGAGGTTAGGTTGAGGCAAGTAAAGTTACTGTGGTTAGATTTAGGAAAACAAACATGGTGATGATGACGTACCTTGACCCTTAGGGCCAACTTTGATATACACGCGTATAGCTCTGCACACAAAATGCACTTTTCAAAATCAAGCTTTAAAATTATTATTATTACTATTATACATTAATATTATATTCTTTTATATTCTTTTATATACTTTCATGTTAATTTCTTACCAACATCAGTCCTAATCATAAATATCAAATATTCATTGATTTTCAGAATTTAAACCCTTTAAATGCCAGTTTTTTTTTCATCATGCCACTATGTTTTTAGATGTTAGATGTTTTTTTTTTAAATTCATTATTTCGGTATAGGATATATCAATGATTGGCAGCAATATTGATTGTGACAGTGCAACTCGTGGAAATAGCATGTATTTTCTCCACATGCCAGATGTGGTAAAAAATTACCGAAAACCCAGAATGACACCCAGAAGTAATACAATGCATGTTTTTATGCTTTGATGGCAGTCTGAATGGGTTTCAATGGAGCATTTTTTGCACTTGACAGTATGAACATCACAATTTTGTTTCCACTGTGTATTTTAGACTTATTGTAGGAGCTGAGATGGATATTCCAAGATTTAACAAAAATACACAATCTTGCCGAAATGTGTGCCATAGCATGAATACAGCCAAAATGATTAAGCATGAAAAGCGTGTAAAATGTGCCAAATAGTCCCTAAGGGTTAAAATGAGTCAAAGCTCACTCGAATATTACTTTGTTCCAAACACCTGGAAAGGAGGCTCCGACTGATCGTCGAACCTTGAATTCAGTAGGAACAATGCGGATTCCATCCTGGTCATGGAACAACAGACCAGCTCTTTACCCTTGCAAGGCTGCTGGAGGGGGCATGGGAGTTTGCCTATCTGGTCTATATGTGTTTTCTGGATTTGAAGAAGGCTTATGACCGTGTCCCTCGGGGAGTCCTGTGGGGGGTGCTGCGGGAGTACCTGGTACCAGAGTTGCTCCTGCAAGCCATTCAGTCCCTCTATAGCCAAAGTGAGAGCTGTGTCCACATACTCGGCGTGAAGACAAACGCCTCTACCCCTCGTCTCTGATCCTGTTCGTGATTTTCATGGACATGATCTCAAGGCGCAGCCGGGGGGAGGAAGGGGTCTGGTTTGGGGACCTCAGAATTGCATCTCTGCTTTTTGCAGACGATCTGGTTCTGTTAGCATCATTACACTGCGACCCTCAGCATGCAATTGGGCAGTTTGCGGCCGAGTGTGAAGCGCCTGGGATGAGAGCACTTCCAAATCTGAGGCCTTGGTTCTCTGCTGGAAAACGGTGGACCATCCCCTCTTGGTGGGGGGACAGTTGTTGCCCCAAGAGAAGGAGTTCAAGTATCTCGGGTCTTGTTCACCAGTGAGGGTAGAACGGAGCGTGAGATAGACAAGCGGTTTGGTGCAGCATCTGCAGTAATGAGGGCACTCCACCAGACCGTTGTGGTGATGTAGGAGTTGAGCCAGAAGGTGAAGCTCTCACTTTTACCAGTCCATCTATGTTCCATCCCTCAACTATGGTCATGAGCTCTGGGTAGTGACTGAAAGAATGAGATCGTGGATAAAAGTAGCCGAAACAAGTTTCCTCCACAGGGTGGCTGGGCTCAGCCTTAGAGATAGGGTGCAGGCAGGTTGTTGACAAAAATTTAGTTCCACTTTCAGTGAGGCAATATACTAAACTCAAGGTTGACTCACTACTTTTTCTTAGAGCTTTCAACCTGATGAAAACTAGGTATCACAGTATTTCTGCATACCAGAGTATTAAGAAATCTTGAGTTTTCAAATACCATAAATACAGGCACTCCTCTTTCTATTAAAACCACAGTGCACAGCACACACCACCAGAGCTCAGTCTCTGGGCTCTACTGGTGGAACAGCTGAACTGAAAGACACAGCGACACCCAGTGGCAGAGGGAAGAGTTACTGGACTGTAAACTGCCAGTGGCCAGCAGGCAAAGAGAGACTGTCGGGAATAAGGGCATGTTTTTTTTTTTTTTTACATCTAACTTGGTGAATTAAAGATTTACTTTGACCAAAACGGAGCTGGTGATTGTTAGAACAGTGGACTTACTAACTATATTACTAGCACTACTTAACATTTTGTGGGTTACTATTAAGTATTTATTTGTCTGAAAAGCTGAAAGTAAGTATTACTCTTGCTGTCAAGGGGGTTGTTAGCGCAACAAACTTACATCATCATATAGCATAATGCCACTGAAATTTCAGGTAGGTATAAAATACTACATACTGCCCAAGCCTAATGAAAACCATGTCATACTTTATATTAGTGTCACTTTTTGACCTAAGTCATAAGACATGTAGATGCAGTGCATTTTTACAGTTATATATTAATAATTGCATGACACATGAGCTAGTTAGATTCACTGATAACCCTGAGATGTGATTGAAAACTTTCAAGCCAGTAAGTGACCTTTGAGTTGAAATTGTTTTGTCATACATGATGTTCCAAAGGCCCAGAATGACCTCAATAACCTAAATATTTGTAAAATGATTACTAATCTAACTCAGTGTTTTGAGTGTGGGCCCAGAGCACATTTTTTTTGCCCAGGGACCAACTAGCAGGTCCATGTGGCCTGGCCCTAAAGACACGGTTCTTTTAGGCAATTTCTGGATTTTTACTACCAGGGTTTTACCTTTGTCTCTGAGTTTTCTACGTGTGGACTGTGCTCTTGACATGGTTAGTTCAAAGTGGTTAAACGGTCACATAAAATGTTGCCAAATTGCTTTGGAAGAGAAAACAGGCGTACATATTTAAATTACAATCCATCTATTTGTTGTAAATTTAAATCAGGTTTTGCAGACTGATTTCTTTGTTCAACTCTGACCTACCATACTGTAGCTGTGCATGCATACCATTTTTAAACCTCCACACCAACAATAACTGTAGCTGGAGGCACTATATTCTTGGGTTGTCTGTTCACAAATGTCCACTTGGTCTCAACAATGAACTGATTAGAAATCGTGGTCAGAATTTAAAGGTCAAGGTCACTTTGACCCCATCTGTGCTGATTGTATAGATATTCTGTGCAGCTGGTGGAAAGATGTTTGTGAAGTACCCATGTTTTCGCAGACAGGGTTGTAAACCGTATGTTCAACTTGACTAGTCTGCAAGGCAACAGTTCTAGTTTAAGCTGTGAGGATTTTACCAATATTTTGTCTGTGCTTACACTTAGCATCCAACCAGTGTGAAGTTCACTTTTTGTAGTCCCTTCCCTGTTTGACTGTTGTAACACACTTACCAGTATGTCCTCTGGATTTCAGCTGTCCTTTTATATTAGCACTCCCATTGTAACATAGTGGGTGATTTATAAAGGTTTCATGTGTCTTGACCATTTCTTAACAAGATGCCACCTTCATCTCCATTTATCTCTCCTCTCAGACAAACAGGGCTCCTGGTGATGGGACCAGAGAACAGCCAGAGTTACCAGCTGTTTAAGAACACTCTTCAGAGGAACAAGGTTCCTATCATGATCCTTAACAGTGACAATTTCAGCCAACACATCCCCCATGTCGCCCTGGCAGAGGGAGACGAAGCGGTGGTGGACATAACTGCTGGAGTTCTGTATGCCGACCGTGCACTCAAGGCTGTACAGGTACAATAGAGATACTGAACATGAGTCAAACATGTGATCTACTGAGGAAATGAAACACTCAGTGTGATGTCATTTGAGGCAAAGGCGTGTCCTTATGTCAAGGTTCCCATGGTCATGGGAAACCTGGAAAAGTCATGAAATTAGAAGAAAATCTCTGAAAGTTTTGGAAAAATCATGGAATTTTATTGTGTGGAATGAAAGTGTTACTGTAACTGTCTGTGAATAACCTTTCAAGTTATGTTACACAACAGCTAAATTATTTTCTGCAGCTGACAACATCACTTAGCTCTAATGTGTGTCGATGTGTGATGTTTTGTTTAACATCACATACATTTCTCCATTTTCTCCCTGCATTCCGTCTCTCCCGTTATGTATGCAGCTAGCTGAAATTATGTTTGTCCAAAAAACACCTGGCGAGTAAAGTAAGAAAAAAAATTGTTATCATGTGTCATGGAAAAGTTTTCAAATTTTGTCCATGAAAATGTGTGGGAACTCTGCTATGTGTTTCAAAGGTTTTAACTTTTTAACATTTTGGCAGGCACAAATTTCTGTACATACATCTTTTCTGTATCCCAGATTAGCCAAATCTATTTGGAAAACAAAGGCTAGTGGTAAAATTATTACCCAAACAGTTGTAAATACTGATGCACCTCCTGCTTCAGTCACAGTTACCGTAACACCTTGAGGGAATTTCTTTAAATTTGGCAAAGACATCCACTTGGTCTAACCTATAAACTTTTTTAGATTTTTGTGGTCATAGGTCAAAGGTCAAGGTCACTGTGACTCCATCTGTCTCATTTTTGTGCACGCGATATCTTAAGAACACTGCTTAACAGTAAGCAGTTAGTGAAGTCCAAGTGTTCCTAAATCTCAGCCTATTTGGTGAGGCCAATATAATAACTGATAAAACTGATAGACAATACTACAAAAATAAAATACAAGTTGTTAAAAGCTATGGCTTTCTCTTAAATTGCCTTCATGACTCCATGCATGACTGGAATAAAATTGAATTATGGAGTTTTACAAAGTTCATTCTTAAACTTTCCCAATCCTGAGTTTTTCAAAGATTTTGAATATTGTAAGGTCTTTCTTTCCTTTATAAATGTGAAAGTGCACATAGTGTCTTAATGTGATAAAAGGCATGACCCTTTCAGATGCATTTTTAATGCATACATACATATTATGCATCATCATCAATGTAAATTGGTCGGTGTGCTATTTAAGTAAATAATTCAATAAAAGATTGATTGACCTTGATGTCTGTTCCAGGGTTCATGGCAGACAGCTGTGTCTTCATTAAAGAAACCTGCTCCAGCCAAAATTACAAATACCAAAGAACTAGTGAGAATTGGGCTAAAAAATACCAAGATGTGGATAATTGAACATATTTTATGCTCATTGTTTTAATCTAATAATAGCTCACAGCAGGAATGTCTTTCAGCAGTAAATTCACATTAGTGGACTCTGTGTGCACTGAGAGAAGGTAGTGGAGGAGAACAGACTCATCCATGGCTGCCAGGTCAAGCACAAAACACTGCTTTGTTATTTCAGTGATGTGCCATTTTCAATTGACTCGACAGATTGTTCAGCTGCCTTTTTTCTTTTTTTTTGGGGGCAGCGGTCAATTGTGAAAAAAAGCTTTTAAGAGAGGTAAAGGTAAATTATTATTTCGTGCATTTATGTTCAATGGCTTTTTAAAAGCCTCTTGTCCTTAGTATTATCTCAGAGTAGCACATTTCTTTATATCTTCTTTTTCTCTCAGTTCCAACACAAACTAAGGGCAGCTCAGGTCTGTTTAGGGCCCTAAACAGTCTCATGACCACACTCAGACACTCTTGATCAAGTCACTGGCTGGCTGAAACCTGCATTGAATTGTGATACAAATGCCAAGTTTACTTTTGAATAGCTTCAGAGGGAAAATTGATAAAACAGATTAAACAGATACACATCAGTAGGGCTGTATCTGACTCAGAATAATGCCAGGCAAATCAAAGTCTGCAGTTCAGTACAAACATTCGACTACTCAGGTTTTTTTCTTTTCCATATAGAGTTTTAAAGTTTGAATGGGGCTCAGCAGGACGTTCAGTCAGTATGTTTTCATGCACAGTTTAGTGGAGCTATGGTTATAGCTCAATTAGATCGTTTAATTGGACTACTGTCCTTGTCCTAGTATACAGGCACCAGGAAAGAATCCATTCATTGACAGAAGTATGTCCCACTCTGCCCAACAGGTGGAGATATGTCCTCTTTCAGCTACTTGTTATTTAAACCTATACTATTTATAGAGTCTATGATATAGACCCAATTACAATCACAACTGTTTATTTATAATAACTTCAGGGCAGAAAACCGCTGCGTCACATACATTTATCAAATGAGGCTGAGCAAACTCTGCCTTCATTGATTAAAATAAAGTATTTTCCCCACTTTACATTGCAAGACAGCAGACTGACAGGGATTTGAAGTAGTTATATCAAAAACACCAGACTCCACTGAAGAAAACTGTCATTTTACTCCACTGAACGGCAGAGCTGCTGCTCTACTGCTGCCGCCATCAGCTGTTGTGGAAGCTAAAGAGGGGATAACATTCATATACACATATAGTACACTTAAAATGAGGCATTTTTAGGTGGCTAAAATATGTTTCTGTATCCACAACAGGTTGTGGGACGATGCTTTATTTATCAGAGAAGAGGGTTGGCTGGTGTGAGACTTTTTTATTTAAATCAAATATGAAATACTACCTTTTCAACTTGTATGTCCCTCATCTCATCACATTATCGAGGTAATTTTGAGAAATTCAATTTAGTACAGCTTAGTACAAAAAAGACTAACAGTTTTACTTGTATGTTAAAAGTCCAGTATTAGACACAACAATTTTAATTAGAATTTTTCTAACATTATCCAAACATACTGAGTGTGACAGCGGCATTCATGTATCATAGTAAATAAGCTTAACAGCGCTAACCACAGATCGCAAATGTGCAACTTTTTTTTTTGCCTACATTAGTTATCAAACAAAAGCCGGAGACTGTATTTTATTAGGTTGCTTTGGGCTATATATTTACCACTTCTAAGCAGAAGAGAGACGATGAAGATATCTCAGAGCCTTATGGTAAAGAGTCTCACTTCCTCTTTGCCGCTGCAGCGTGTCTGCAACTGCTTGTACCAAAGAGTAGCATGAAAGTTAAGAGCACTCACTCCGCCACAAAATCTGGGGACCAAATCATCCTCAAGCATACACTACAAGGTTCTTTGGGATATTGAGTTCACAATAATGAGACAGACAAGGTCATAGGGGACCTTGACCAAAATTTAATCAGATCATCCTTGAGTCCAAGTAGATGTTTATGCTAAATTTAAAGAAACCCTTTTAAGGCGTTATTGAAATATCATGTTAACAAGAATGTGCCAGACAGACAGACCACCCGAAAACATAATACCTCCTGCCTTGGTTTCTGCCAGCAGGGAGGCATAATAAAATACCCGCTGATACTTCTACACAGTGTTGCGTAAAATGTCAATTAAAGGAATATCTATAAACTTAAAAAAAACCTTAAAATTTTTATCACTATTGGATTTCATGATTCTTTTTTTTTTTTCATTTGAGCTATCATCTCTCTGTTAGTGATCATTTAATTTGCTCCTGAAGTTCTTTGTCAAATTTGTCTCAACGTGAGAGCTGTACATGAATCATTGATCATCATGGGTTAGGGTTAGGGTTAGGGTTAGGGTTAGGGTTAGGGTTACATTTCTACGTTTCTACATTCATTTATGGCCCACTGTGGGAGTGGAAATAAGGTCTGTGCATGTGCGCTCATCCCCACAATGATTGAGTACCTTATGTACATGCAGCTTTACTAATCTGAGAAAAATAATTCATATGCATTTTTCTGTCATTGTAATTATACACACTTTTAGACATGAATATGAGTTTTATGCATCTGGCTCGAAGTACCTGAAAATTAAGTTTAGAATTTTCTTCTTTTAGCTGATTTACCATCAAACGATATTGATATATGCCAACCACCTGTCTACCAAACACCTTTCAAATATTTCCCTCTGCTAGTGTCTTTCTTTGTTAAGGTAAAATATCCTCAGACGTGGATTACCATCTGTGGGACATAAGCTGACTGACGTTACTGTCTTTTTCCAGCTAATTCTTACAGCTGCCCAACTTTCTTCTGAGAGAACTTGGTGTGGAGTTGTTTTCTCTCATCTTCTCTCTTCACTTGCTCTTTCTCTCTTTTCTCATTTGGAAACCTAATTTCTTCTTCTACAAACGCAGAGAGCTTCATCAGGACCAGGATGGCAGTGTGGGCTTGGACATATACTTTGGGCAAAAATATAGCAGAGGCAGACTGAACCATTAGGGTTGCAAAAAAGGTGGGTCATTGACCCTTCAATAAGCCCAGTCCCTTTGTAATGGTCCACACTGTCAAATTGCACTCCCTGAAGAAATATTATCATCTTTTTTTGGTACTATTATCTAAAAGTACAAATTGTTTTACAATTTCAGCAGCAGGGTATTTTGATTTTATTTGTTTTCTTCGTTTTGGAATTGCATTCTTTAAGTGATAAGGCAAATTAAGATGCTTTTAGCAGCCATTACTCATCAATCTATATTTTATATTTAACAGCCCCTAATAACAGGTTAACAAATGATTGCAATGGAGGTTTTTCATTAACACATGACCTGATCTTCTTGTTTCCCAGGGGCAGTTCCAGAAGTTGGGTGGGATCATAAGAGACAAAGAGAAGGTAATGGACATAAAGCCTGGCCCTGTTGTGACAGTCTCAACATCTGACGGCGTTTATCGAGCCAAGCGTGTGGTGATAACTGCTGGACCATGGGCTAATAGACTGTTGGCCCACACCGGCTTACAGTTGCCACTTGAGGTACTTCAATTTCACGTTAATATAGCTGCCTACGTATATGTATTGTACTCAAGTATGAATTTCAGTATAGTGTTTGCATTCTAGAGTTTAACATACATGTACATGATACCAAAAGCCAGCTTTTAATTTCTTAAGCATGGACCATAATGTGTGATCATTTTACTTAATATCAAACCTGCGGGACACAAGGAGGTGAATACATCTCTAGAGTACAATGTGAGCTTTGTGAAGAGATTGAATTTGTGAGCACTCAGAATTTTTTCCAAGGGGAGACCAGAATGGGTCACTCACTATAAATCTTGGGTTGACACACCAAAACCAAAAGCCAGAACTGAATTTCAGGAATTTCATTATGCTGTTAAAGAATAAAGGCCAGTTGAAAAACTTCCCATACCATTTCTAAATACCCTGGTATACCTCAATACCATGATACCACCCAAGCCTAATTTCCACCTCACTATATCACATTCAGCTCATTCTAAACGACCAAGTGTATGCATGGTCTGAACATGCATGAGGTGTGCACAGTCATGGTTTTATGTATGGAAATGCATTGGTAGGATATGGTGTATGCATGTCTAGCAACTTCAGCTTGTCCTTCTCTAAAATGCACATGTTGCCCTGCCTCCCCTTTAAATGCTCACCCGAAGATGCCATAGACACATAAGCATTTTTCTTCCATATTTAAACAGCTCAGAGGCCTTAGTCAGCACAGCGGTGTTTTCCATCTTGCAATATGCCACACAGGCTGAAAAGAGAAGGTGATGGGAAAACAAGCAGACAGCTGTTAGAGTGGAGAATTGCAGTTGATATTGCAATTGCATTATTCAGGTTAGCAGCAGGCTGGGGGGCCTGGGGAATGCCATGCCTGAGTGAGCTGGTAGAAAAGCACAGGCTCGGAGCTCATTGGCTCGCTGGAGCACTTCTGTCTGAATTTTTATGGTCTCTGGGAATGAGTGCAAGGCCGGTTAGTTCATTACACTGAAAGCTCCTGAACAATGTGTCCTTATTATTGCCACCCTCAGATGGACGTCATTTGTACAATCATGTGTACATTTCATTAAATCTCAATTCTCACTTCACCAGAGCAGAGCTACTTTTGTAATTGCACTTCTATTAGACAGAAACACAGTAATAAGGAGGATGGAGTAGGTGTGATGGAGGTTTGTAGTTAAGGTTTAACCAGCATGAGGCTTTATTGCTGCTGATTTTGTGCCAGTGTGTGTTCATTCAGGTGTGGGGCCTCTTGCAGAGAACAAGTGTAATTTTACAAAAAATATAAAATATCTGACAATATATCCATCATATCTGAGGTTATGCATATCCAACAACTTCAGAGACCAAGATTGCCATGACAATTTGTATGAACACTCGAATGCCTTCGAGGTAATTTCCTCGGGACTATCATGACCCCTTGATCTCCCCTCTAGTGCTACCATCAGGCCAAAAATGCCATCTAAACAACACTCTTGCCAACATCTGGGAAATCTGCAGTCATATTTCCATCATATTAGATGTGGATATTTATGGTCCCTAATGTTTTTTGGTGTCCTTGTGACCTATCCTCTTGCACCATCTGTTTGAAAACACTGTTCTGAAAAGTAAATACACAGACTGAGCACAGCACATTAATACTGCTCAGAGGATGAACTCTTTGTAAATTCGACCCCCTTAGGAGCCTTTTTCTTGCAACACAATCAGGTCATAGAGTCAAGTGCATGGACGGGGTGTCTCCAATCAAACAGGATCACCAACAGTGTTTAAATAGAAGATCAAGTGTTCACATGAGTGCTTTTACATACGCAGGTTGGCCCAGCAGGTTGTTTTACTTCCATCTGGGTAGAAGCTTGTAATGCAGTTTTGCCTGTTACTTGATTTTGTATACATGCCTCCCTAAATATTTTATGAAAAAGCATATTTGCACTTTGGTTCTAATTCAAATTCTTCAGTACTTTGCATTTGCACATTGTTGTCCAGCAGATTCATTAAAACTTCATATTGCATCATCGCTGTGGTAAGACGCAAAAATAATTTGGTTATTGTTAGGTAATATTAAAGGTAATATTTTGGCTTAAAACATCTGGTTTTGGGGGCACAATCCCCACTGGAAGTGTAGCAAAATCTTTGCAATGACTGGTTTAATCCCAACCGAGTTTGTTGTTTGTTGGTCTCAACCAGTGGTTTGCAGCATGACAGGTTATCTCAAATAAGTGACATCATCCACCATCTCCTCCACTTCCTGATAACAGTCAGCTCATATACTACGTCACTTTAGAAAGACTGATATGATACATTTCATGATTCACAATTCAAAAGAGGACTTTTAAATCTGACTGAGAAGCTGAGAACACTATCATCAGACAGCCTGTCACTCAAAGCAGCCTGCCCCTAATTATGTGTAAATCTAAGTCTTAATAAAATGTAAACGAATGAGTTAGAAAAATCTTCACTCCCATACAGTTGTCATGAATGTTGCATTAAGCTATGAAGAATACCAAAATAGTTTTTTTTACCATGCTGTAAACATATAAGGACATACAGGGATGGAGATTGACTCAGTTTTGGAGTCAGCCTCAAGTGGCCATTAGAGGAAATGCAGTTGTTGGCACTCCCAATTTGGCTTCATTTTTTTTAACCTTTGAGGTTTGCCACTTGGGGAAAACACACAAAGACAGGAAGTATAAGCAGACATGACAACATGAGGAGTGACCCTACAATTTAAACAGGAAACAGACTAAACATGAATTAATGCATGAACCAAGAAAAAACACAAACAGAGAACCTAAAAAACAAAGTCCACAAGATGACAGACAAAGCAAAACTATCTGTCAGAGGCTGCAGTGGAAATGAGTTCTTAAATTAAAGTGAAGATACTGCTGTGGTACTGGAATTAGCTAGGCCTGGGAGAGCTTTTTTAAATGTTTGTATTGTTATGGGTTTGCTTGTATTGTATTCTCTGTTTTTGTACTTTCTGTTTGTTTGTTATAAGGACCCCCTGGAAAACTAGATGATACATCTCAAGGGATTATCCTTCCAATACATTTCTGGTATTTCTCTGGTATCATATGAAACTAGAGGACCTAAAGTTTCCATTGGCACCATCTAGCTTGAAGGGAAAGGAGGTAAATAATACTTCAAAGTTAGGCTCAGAGGAATAACTGATATGGTCATTTTTAAAGTCGGCCCTTAACCTCTCACCTTCAAATATCTGAATGAAAATAGATTCCGTTGAGTACCCAGGATTCTCCCATTTATAGACATGCCCACTTTATGCTAGTCCTATGCAGTTTTTTACAGAAGACATGTAGTTTTTCTTATACAATACAAATATGTTATTTTTGCCAATTATATTTGAATATTGCTGCACACTGGGATCCATAATCAGTATTAAACTGCATAAATTGGGAATGACTTGAAGGCTGAGACTCTTGCAGATTCAATGAGCCCAAATGTATTCATGTATAATAATGTTAGTACCCAGAGTAGCCAGATCACTTACTGACACTTGACATCACTGTATAAAATGACCTACTGTGACCGCTAGGATAGTCACAGTCTCATATGAAACTTTACAAACACAAGAACTCATTCATCTAGACCAGGCATGTCAAACTGGTCCACAGGGGGGCCGGTGTGGCTGCAGGTTTTGTTTCCAACCAAGTAGCAGCACACCAGACTTGACTCATTTAATCAACTGATCTCCGTCTTCAGACAGTTGATTGGTCAAACTGTGTGCTCTTGGTTTGTTGGCACAAAAACCTGCAGCCACACCGGCCCCCCTGTGGACCGGTTTGACATGCCTGATCTAGACGATGGATGACTTTCATCGGTATAGTGACAAAATTGGGTCTTTCTGCGGTTTCCAATGGAACAGGAATGCTTGCCATCCAGTCACTAAAAAATTTTTTAATTTACATATCATTAATTTATTTTAAAAAAATAATTTGTTGTTGTTTTTTCCTATTTTAATCAGTTCTCAAGTGATCAAAAATGCTTAAATTTTGTGCAAAATCTGAGTAACAAATAATATCAACAAAAAAATTGCTGAATCAACTTAAGAGAAATAACTTGGCACAAGCATGGCAATCATATTCTTTCATCATAAAGCCCCTAAACACTCTTAAATCTCAAAGTATAGAAAGGCATCTAACCAAAGCACAATGTTAATAACATATGACCATGGCAAAAGTTATATCAATTTTCTAGTCATAAATATGTAAACAGTTTTGGTAGACACTGTCAAACAACAACAACCCACAAATGTTGTTATGTTGTTGGAGCGCCACCATCCCTCTGAATTTCAATTAAGGAGCTTTGTACATCAAAACTACAGTACTGTATACACAGTTCATTTGGTCCTCAGTGGCAGACAGATCTCTGGAGCCTTGGCTGCGACTAATAATTTCCCTGGTTTAATGACTACAGGTGGTGAAGATCAATGTGTGCTACTGGAAAGAGAAGGTTCCCGGAACATACAACGTGAAGCAACGCTTTCCCTGCTTCCTGCTGACTGAGGGCAAGGAGGCCAACGAGCACATCTATGGCCTCCCCTCCAATGAGTACCCAGGCTTGGTGAAGGTATTCAACAGTACTGAATTCTCAAGTGTGACTTAGAGGAGAAACTCTACATTCTGTCAGGCCCCTTAAATATTCATGGTAATGGTATAAAGTGGACTTTAATAATGAGAATTTATTTTTAATGCATTTTTATCTATCTGCTTTTCTAGTTGATCATTTAACTTCATTTTTCAAATCCAGTGCTGGGAGCACTGGAGCAAACACAGCTCTTTATCAAATTAAGATACATGCCTACACTAATGCACTAACTGCATGTGGTGTCTTTTCAACATAAAAGCATTTGGCTAACAAACTTACAGTGACATATTTCAAAAGTAGGAATATATTTTACATAATTATCAAAGTGGCCTTATGTAGCTTTTGACTTCAAAATAAAAACAATACAAAAACAAGTTTAATTTTTAAGGAGCCTAGCTCCTGTTTGCCAGATATTGCTATGTAACTAAAATTTTGAGTCAGTTTATAACTTTGGAGTCTTCTTGTTCTGTGACAAGTGTTGGAAAAACTAATCATCTTTTATATAAAGGTTCAGTCTGCAATCCTGGGAAAGGATTGTTAAGTAAGTATTTCACAGATATAAAGAATGCCCTCACATAAAACTAGGCTGTCTCTGCAGCATAGAGACGCAAATATGTTTGGAACAAGACCAGAGAAAAAGGGCACTTTGCTCAAGAGGTAGAAAACATACAACTAACAGAATGCTACGTGCCTTATCAGACTGTCCCACTGGTAGGTGACATAATGTGGAATGGTCCGTGTGAAACAATGGCCACCGGCTATTACAGCTCATTACAACAAAGAAAACAAACACTGGGCTTCATCCAGCAGCATTCTCTTAAATTTCTCTTGTGTTTTCTCTACATTTCTGGTAAAAATATAAGTCAACTTCAGGTACACCAAATGCTCTTCACCATTCCAATCTGTTCTGACCAGGTGTGCTCAGTGATGAATTCCACTGATCATAAGTAACCTGTTAGCACAGGTAACACCCCCTAAATACCATATAAGGGCAGGTTTTGTGTCAGTATCTGCCTTTGAGATGAGTAACTCATGTTCATACATTAACTGAATTTTCCTAGGCCATGAAAATATTATACTGAAGTCCTTAATTCAGATGGTGTCTGCCTTTATAGATTGTTTCTGGTTGATCAGAATAAAAAAAGTCGGCAGCAAAATTTTTACGGAGGTGAATACTTTTTATAGATGGTATTTAGTATACAGTATATTTCAGTTAGTGATATTTTTTGTTTCTGTGTTTTTCCTTGATTTAAAATTAACATTAATAAACATGTACAGATTGTTTGTATTACCAGAAGTACTTAATTTTAATCACTTGAACCCTGCTCATTCACAGAAGAGCATCACACCTAAGCACTGAAATCTGTTCATTATAAAATGTTCATTAAAAAACAGGATGAAGGATAAGTGCAGAATTTGCCTAGAATGTTGCTTTTTGGAACCACATTACTACAGTTGCATATTTGTCTAATTTAGAATAAAAACAGTGCTAAAAAAAATTAGAGTAAAATGCCATTTGTCCTGTCACAGCATGAGATCAGTTGTGGGAGTTGTGCTGGTTTTGATGTCATCTCATGACACATCGCTATTTTGGGCATTATGGCCGGCCAGCAGGAGCTCGCAGCCTAAGAACAGACCTCATGCATGGGAGAGAGAGGTGGAAAGATGGTGATGCCACGTCACTCTTATTATTCACTCTTAGACACAGTAACCAGAGCTACTATATGACCATCTAACATAGTTTGGAAAAGAAATCCCCCAATGAAGCGGAGAGGAACATTTTATTTACTCTGTTGGCTTTTGTTGTTATTTTCACTTCAGGGACCTGACAGAAAGTTTTCTAAATCAGAATATCCTGTGGAGAAAAAAAGCTCCAGCTCTTTTAATTCGTCAGCCTCCTCGCTGTGCCTCTCGTCTCTGGTGACACTGTATGTGTCAGACCTGGCTGACAGGAGTGGCACGCAAAAGCAGCTTTGGGAGTTTGGAGTGTGTGTATGACAGCCTCTTTAAAATAAGCCCAGTCAGCACTGCACTAACTAGTAGTGTTGAAATGAATCGTTTCTAAGATGCATTGCGATGGGGACATGGACGATTCTGCATCAATGCAATGACAGCACATTAATGATTAATTAAACTTTTCTGACTGCATGTGCCACTGGGCAACTTTCATTGGAATGAAGATGATGATCCATGAAGAGGACTAACTTTGTATATGTATATATATATATATATATATATATATATATATATATATATATATATATATGCCAGTTCAGTTGTTTACATTTGAATCATAGCTATCAATATGATTCTAAATTAAATGTAAAAAAATAGAAAATAAAACGGACATATGTTCACAATCTACTTTTGCAGTTCATTTTGCAGTATATAAATAACTCTACTACTATGGTAGTATTTCAGAGCATTCCAAACCACTCCCTGTTTGTCCTATGCACCATGGTAAAGATACAGCAAGAAGCTGTGCTTTCCACCCCCAGCATAGCAACCACAAGATGTTCTTCTTTGCTTTCTGTCACACATACATTCAGGGGTTAATGATGCTCTTATTTAAAGTGCTACTCACAGCATATCAGCTTTAAAATTGTCAATACAAGAAGGATTATGGATTTGTGGAATGACTCATGGCAGTTCAAGAATCTGTTGTGTTGCTTCCCTGCAACATGACATGATAATCCTGGACGGGGGCTGCTGAGTGAAGAGCAAAGAGCTCACTATGCACCTGCTCCTTTGAACAGGGGTGGCTTTGCAGCCAACATGCTTAAGTAGGTCCAGTCCGTGTCTGTTTGGAGTTATTGTCACTGAAAAAATGCTGATGGTGGCAGAATATCAAGGCAGAAATGAGACAAAGACACAACATAACTAAAAGAGAATTAATTCTAGTAGTTTGTTCAAAACACCATCCAACAGTTTCTGCATGCATGCAGAAACTGTTGGATGGTGTACTGCCGCTGCTATTAATTTATACAGATTGCCATGCTTTTACTGTTTTATGATGATGTAATTCTGTGTGCAGATATGCTACCATATGGGCAGTGAGACAGACCCAGACCAGAGAGACAAGCAGACAGACAGGTCTGATATTGTCATCCTCAAGCGCTGCATCACCCGCTGTTTACCTGGCCTGGTCCCTGAACCTGCGGTGGTGGAGAGCTGCATGTACACGGTCAGTATCAGCGCATCTCATCACAGGGCTCATACATGTTTGCCTCCTGTCAAAGTGTTTACATCCGGGGCTTATCTGTATATATCCAGAAAAATTCAACAATTATTTGAATGATACATTTGTTCAAAAGGAATGAGCTAATGATGAAACTTCCAATGCCCCTGCCTTTTTTCGTTAAAGACATTCCAGTAGTATTTCTATAATATAGGAATCAGGGATCACATACAAATAAGAATACATAAAAGCCACTTTCAAGTTACTTCTTAAATTGTTGAAAATATATATATTTAAGTAATACATTTTTAACATCAGTGATGTTAACAGAAGTATTTTTAAAAGCTTTAGTATGAAAGTATAAAAAACACAGTTCAAGGTACCATGCTTTAAATGACTTTACATTTGCCCGTTTTTATGTAGCGAATGCATTGAAATTTTATGTTATGCTGTGGTTATTGCTGTAGGGTAAGGTCATAAATAATGAATGCCGCTCAGTGCTTAATTTGTAAAGTAGGAGTTCCCCAAACAAAGAGAGGGGGGTGTTCCAAAAACTCAGACAGGGGGAATCACTGAAAAATCCACAGTGTATGCTACATATTAGACTGCATGAGTGCTAGCTGTTACAACAAGACAAACCTAAACAACAGTGTTTTTACAAACACAGCAATATGTATTCATCAGAGTATTCTTTTCACTTAAAATCAGTAGGATGAGATGCACGGAAACAGCTGTTAACTGTTTGTAGCATATGCCGCAAGAACAAGCAGGCTAAAGGACAGATGTCTATGTGTAGCTCCATCCTGTTTCAGCACTACAGACAGGGCCGCACCAACTATCCACCTTTAATTTAGCTGCATTTCACCATCTAACAGCAAAAACACCCTCTGGCTTGCGGGGCTTTCAGTAATCATACACCAAAAATAAGTAGCCAACGAAAAACATTAAATCACATAACAGCATACATTGCATTAATTTTATTATCGCCACCCTCCAAATCAATGATCTGCGGAAACCTATTGCTGCCACTCTAGAATAAAAAAATACAGATCAGTTTCAGATGAAAAGTTATAACGTGATCATTTATACTGTATGTGACTTACTGCATGTCAGGAGGAATAGACAGTGTAAATGGTATTTTGATGATCATATTGAGTCTGCACCACGTTTTACTGCAGTTTAAAAGTCTCTCCCAGTCACAGAGATGAGGAAATACAAAGAAGTCTGTTTTGCTCCAACTTCCCTGCTTCACACAGCAAGGAGGACCAGGAGCTCCTACACCTGTGCGTGTGTAGGAGCCATTTAGCATATTTATTTTGTATTATTATATAGATTAGTTTGATGAATAAAGAGTATCTTGACCACTAGGTGGTAGTAATACCCTGTAGTCTATGAAAGGTTCCATAGTTTTTGATGTACAATAGCGTGACTTCAGCCTCGCCGAGCTGCAGCGTGTTTCATGCATGGATGTATGGTTTTATGCTTTTGGTCTTCACACATACAGCGTGGTTGCAACGTCGCTGCTGCGTCACTGCCCACAGATATTAGTGCTGTATTTTCATATTTATAAGCACAAATTCCTCTCATTTATGAAGTCGTACAAGCTCCTGCACAGGGTCCTGTAAATGTTTCAAAATCAAATGCCTTGTATCAGCAACTGATGGGATTCTGTCCACAGAGGGCTGTCAGAGGGCTTTTGTTTTGAAAGGGAGGAGTAAAACAGACGTCTTTGTATTTCCTCATCTCCGTGACAGAGAGAGACCTTTAAACTGCAGTAAATGTGGTGTCGAGTCAATATAATCATCAAAACCATCTTCACTGTCTTTTCCTGCTGACATAATGTATAAATTATCATGTTATAACGTGAAACTTTTCACGTTATAACGTGAAACTGATCCGTATTTTTTATTCTAGAGTGGCAGCAATATGCTTTCGTAATAATCAGCACAGACGCAGCAGAGAATAACAATAAAAATTCCTTTCTACCTTCATGCTTATTTGTCCAAAACAACCCATAAAACATCCACAGAGCCCTGCTTGTGTCTTTACTCCTTGTGTCCCGGGCAATTCTATGTCGTTTTGCAATATATGACCTCACCAAGGTCTCCACACTGTTGATCCGGCAAATTACTTTGGCCTGCTTAGGGTCTGACTACTTGAGGAAATTCAACACATGTTATTGTCTTTTTGCCATTTTACCAGTTTCCTCCTCCCAGATGAGAGCAGGCTATCTTAATTCAAACTGCAGTTTCAAATCATATCAGATCATGTGACATGCACGCTGCATGACCCAAAAAGTCTCTGTCTTTCTGTCTCTTTTAAAATTAATTTAAAATGCATCTAAGATAGGCAAACAAAGGATTTTTGCATTACATCAATGGGAAATAAAGACTAACAAGCCAGCTAACATTAAATATTGGACAAAAATGTATTTTCAAAGTGACACAGGAGGTGCCAGATCCAATTTAAAAGGTTCCTGTCTCAACATGGGAGGTGCTGGATTCTGTCCTGTCAATCCAAAGTGACGCTCACTTTGCCTCATCAGAAAATAAATGATCTTCGCCCATTTGTTGAAAATAATTGATCTGGATCAAAATGATCCGGATTTGGGAATCCAGTGTTTTGCTATCCAGGATCCGTTTTACTTTTGTACCAGTTTTTCAAAGCAAAACTGGATCGGACCCTGATCCAGACGCAAACTTTTCAAGATGACCAAATTTGGATTACTAGTGCTCTAATTGGGACTTCATTTTATAAAGTAAGCTACTGCCTGTGTAAAGAGCAGAAAGAATAGCCAGCATGGAGTTAAGTGTTTTATGTGAAGAGACAGATAACAGCATGGGGGATGCAATTGTTAGAAACTGCTATATAAAGTTATAAAGCTATATAAAATTGTAAAGTTATAAATAAAAGATAAAATTAAAGTAATGATTGTATCGCAAAGATTTTCATTTCAATTAATGCCTGTTAAGTGACTACCTGTCACTGAATAGGTAAAAATGGTAACTGAGCTTATAGGCCTCTGCTTGAAACCCTTGCAGTATTAGGAACTAGATGTCTGATACCAGTAAATAAATTCACCAGCCTCAGGACTTAGTCTGCCAACATACACATTGCAGTTACTGCAATATGGTTGGTCTTACTAAAAAGAAATAAAGAGATCTCTATTGTTGTACCTTTGAATATTTTTTGCTTAATGTTGACAGCTATAAAAACAATCCACTCTTTTTAATGTAGACCACTAAATTCTAAATGTCAAGTTTCTCCTATGTTCAAATACATTTAAAACTCTTTTATGAATGCTAAACTTTCATAAGTGCAATAGAGGCAAGGGAGTCACTTGGTTTAATAAAAGTCACTGTTGACTCAGATAAAAGAGAACAAATAATAGACTTTGAATCAACTGTTTTGCCTTCATCACTTCCTTGTGTGGCATTTGCTATCTTATGCAGCTTTTGCTTTCACCTGAAGATCTTTGCACAACAGCCATTTAGCATTGTTAGAGGCACTGATAGAGAATTTAGTTTAAATGGTAAATGGACTGTACTTGTATTGCGCTTTTTCTAGTCTTATTAACTACTCAAAACTTTTTCACAGGACATGTCACATACACCCGTTCACACACACATGCACACACTGGTGGCCGAGGCTACCAGTCTCAGGTGTCACCCGCTACTCAGTAATCATTCACACACACTCACACGACAATGACACAGCATTGGGAGCAATCTGGGGTTCAGTATCTTGCCCAAGGACACTTCAACACGTTGCCCGGAGGCGCCAGGGATCTAACCACTGACCTTCAGATTAGAGGACGACCCACTCTACCTCTGAGCCCCTGCATCCCTGCCTGATTGTAACACATCACATGCCATCTGTTATGAATTTCATAAAGCCTAGAGTTTATCTTTTCAAATGTGAAATAAATGTCAGATGGTAGTGTTTAAAATAGGTTAACATGACACTAACAGAATTATAAATGCTGTATACGTGCACACTATACATTTCAAAGAATAAAAGCATACTATTTTTGACATGTGTACGCAAACTTTTCAAGATGACCAAATTTGGATTACTAGTGCTCTAATTGGGACTTCATTTTATAAAGTAAGCTACTGCCTGTGTAAAGAGCAGAAAGAATAGCCAGCATGGAGTTAAGTGTTTTATGTGAAGAGACAGATAACAGCATGGGGGATGCAATTGTTAGAAACTGCTATATAAAGTTATAAAGCTATATAAAATTGTAAAGTTATAAATAAAAGATAAAATTAAAGTAATGATTGTATCGCAAAGATTTTCATTTCAATTAATGCCTGTTAAGTGACTACCTGGCACTGAATAGGTAAAAATGGTAACTGAGCTTATAGGCCTCTGCTTGAAACCCTTGCAGTATTAGGAACTAGATGTCTGATGTCTTGTTACATAGTACATCAAAATTACTACATCAGTAGTTCTGAAGGGAAAAAAAGACCCAACTGAGAGGTTTGACATTATTGGTAAAAACGTTATTACACATCAGTCAGAGCTTTTCATTTTATAACTGGTCAAGTTATGACTTTTTGTTGTTTTTATTACACTTTCAATCAGGTCAAGAGAATATTTTATTACATTTTCAGGCAGTAATTAAATTTTTGGGTGCTACAAGCTTGGCATCAGGTCCCTGCACTACAGTTTAAAGCAAATAAAATTAAAGACTTTCAAAGAAATTTTAATGCCACTTGGAATAAGATTTTTACAGTTACCAGTAACCAGTTTTACAGTAACCAAAACTGTCCTGGTTTCAGCCAGTAAATGGCCCATTTTCATTGAATTTGCACTTCCCCTTGTCAGCCAGTGACAGTTAACAAGAAGACAGTGGATCCTCTCATCCGAGTGTCCTGGCCAAAAACAAAATACGACTGTTGTTTCCCCAACTGTGATCTGTGTCACATTAATACAAGAGACATTCAGCAAAAATGTATTATTTTTAAAAACATGTTGAGATTTTATAACATAACTAGGGCTGCGGCTATCTATTTTAGTAATCAAGAATACTATAGATGAATCCATTGATTAACAGAGCAATCAGAAAAGAAATAAGCCCATTGTACCACAGTAATAATCATCATTACTGCATCAAAGAGGCTTTGATGCAGTTCATTTGATTAAATGATTTTCAGTTTCACTCCTAAATACAACATATGAAAAAAACAAAACAAAAAAAAAAAATCCCACATACCATGTCTTAGCATTTTTAAGACTTTTCCAGGATTTAAGACTTTTAAATGCTATTTGAGGACTCTTGTTTTAGATTAGTGACTACAGTGCCTTTTAAGACTTTTAATGGATCCGCAGGAACATTGCATACGCAAAAGAGATTATTTGTGGCTAGGTTTGTCTCAAATAAAATACCAATTTTACACATATGGCTCTTTATTATTTGCAAAGGCTGTAAACTTTCCATGTCAGGCTGTTTTCCATACAAATCTAGAAATACCAAAGTTATTGAAGACAAAAAAAAAACTAAATATGCTGTGGACATTTATTGTCCTCTAAGGAGAATTTTGTCAACCCCCTCCGTTACCTGTTATGCAAAACTAACATGTAATAGGCAGATTGTCATGACATTTGACATATGTCTAAGAAACCCCTTTGAATCCACAATGTTTTCCGCCATTATTGGAATAATAGCTAAATAAGCAGTATGTGGTATATGGTTTTATTTTAATGGCCATTACAGCCTCTCGGAGCCATTTTAGACTTTAGATTGTATTGTTGAGGCAGCCAGTAACAGGTCTGCATCATCAACAACAGAGTAGGCAGTTCGGGCAGTTAAATTGTTAATATAGTGTGTATAGGGCTGTCTGTATTTAATTTATTGCTAAAAGGTCCTCTCTCTCGCCCAGTGCCATACGCAAGTGTTAAATTCTCCGTGTGTGTGTGTGTGTGTGTGTGTGTGTGTGTGTGTGTGTGTGTGTTACAGGGTTGGGGGGTGTGCAGCTGCTCTGCCCTCCAGCAACACAGCACGCTGCTTGTACCACGATCACATACTGAAGCTGTAGGAAAACATAATTTCTGTAACCTTGTCCAATGCCCCTGAAAATCTGGACAGTCACACTCAATTCTCACTTAACAGCCAGTGTTTTGTTCCATTATCAGCCATTCATGCAGTAGGACTGAGAGTTAAATAAGATGTGTCTCTGTGGTTATGGTAAAATGTTGACTTGTGTCAAATGTCATTGTGTATTCTACAATGGACTCTTTCATCCATTCAAACACATTTTCCACAAAGACTTTGACAGAAATGGAGAGAAAGTCTGTCAAAAGGTTCTCAGGACAATCTGCAAATGCTCAGTTCACTATTCATGTCTCAATATTTTGGACTGAAGAGGCAGGAGACGAAAGGCTACAGTTCTCTTGACTAAATGTGTGCAAGCTGCTTTGCTTATATCTGACAAAAATCAGAATCTGAGACCCCAGCTCAGCTCTGTAGTAACTCCAACAGTTCATACTCACCAGGTTTGCAATCATGGTCCAAAACTGACAGTTTGATCAGAGTCAATCAGTGTCTCCAATAATCTGAACCCTCTCGGTTTTATTTTTGGACTTTGCTGGCTCCTCATGTTGTCTTGTTTTTGCAGCTAACGCCTGACCGTCATTTTGTGCTGGACTGCCACCCCACCTACAGCAACATTGTGGTTGGAGCAGGATTTTCAGGTACATCACAATGCAACACAAATATCTACAACCAAATGAAAGAAATTCTCTGTAAAGGAACATCTATGATGAGGAATGTGTTAATGTTAGTATCCATTATCCCTCCTTTTACATATAACACCACATTACTGCCGTTGATACACATTTCGGGTAAGTAGACATGTCAAGCGTCTCTTTGTCAGCATTGAATTTAAGGCTCCTATTAGCAGAAGCTGTAGCCTGGTAACAGCTGAACCCAGCAGCCTTACAGCTGTGAGAATTTATTTAGAACAACTATGAAGAGGCTGCATCAGAACTGTACAGTTATATAAACCAGATTGAGGGTCTACAGCCATGCTAAAAGCTCTGTGAGGCTGTCTTAGGCACAGTGGTGCTTTGCTCTAAATGCAATGCTCACTTTGCCAATGTTAACATGCTAGAGTCATGTTACCATGTAGTAAGTGAGCATGTTAACATTTGCTAATCAGCATGAAGTACAGCTGAGACAAATGACATTTTCTAGGAATTTGGTCATAATGTATATGGAGCCCTGGAACTGCCATGCCAGGACAAAAAAAGTCAGTATCAGGTAATATCATTGTCAAAGTTTCTTGTTATAACACTTCACTATATAACAAGAAGCTTTTTAGTTATAATAAGACACGCTTCTTGTCATGAAAAAATATATTTCAGGTTTTTACAAAATACTTTCATGCTTGCTCTAAAACAAGATCCTTTTTTGTTTTAAAAATATACCTATTTATCATGTTATAACCTGAAATGTTTCATGTATTAATGTCATGTGATATTATGAAACCTTTCTCGTTATTACAAGATCATGCCTTGTTATAACAATATATATATTTAACTTGTCAAGTGTTTCATTTTATAATGTGATCCCTTATCATGTAATAATATAAAGACAAGTTTGTTGTTGTTACATGAAAAAATAATATAGCAAGGTCTTGTAGAAATGTGAAAAACATATTTTTATAAAACGAAACTTTTCGTGTTACTAGCGGCTGATCACACCGAGATGCATCGCTATTCCCCATGGTACAGCACACCTGTCAGACACTCCTCTCTTGTTGCTGCACGATGCGTTTTTCTGGCGGTTTATGGGCACGCATAAAAGTTTAAATTTTAACTTTTCAGCTCAAGGCGCTGAGTCACACCGCTCTTCAATGTCACTTTTGGCCATGCATATGCAGCCCTGGTCCATAGGCACTACCAGCTGTTTTTCCAGATGCGCTTCCAATGCATTTTTGGAGCAATCATGCCTGGCACAATGTGTCTCACTGATGGGGTTTTTTTGTTTGTTTTTATCTAGCCTGGCAGTTCTACTCTTCGTATACTGTACAAATCATCTGTCTCTGTAATTTATCCTCTGAGTACCGTGAATGTTTTTATAGCAATCTATCCAAGTAGCTGTAAAGGTATTTCAGTCGGATGCATAGTGTTGGGCTCATCTGAGCGTCACAGAAATGAGAAAAACACAAGGATTTTTGTGTTCTGCTATTTATTTATTTATTTATTTATTTATTTACTATTGACACATAAACTGTGTATCACATGCATTTATACTCTCGTAGAAGACACAACAACAACAAAGATGGCATCTGTGTTTTTGAGCCAGTGGAGTCAACTAGAAATAATCGGTGTCGAAATGAAAATGTCATCAGCTCAACAAGTCAAAGAGCAAAAAGTAGTGTATCTGGCACCTTGTGTACCAGATGTGCACCGATGAGTGCCAGCACAAAAACAGCAGCAGCAGCAGCCAAATGAATCAGCATCACTTGTTCCCTCCTCACCCGGGAAGAGCACCAAGCCAAGTGGCCCAGTGCTCCACAGGAAAGTGTGTGATGAGCTGTGTGTTTGTATGTGTGTGTGTGTGTGTGTGTGTGTGTGTGTGTGTGTGTGTGTGTGTGTGCGTGTGTGCACGCGCGTGCATGCATGCGTGCGTGTGCGCGCGCGCTTGCCTGCCAAATCTTTCTTCAGCCTTGACTCTATTGTTGCTTGATACTAGTTTTGAAGGGAAAAAAAGAAACCATAATGATGACAAATCAGAAAGTGTGTACATGACATAATCTTGAAATAAACATCAACTCAACTCACTAATGGAGAACAGGTATTACATGAACCTCTGTCATTCTGTTTCACAGGGAAGACAAGACAGGCCTTTTGTTAACAAAGTGAAATTAGCTTAATGTTTCAGAATTCACTTCAACAACTGAGAGTTAGCCAGTTGCAAGTTAAAGTTGATTTTTAGGTACTTCTGTCTAAATGGTTATATGAATGGTAAGAGAGGAGTCGCAGTGATCCAGGACTATGTTAACTGAAATTTCTGAGCCTTTGTAATGTCAAAAAATATAAACTGATAGTGCAGCTTGAAGAAAAGGTTTAATACATTTTCTTGTCTTTCCTGTTACAGTTATTTGCATTACTTACTTGTTTGGTGGATAATCATGTTCTTCAGTTTTGGTACTACAGTTTGCATGACTTTGAGGATTCTTTGAAAATCCTGGGCAAAGGTATAGCAAGTAGCATGGCAAGGAAATTTCCTGCAAATCCCCCCAAAAATTGTATGTGACAAAAAACGGATCTAACAATTAACTTAAAAAAGAGAGAGAGAGAGAATCATAAGAAATTATCAAATAACTAAGGTAAGGTAAGCTAAGGTAGATTTATTGGTTTTTAACAAAGTTTAAAAAATGAAATTTCATTTATCCTTGATCATGCTACATCTTTGAGTTGATTAGAATCAGCAGCTACTATGAAGATTCCATCCGTTACCTGGTGATGTTGCTGCTGATGGCATCGTTCAATTCCTGCAGTGCATTTTTTGAACTTGCATCAGAGTCCTTAATGCTCTCAACAATGTCTGCCCATCCAGTGCAACAGCTTGATCCGGGATGTTAGGGGTTAATCATGACTCTGTGAAGATGTGCACAGAGCAGTCCCAGATCCCCCGCTGCTGAGTGAGCCAAAATCCCATCTCATCAACTTCACTCTGCACTCTGTCCGAGCCCCAAACAACTTCTCCCGATGCTGACAAGAGCTACTCGATCATAGAAAAGTATCAAGGAAATAGAAAAATATAGCAAAAACCTAGCAAGGATTTGTGGAGTTACCGGCTGCTGCATCTGCATGCGCTGCCGTCGCCATAGCAAAGCAAGGGGAAAATATCAAGAACTCTATATTTATGATTTAAAATGAGGCTACAGAAAGAAAGAAATTTATTATAATTATTTTTTTATTTTAGAACTTTTTCAAGTCATTTCCTGTTTTTGTTCCTTTTCTTTTCTTTTTTGTTCTTGTTGCTAATCTCTCGTAATTTACTTTTAACTTTTTATTCATTGCTTGCAAAATTTTGGTCCTATCTTGTTAAGTTGCTCAATGCCTTCTTTCCATGTTTTTGGAGAAATCAAGCAAAGTTTCAAAGGGTTAACAGGAAATAAAATGTTTGCATGGCTCCCGTGAATTAGCTTTGGACTACAATGTGAATCCAAGGACTGGGCATCGCCACTAATTTCTTAAATCGATTCAATTTGATTAACAAGGTCCCAATTTGATTAGATTTTTTCCTTGCAAATTGCAAACAGTAAGTTGTCGACAACTCGAATGATCTTCACTTGTCACCGTCTTCACCCCAGCCTGTCAGTGCCGATGTTCCGTGTTTGTGTGTTTGGGTGAATGCATGGAGCAGGAGGAGAAGCTGCAGCATGATCATAAGTTACACCAAAAAGATAGAAAGTAAGCTAACAGTTATAGGTAAAATAACTTGTAATGTCAGATCTTATCAACACTACGGTCTTAGTGCCAGGCCCTTTACAGGGTTAAAGTTTCACACATCCCTTGGAAAGGGCATATATTAAAAGATCAACCTCTGATTTTATGAATCAGTATCTGATTATTTAAAGACAACATGATGATTCTCGGGCAAGATCTGCAGATATTAGGGGTTTCTTTTATTCCATGATTTCTATGTGTATTTATGGGCATTTATTGAATTGGTAATTGGATATCCTCAGAAATCCTCAAGAACAGCGAAAGTCACCCTTAACTGAAAATATGCATATCATGTCTTTGTGTTCAAATTTGACTGAGTTATGACTCAGAGGAGTCCAGTTATTGACAAATTATGGCAATGGGTTTTTTAAGTAAACCTCCATGTGTCAAAGCTACTGCTGCAACTCCAACCGCTGATCATGGTAGTGAGCCAATGACATGAAAATGAGATTTAAGTTCCATTATGAGTCCAAAACAGAGATATTCCCAAGACATGATGAGCTTAGCTTTGCACAAAGACCAGAGACATGAAACTCCAAAATGCACAATCCAACATCTATAAAACTTTGCATTCTGCATCCTTTCCTTTTTGTGAGGTCTCCGCGCCGGCAGTAGCCTTGGCATTTATACGTTAATGCCATTCTTGTGAATGTGATATCTCAAGAATACCTTGAGGAAATTTGGCACAAATGTCCACTTGGACTCAGTGATGAATGGTTTAGATTTTGGCTGTCATAGGTCAAGGGTCAAAATCACTGTGACCTTGTCAGTCTCATTCTTGTAAATGAAATATCTCAAATCACTTGAATGATTTTTTTTCTACTTTTAAATTTGGCACAAACGTCCACTTGGACTCAGCAATGAACTGATTTGAATTTGGTGGTAGAAGGTCAAAGTTTAAGGTTCTTTTGTGACCTCATAAAAGAAGGTTTTAGCCTTAAGTCTGGAATTGATATGCTATTTATCACATTTCACACAAATATATATAAAGGATGATGTGATGACAAACTGTAAACTGTAACTGCAGCTGGACTGGTTTGCTTAGGAAAACAACTGCAAGGTGGTAATTCTCATTCAAAATGTCTGCAAACAAAGATAAATCCAGGCACTGAGGCTATGACCAACAACTGCTGGATGCAGTGACTGAGTGCCTCGTCTCAAAGTTCCCAGTTAGGTTTGGGTTCTGACTGGATCTGAACTTAGCTGACTCATAAAAGTATACACACCTAAAATTAAAAAGCTGTAAAGTCACCAAAAGACATATTGTCTGACTTTTACAGAGCAAGGCTAACTTGTTTTTGCTAAGCTAGACTAAAAATATCCCTGACCTCTGCACTAACTGCACACACATGAAACTGATATTATCCTCTAATCAAACTCAGGGTATGAAGCCAATGTCAGGCTGTTCCTTCAACAGTATAAGCTTACAGTACTACCAACCTTTTATGGAACATAGAAAAAGTTTTTTTCCTTTGTAATTTGCATGTTTGGGAGGCCCCTGGTGGCCACTGGACCCTAAGCAGCCACCACATCCCAAGACATGATGAGCTTAGCTTTGCACAAAGACCAGAGGCACTGCAGAAACTGCAAAATGCACCATCCAAGATCTCCAAAACTTTGCAGTGTGCCACCGGCCATTCCTCAGCCAAACAGGGGACAGAACTAGTTGTGGTGTCCAGCATCTTTAGTATCTTTTAGGGCCAATTTCTCCTAGTTTCAAAATAATGTTTCAGTGTTCTCCTTTTTTCTATTTTTTCAAAAATCAGCCGCCATCAAGTTTTCAGTGTTGATAAAAGTCAAATCAAGACATCACCACCAAATATTGTATTAACTGAATTTCAGGACAGGTTTAAAGCTGCTTTTTTCCGATATTGCCAACAAGAAAAACGGTGCATGAAGATAACTTCATGTGTTCACAGTGTTCAGAGCTGAAAGATACTAAGTGGATACTAAGGGGCTGTTTACACAGTAACGGTTCTTGCATGACATGTTGAAGCTTTGTTGTGGTTTGGCCTTTTGTTCACATGAAAATGGTATTGTAGGGGCCTGAAAAAACAAACTTTTGAAAATGGATTCCAAAGTGTAATCATTTGAAAATGCAACCCCTTTTGTCCCTGTGTAAACTGGCAATGCACAGATCCTGGCTGCATTTCGCGCATGCACATGGTGTTTTTCTATGGTGTGTCATTACAAAGTTACACCACCAACTACTGGCCTGAAATGCATACTACAGCCTTTTCAGTTGTTTTTGCTGATCCATGTACAAAAAGATTTTTCTCATAATGTCATTATATGAATGCAGATATTCTTTTACGCAAAGGAAAGACTTCCCTTTATAGTAGGGCCGTATTTGTCTAAAGTCTGATCTTAAACTTTTAATGAGATGTTCTTGTTCACTGTAAGAGGTGAAAGCACCAGTGCTTTGGGTCCACACTCATGTTCTTGTCTAATTAACATTGTGGAAGCACCCAGAAGGCCAGTACGGCTCCACCTCTCCTCTCCTACAGTTCCTTCCATTGTCTCTTGGCACTTTTCCATCTCTTCATGCAGTCATGTCCTTTACCTAATTAATATAATTAATATAATTAATATCCTGTTCATAGTCCTCTGCTGTCAGAGCAGCCTGCTGGATAAAAGGGACTAAAAGTCTAAGGACCCACAATACAAAAATGTTGGTCAAATGAACTACATACTAATGATTTAGCTTTTCTTACAGCCTTACCAGTTTCAAAGCTAAAAACATTTTGAGCAGCTGCTTTCGTATCAAGTGCAACACTGAGAAAAGTGAGGCCATCTTCAGTTGAGGGTGCAGCAGCACTGCACACAGAGTGGTGAAGTAATGAGTCCTAAAACACAGAAGTCCGTTTTTGATCTTCCAGTTCTCTCGTCTTACAGTCTATGGGTTTTTTGAATGGGGTTTTGGTAAAATGCCTTAAATAAAGTGTATGGTTAACACAGGCGAAAGATATTCAGACTTTTTGCTCTGCAACATTAAATACGTCCGTATAAACCTGATTTTTGAACTTTTAAGGTTTTACTCGTCTGCTGAAGTGGCAAAATTGGACTACAGTGTTTGTCGGGGACGTTAGATGTCATCACAGAGGACACAGAAATTCATTAAACCCACTTGTCCGCCTTTAGAGCTTTACAGAGTCGCACTCGAACTTGTAGATTTATCTATTTATAATATTTTTTGATTGTGTTTTAAGTCATGCGACCGTGATGTAGTTTGTGTAAAGCCTAGCAATAGCTTTTTGCATCTGGCAATTTCATTTATGCTTCAAAACACACAAAAGTGGTATTCATCTGTGAAGAATATCATGCTGAACAAAATGTGTAAGTCTCATAAACTTGTGTTCATCAGAGAGCTTATTTTTTGGCGATAATCGAAAATCCCATTCAAAAATCCCATAAGGTTTTTGACGTAGGAACCAGTGCAATGCTAACCTCCTGGTTGGCCTACAAAAAATACATCATCCTTTCACCAGTTGCTGCTATTTCTGCAAGGATATTGTGCTGTTGGGCTTTGCCCAACCCTGCTTGTGAATATGGTATGAAAGATGGGTGAGGTGTGAAAAACCCCTTTCACTTTTGAAAATCCGAAAAGGGGGAAGCAAAGAAAGAGTAAAGGGAGCATGATCATGCTCAGAAAATGTAATGGTAACTTTTTCCAAGACAACATGCTAGGGGATCATCAATATCTTAATGCATCATGCTTTGTGAATTTCATGGTAATGACCAGATGTTTTCAAGATAATCCTGTTGAGTCTCACAGGGTTTCCCCCTAAAAATTATCAGAGGTGGTATAACAGACAGATTCTGACACACCTTAGAGCATGATCAATTCTATGAGGAGATAAACTAATAAATAGTCAATAATATGCTAAAAGTAGCACCTCTGCTATTTCCTCTGAATGTAAATTTCATAAAAGTGTAGCAATATGTTCAGTGGTGACCTACCTCTGCAATAACCTACTGTGGTAAGCCGTTATGGCATGTTCACTTCACATGTGGGATAGTTACGCCTCTGCTCTGGCAATAGCCATAGCCAAAGGAATTATGTTTTTACCTTGACTGTCTGTATATGTCTGTATATGAATACTGTCTGTCGTTGTTTCTTAAGTAGCAATGATGTGTGGAAGATGAAGAAACCTCCGCGGACACTGACTTGGTTGCATAATAATCAATTTATTACAACAAAGTTCAGCATCCACCAGGCCCCATGGTCTGCCTGGGAGAGGATTCAGGACCAATACGAATCTCTCTATCTTACAGCTCATGCAAGTCTCTTATATAGGTACAGGCATCAATACATTTGTCAGTAAACAACTTCTCACCTGCTGTGATCAATCACAAGACCCCACAAATATCTCCTTATTTGGAAGGAGCCTCATTCCATGTTACTTTTAACCTGGGGCTGGTATTTTGTACGTGTGGCTTCAAGGTCTAACCGTCCCTAGACCTTTGACCTCGTTGCCCAACCAAAATAGGAACCTAAAGAAACAAAGCATAATACACCACAATATCCATCCCATCCTTGTGGACACAATATCTCAGGAACATCTTAAGGGGATTTTTTTCAAATTTGGCACAAATGTCCACTTGGACTCAATGATGAACTGATTAAATTTAGGTAGTCAAAGGTAAAGGTCACTCTCTTATTCTCATGAATGCGATATCTTAAGAACACCTTTGAATCATCATGTGCTGATTGCAGAGGTCTTCTGTGCTGCCAGGGGGAAGGTGTGTGTAAAACATCCATGTTTCAGACATGGATGAAAACTGCAACTGCAACTTGACTGGTTTGTGGAGACACGTAATGGCAAGGTGGTAATTCTAGTTGTTGATGTCCTCATGAACAGTGAGTTTGTTGTTGTGACCTGTCTTAAAGACACTCTATCAGTCTTGTGCAATGCAATGTCAATGTCATGCAATGTGTTCTAGGTTCAACTTCTCAGCTGATTCATTCTCTAAGCAAAATATAAGAAATCCACTCAGGCCACATTTAGATGAAAACGGCCCTACTAACAGAAAACTCTTTCCTTTCCGTTTAAAAAAAATCGGTGTTCAAATGATAACATTGTGAAAACAATCCTTTTTTTACATGGTTCCCCAAAAACGCTGTAGTATGCATGCCAGGCCAGTAGTTGGCGGCGTAAATTTGTAACACGAGGAACACCATGCACCTGCGCATAAAAGCATTCTTCTACAGAGCAGTGAGTATAAACAAACAAGAAGACAATGATGAAAGCATGTTCGAGATCGTAGTCATTATAATCATTGGAGTCAGCAGTACAAACACAACTCAGTAGTCTGCCATTGTTGTTATTGCTGTCCTCCTACTCACGCATGGCTCTTTGTTTGAAACATAGATGAAGAATAGATAGATGGAAACAAACTAACAGCTCTCCAATTCATAGACTGCAATGATTTCCAAGTTAATTATTATCTTAACTCTTTGTGCTCATTCTCCAGCAGCAGTAATATGAGCCATATTGGAGAAGTTCACAGGGCTTCTCCCTAATACAGAAAAAAATGTGTTGCCTTCCTCCCCCTCCTTCACTACGTGCATTTGTCATCAAAGCCCGACACAAGTGCTTTAAAGCAAGTACTGGGGGGTTGCCATGGCTACAAAGTCACTCTGTGGGCTTGGCCATCTATTGAGGTTTTCCATTCTCCTTCTCTGGCGAGATGAAAATTCACACGGCCAAACTGTCAGAGCCAAGCTTTTATGACTTCAAAGCCCAGCGAATCCACGGGAGCTCTGAGACCTTTGTCAGATGGTGATGTGCTGCATTCCTCAAACCCTGTTGACATTCACAATTTGCCTCTCAGACCTTAGCAACAAGGACAATCAGACTGCTGCATTTTGAAAACAGACACTCCTGTCTCACTCCTGGGCTGGAGCGCACAGAGCCATTACGCAGAGAAAGGACAGATCTCCCATAATTTAGCATTTGGTCCCAGTTCATTAAAGTGAATAGATGCTCAGTGACAGGCATCGCAACAGCTTTCTTCTTCTCTTATGCGTTCACTCATGTGGGGCTCGAACCCACCTCCTGAGTCAGAGAGACCCAGAGATGCCAGCTATTTATAGGCTAACTACAAGGTGCAAGGGCACGCATTTGCTCACATTAGGACGCTGATTCATCTGACATGATTTAATGATCTACTGGCGAACTTTGCTCACTGTGATGTCTTCTCTTCTCCAGGTCATGGCTTCAAGTTTGGACCAATCATTGGCAAGCTCCTGAGTGAACTCAGCCTGGGAGAAGTGCCCTCCTATGACCTCTCACCTTTCCGAATCAGACGCTTCCAGGCAATGACCAAATCAGCTTTATAGAGCTGGGAATATTGAGAGCATCAACAGAGCATCACAGAGTCTTATCTGATTGTCACTGTAATATGATTTGATGCTGTCTTGGTAATTTAGCCCCACCTTGTTAATCACAATTAGACAATAACATATGTTTTGTATGCCACTTTATTTGATGTGATCAGTTTAGTTTCCAATTCCATATGGTGTAATCAGCTGTTGGCACTCAGCCATCATGAAAATAAGTGGGCCCTATGTTACACCCAGCACAAAGCCACAGACAGTGCAGTGTACTTGCTCCCATCTGTGTACCCATGGGTGGGTAGGTCTTAAAATGAAGTGTCGTCAGGATTTGTCAGATTCCTATTTTGAGGCAGCAGAAAGTCAAAATGAAGGAGTATTTTCTGATTTTTTAAAGGGCTCATCATTCAGATAGTAAAATGCACTTACATAGGTGGGTTCAGGTCGGCAGGTGGGTGAAATAATAAATCATTTTAATCATTTTACATGCTTTTCATTCTTCAGTTTTTGCTTATTCAGCTGTGTTCATGCATATGGTATACATTTTGGCAAGACTGTGTATTTTTGTTTAATGTTGGAATTTCCAGCTCAGCTCCCACAATAAGTCTAAAATACACAGTGGAAACAAAATTGCTACATTCATACTGTTAAGTGCAAAAGATGTGGCACTGAAACCCATTCAAACTGCAGTTTTTGATCCCATAGCCATCAAAGCATAAAAAGATGCTGGGTGTCACTGTGGGCTTTTGCCTTGGAATTTGTCATTTTTACTATTTTCCACCTGATAATGTCATTTTTACCATATTTGGCATATGGAGAAAAAAACGTGCTATTTCCATTGAGTGCACTGTCACAATCAATGTTGCTGCCAATCATTGAAATATCCCAGACAGTGATAATCCAAAAAATCTACTTTGCAGTGGCATCATTACAAAAACCTGGCATTTCAGGGGATAAAATTCTGAAAATTAATGAATATTTGCTATTTGTTATTAGGACTGATGTTGGTTAAAGAATAAACTCAATGACAAAAGAAAAATCATATTAATCTAAGTATATATGTATGTTTTATAGGTTGATTTTGAAAAGTGCATGAGTGTGAGCATTTGACACTGCACAAAGAAATTATTATGTTATTCTAATCATCAAATTATTATAATCAATGTTACCGCTAATCAATCATCATCATCTGACATATCCCAGGCTATGACAACCAAATAATAATAATCTACTTTGCATGTAGTCATGCAAAAACATATCAAATGATGACAAAAACCTGGCATTTAAAAGGTTAAAATTCTGAAAATGAATGAGTGGTTGATATTTAT
Organism: Plectropomus leopardus; assembly: GCF_026936395.1. NCBI lineage: Eukaryota > Metazoa > Chordata > Actinopteri > Perciformes > Serranidae > Plectropomus > Plectropomus leopardus. The sequence continues at coordinate 38,374,635 of NC_142181.1, read as the reverse complement.
CATTAGCACTGATGTTGGTTAGAAAAATAATTAAATAAAAGTGTAAAATAATACTAATTTATAATATTTTTCAAAGCTTGGTTTTGAAAAGCCCATTTTGTGCAGAGGGATACAAGTGTGTGTAATAAATAAAGTGGACCCAAAGAGTGGACCCCAAAATTGGTAGGCATATGAAACACCCCAAGACCAATAAAAAAGTCTCTTGGACCCATATGGCAAATCCAACAGGAGGTTGGCCATTTTGATTTGAAGTTCCAATTTTTCACGTTTTTGGCCAATTTCACCATATTTCACCAATTTCACAACTTCTCCTACAGATTTCATCTGATTGACTTCAAAATTAAAACATCTTCTCAGAAGTAGTCGGACATCAAAAGTTATTAAAATTGTGAGTTTCCGTCACACTGTGTGGCCATTATTGGGCAAAACATTTCCATGTCTCGCCATGAACCAGGAAGTAAATGGGAAGTAGTTAAGAACTCTGAGGGATATGGTTCAATCTGCACCAAACGTCACATGCTTGATGACAGTCCCATCCTAAACACATCTCCATGATAACCCTTACTATTTCTTATAGCGCCACCTACTGGCAACAGGAAATGGCATGAAAATCATGTTCTTCTTTGATGTATATCTCCTACAGATTTCACCCAATTGACTTCAAATTTGGTCAACGACACCTTAAGACATGCAACATAAAAACTGATTTAAAAAGTTTATTTTTCGTCAATCACAGTGCCACCAACTGGCAAAAGGAAGTAAGCCTCTTAACAGAGCTAAACTTTGATTTACACGATATTTACATGGTTTGATCTACAAATTATATAGACCAAGATGGCATGCATTGTGTGGCCTCCAGCGCATGGCCACAGGAAGTATTTCCCCATATGTAATATCTAATAGAAGGATTGAAACTCTCTGCCTGCTTGTTCCGACTTTCACTGAAATGAAAGATCATGGGACATCAAAAGTTATTCAATATCTTGGTTTTCGTCACACCATATAGGCGTGGCGAGGTCAACTTTGATGTATCGCCATGAAACAGGAAGTTGTTGTAACTCAGCCAGACATTGTCCAATCTGCCCTAAATTTCTCATGCTTGATAAGAGTACAGAGTTGAACACATCTGCACGGCTCACTTGACTTATCGGCATACTGCCACCTACTGGAAACAGGAATTTACATGATTTATATTTTTAGTTGCATCCCCTTACAGGTTGACTACATTCAACTCCAACTTTGTAACAAAAGCTGCTTTAGGACCTTCATGATGCCTCTTTGTGAAGGTCATATATTTTAAATGAACACTATTGCCATGGCAATGCTATTAACTGAGTTTCCCCAAATTTTATGGTTGTGATCAGGTGCCAGCCCTGAACACATCAACATATAAGTTACCCATGAAAGTCAGTGTGCCACCTACTGGCAACAGGAAGTATACCTTGTAACACAATTATCATTTGATTTACATGAAATTTACATGATTTGTTCTCTAAATGATGTTCACCAAGATGCCATGGAAATTATGTCCCCTCCACTGCCACCTAGTGGCCACTGGAAATACTACGCCATGTGACATTTCTCACTGCAGGGAGAAAACGCTGCGTGTCAAGTCAAGTCAAGTCAATTTTATTTATAGAGCCCATTATCACAAAACATGGTTTGCCTCAGAGGGCTTTACAGTGTACGACATCCCTCTGCCCGTGGATTATCTAACTTTCACAGAGATAAGTGACTGTGTCAGATGGAGTTCTGTAAGGAACCCCTACATGCGTGGGGCTGTGAGGGTCCGTTCATAACTGCTTGCAGCTTTAATTTGTAGTTGTAATCTGTGGTTAGTGTAAGACTACTTCTGCTGGCATTACTCAACAATATTTTCCTCATCTGTGTGTCAGCATGCCTTTCTCTACATGCCTGGATAGTCCCCGTGCAGCACAGCAAAGCATGGTGGAGACGATCTGAGAGGACACCACAAAAGATAGTGATTAAATTAATTAATTGCAGTAAGTAAGTCCGTAGAAAGACAAAGATAAATCAGATACACGTTTATATATATATATATATATATATATATATATATATATATATATATATATAAATATATATATAAATATATTTATTTATATGCCGGAGCATTTTGAACTTCTGTTTTCATTACTCTGTTTATTCTAGTGCACTAGTCTCCACCATGCTTTGCTGTGCTGCATGGGGATGATCCAGGCATGTAGAGAAAGGGGGTACGCATGCACATTTTCTCCACTGACATGCAGATGAGGAAAATATTGTTGAGTAATGCCAGCAGAAGTAGTGATACACTCACCACAGATTACAACTACAAAAAATATATTAGGTTACCATTTTCAAAAACTGCATTAGAACACTCTACCCAAACAAAGAGCACACCGTTGGGAAGCCTTGTATATGGTTTAATAAAAAATAAGGAACAGGGAAAGGCTTGCACAAGACAGGGAGCTGATACTCAGGATGAGGGTGCTGTCTTAGTGCAGGGAGTCTCCAGGCTTCATTGAATCCTGTGTAGCTCTTTTGCTGAAAGAGAGAGGGGGAAAAGGACAGGAGAGAGGGTCAGACATACCTTTGTAGGCCTGAGTGGGAAATGGACTGCATTAAACAAGAGCCTTCTGTGTTTTTATAACCTGCTTCGAAATAGTTCCTCCTGCACCCAGTGCTCCTATTGTAAGTTACCAATAAACAATAACAAGATTACATCATAAAAAATATTTTCAGTGTTTAGAATAATTCCCCTTTAATTTTAGTATGTTTCATTTTTCTAAATGATTTACCCTGTAATGTCATTCAGGTCTTTCACCGTCCCTCCCTTTGCCATCAATGGAAAATCAGCTGAAACATAATAAAGACAAATGGAGTTAACAGAATCCCAAAGCTAAAAACATTCAACCTTAAATTACGTTTCTGTTTACAGTAATGTTTTCTTACATTCTGTTTAGATGTCTCAAATATGCATTCTTGATCCATATCAATACTAATATACAGTATCACAAAATAGCACTCTGCTATCAAGTGCCATGTTATCTTTAAGAAAGTTGACATGTAACTCACACTGACCTGTACAATAAATTACACTAGCCTTTTCTCCCCTTTAACTCCTCAATGTTAGATGAAATTATTCAAGAGCAGGACATTTTAAATTAACAGGCTGTTAGTGGCTAACGATATGTGTACAGTATATACAGTAGTGTCCTAATGTTAGCCTACTCTGTTAGCATTTCTGTTATTGCTTCGTCAATCTACAAATTTAGCGGGCTAATAATCCAATTTCATGCTTTAATGCACATGTTAATTTAGCTAAGATATGCTGATATTATAAAAAAAAACATTCTTTAGTCGTCTTATCCTTTAAAAGCCCATCACAAATGGTCTTCTCTGCTATAATTCCACTGCGCTGCTGGGAACTATTGAGATGCTCCACGTTCCGACATTGCTGTGAAAAAATGGTCCATTGGAGTGAATGGAGATGACGGAGATGAATGGAGATGACTCTCTCTCTCTCTCTCTGGTTCTCAGTGATAGTAATTCCAAGGAACCTGGTCCCCCTCAGAGTGTGTGTCTTTGCCTCCTTCTTTCTAAACTCTTCTTTACTCTGCAATATTGTCGATTTCATCCCAGTATGAACTCTCATCGTTGTTTGTAATACGGCCAATGATGGTGGTGTCATCCGCATATTTAACAATAGAGTTCTCCTGATGTCTGGGAGTGCAGTCATGGGCGTACACTGTGAAAAGGAGGGGGCTAAGCACACAGCCCTGGGGGGCTCCGGTGTTAAGCGCTAATGTAGAGGAGGTGAGACATCCTCTGTGGATCTGTTGGTTCTGAAAGCATACTGGTAAAGGTCATACTGGTAAGGGTCCAGGCTGGCAGGTATGTTGTCTCTGATGTGCTGGAGAACCAATTTCTCAAGGGACTTCATCAGGATGGGGCTAAGAGCCACGGGAACAACGATGGCTGTCTTAGGGCAGGAGGGAACAGTCTCTTGTGATAGTGAGATGTTAAAAATGTCAGTTATAACATTAACAAGCTGATCAGCAAAAGTTTTTAGTACTTGTTGTCTGGGCCTGTGGACTTGTTTATATTTGGTCTCAGCAGGAGTTTTCTCACATCTGCTGTGGTCACTGAGAGTGGCCAGTCTCCTGGAGGCAGAGTAGACTTCACAGCTTCGCTTTCTCTGGTCAAAGCAAGCATAGAATGTGTTCAGCTCGTCCGGCAGCATGGCCTCACATGCAATGGGGGCACTCCTGCCTGTCACATTTTGAATCGCCTGCCACATATCTTTAGTGCTGTTGTTGTTGAGGTCTCTCTCCAGTCTCTCCTCTTAGCTTCCTTGATGCCAACTCTCAGTTGTGCTCTGGCGATGCCTCCTTGTCCCCTGACGCAAAAGGCAGCTTTTTTTGCCAAAGAGCCTTCACTTCCCCATTCATCCAGACTTTCTGCTTGGGCTTGATCTCACCATCTTTGTGATCACCATGTCATCAGCGCATTTGCTGATATATGATGTCACAGAAGATGCATATTCTTCAAGATTGATCTTGTTATCTTGAGTGGCAGCATCTTTGAACATTTGCCAATCTGTGCTCAAAACAGTCCTGTAGAGCTGCTGTGGCTTCACTTGTCCACACTTTAACAGTTTTAACTGTTGGTTTGAGCCTTTTTAACAGCTGACAATATGTCAGCAGAAGGAGCAGGAAAATATGATCTGATAGGCCAAAGTTAGGGCGTGGGAGGGCTTTGTAGCTGGTCCAGGATATTTCTTTCTCTGGTGGAGATCTGAACATGCTGGTGGAATTTAGGTAAGACAGATTTGAGGTCTGTTTAATTAAAAATCACCAGCTAGCAGACCCCATCCAGTTGCTTGATGATGTTGCTGCTGATGGCATCATACAATTCCTGCAATGCATTTTTTGAATTTGCATCTGGGGGTATCTATATAGCAACAATAAAAATACTGGTGAATTCTCTGGCCAGATAATATGGGTGACATCTTAGCACCAAAAACTCAACATCTAGTGAGCACAATCCATCCACTTTTACTGGGTTTGAGCACCAAGCATCATTTAGTAAAACACAAAGCCCTCCTCTTACCAGAGTCTTGTGACCGGTCTGCTCTGAATAAAGTCCGCCCATCCAGTGCAACAGCTTGATCCAGGATGTTAGGGGTTAACCATGTCTCTGTGAAGATGTGCGCAGAGCAGACTCTGATCTCCTGTTGCTGTGTGAGCCTCAATCCCATCTCATCCATTTTATTCTCCTGCGACCAGACATTAGTCAGGAGAAGGCTTGGCAGTGGAACAGCTCTCGATCCAAGGCAGGTCAGCCTCGCTCTTATACCGGCTCTCCCCCTTCTCTTCGTCCGGTGCTTTCGGTTTTGTTTCTCCCCTCGGCTTTGACTGGCAGCTCAGTGTATGCTGTTTGAGCAGATCCTCTCTCGTAGGAAAGTTATGCTTCAGCAGAAGGGGCAATGGAGTTGAAAAAATATAGCAAAATATATTAAAAGTAGCAAGAATTTGAGAAGCCACAGGCTGTTGCATCTGCATGCGCCTTGTGAACAGTTTCATGTGGGTACTATTTTCTATGAGCTATATACTATTTTCTATTTTCTCTACTGAACTACACCCACCAACCGTACTGCTAGCTCACCTAGCACTGCTGAGCCTTACAGCTCAGCCAAGGAGGACACTATGACTGTTTACATCTAATGTTGTCGCAAGCCTCTCATCTATGAGAAGATGCATACTTCCCTCTGCGCAGTGATACAGTTGGCGACTGGTAGAAAGAAAAAAGTTCCAGCTAACTGATCCCAGGTATTTACCCAGTGTACACTACTGCTCAGTACCGGACTGCAGCTTGACGCAGACACTACCTGGCTGACACTATGGAGCATTTAGCAAGTAATAAGATGTTTTTCACTGCAGTTGGTGGTCATTTCTCTTTGATTTTAGTGATTCTACCATGGCATTTGTTGGGCTGCAGCCAGCAGTCCAGCCACAGCAAAGAATTTAGGCCGATTTTCAGTCAAAAAAAAAAAAAAGCTCATCTTGATAGCTATACAAATCAGTAAAAATAAATCCAGATACATATGAAAAAGACAGACGATTTGTGGCTGTGATTTAGTTAAAAACATATCAGTCTTATTAATTGTACAGATGGATAATTAATAATTTAATCATAAAGCAAAATAGATATGAGGTAGATACAATTTTGATTGTGTTTTTGTTAACAATACAGTGCTGTTGTTAATTATGATCTACTTTTGTCTATTTCATGTACAGTGACTGTTGTCAGGAGCATTAATTCTCCTGCTGGACAGAATACAGAGGGCTGCTTGGTATGATCTGCTCTGTGTGGCTTGACGCGGTTGCTGTCCGTGTCCAGCAAAAATAGACTTGCCACGTATTTCACGCGGAGCAGAGCAGCAGGCTGACTCGGTGGAATTTAGGGGTCAGTCGTTACATGTAGGCCTAACAGTAGGCCTAAATGACAAGGAGGAAAAGCCAAAAAACCGAAAAGTTTTTTCAGTAGAAGAAATACTGGAGACATAGTCATTTTTTAAATCTCCAGTCAACTTTAGCATTAATTTGATGCAGGGCCCTATGGAAACACCTCTTCTAAATTCTCAATTCCACAACTCCATCCGTGGGTACGTTTCCTATAGGGCCCTGCCATCTGTTGCTGGCTTATGACACTTGGCTGCCAGTGGGCCACTGTTTGGCCCCCCTCAAAAGATGCTTGCCATCGGGCATAACACTTTTTCTGGGGGAAACCCTGAACATCTATGCCTTCATTTCTCCTGATTATCATGTGGTACTGCAGACTTTTCAAAGAGATAATACCTGCACGACTGCATTACCAGCTAGTGGGCCCCAGGGTAAACATTTGCTTTTGGGCTCCTTTTGATCCCTCCACCATCACCACATCCCACCCTTTGCCTCCATCTGTGTATTTCTCATCAAGTACAGTGCAACATGGCAGCATAATCTGCTCACACACCCAGGAACCAACCACTACTAAAGAGGGCAGTTGTTGCTCAGGGGGGTAAAGTGGGTTGTCAACCAATTGGGAAATTGTCAGTTTGATCCCAAGGTCCTCTGAGGTATGTGAGTGCATGTGATTTTTAAACTGAGTAGCAAGTGGCAGCTGGTATGGTACCATGACTCAAAACTCATTCTAGATGTTGGAAAGTGATTGTTAAAAACATGTGACAAAGACCCATTAATATATAGTACTGCATTGTGGAATTAGATGGTTGACTGTTTTATCCTGTTTTAAGATTTTTACTAGATACTCTGCATTTTTTCACGATTTTGAGACTTTCTTTTACATACTTAGTGATTTTTTTGGTCATTCAAATTTGGTCAGGTGTTTAATAACACATCTTTCTGTGATATGACAAACTCAGAACACATTTTAATTATCACTTAACCTGGACTTTAAGACTTAAGGCCAGGTCTGGCAATAATCTATTTATCCTTATTGTTAACAAATATCATGTAATAAGCCAAACTAAAACATAATGTATTCTTTTCAACTTGGGAGGTCAACGGTCAACAGCCAAAAATACTTTTGATCGGATACACATGGTCTGTTGGTCAATTGTGCTGCTCTTCACTTTAGCTGTACTGCATCCCACTCAGGTTTGTTAGGAGCTAGCAAGCTTTCAGCACAGGTCATTAACACGAATAACGTTGTCTCAACCCACCAACATCAGTGTGCAAATATTGTGCTCAACCTCAGGTCTACCTCCCAGCTTGCCCTGGTGAGTAAGCGGCTCTATTATGAGCTGTCATACCCCTTTAGCATTGATAGCTATTGTTATGTTACCACTCTTAGCTCTGTTACCACCACTAGCTGTGTCAGCATGGCTAGAGGTGCTAATAGTATCAGTGCCAGGGGTTTTGCAGTCAAAATGAAGCCACTTACACACCAGTGTGAGACTGGAGGGTGGGCACAATGTTCCAACAGTACTGCCAGGATGGCATTACCAGCTGATCTGCGAATGAGCACTGCTACTAGCAAGCTAACATTCGCTCACATCCGACCCGGATGGTGCACAGTGCAGAGCAGCTGAGAACAGTGGAGACCAGAGGCTAGGCAGTGGGCATGTTTCAACACGATAACATGTTTACCGGCTGTCTGTCAGCAAAGCCAACAGAAAATAAAGTAAAAGTCAAGACATTTACATCATAAACCATTAAGATTTCACCGCCAATAAGCAGATAGTTATTTGACTTACAGCACTAAAGCTCACTGAGGCAATGAAGCACTGGACTTAAGGGAAAGGTCGTTTTGTATGTCATGTCTTTTTTTTCTCTAAAATAACCAGTTAGTTACTGGTTAATGAACCTCGGCCTTTTAAAATTAAAATTAACTGAAACCGACATCACTATTTACAAGTGTTGTCTGTGTGTATCAAAGCCATATCTATCCTTATTCTCTGTGTCATACAGCTCCACTGTTGCTCAAAGAGCTGCCAGCTCTCACGCAATGAGAGTTAGACACATGCGACGGCCCCCTTTCACACGCTCTCACACCACACCCCTTATTTCTCACGCCATCAAATACAAGAAAAAACAAGAAAAAAAGTTGTAGGAACTGGCAAAGAGGGCTGGTCAAGTCACCAACAATATGTTTGGATTTCCTTCAGAGTTCTACAGAATGAGAGTTCTCAAAGCAGATCTGCCTATCAAATCTGCCTGACTAGCAGGGTTGGGAACTGAAACTTGTTTCCAAATTAGGACCGAGTACTTAACACCAAGTACTGGGTATGTGAAAAACAAAAAAAAAAAAAAATTCCGTAATGCCTGTCGGCTCCTAAACATGACATAAATATGAATTAATGCAAACAAAGGCTATAGGTATATATCTGCAAGGCCGTGGCTCGTTTGGCTACCTTCCTGGACCTTTTCTCATCTGTCAGCAGAACCTTCACACACCAACAACAGAACGAGCTGAAGAGCCAGCATGCATGACCAGCGTGTCACAGCCATACAGCAAACTCTCCTAAACTCACAGGAAAGTCCAGTTTTAAGCAGGCCACACATTCCTGTCCTAACCAAAGTAACTGAGCCCAAGAGATTAATTTTACTCAGAGCTGCCAGCTTAGAACCAAGTAGCCTACTTAACGCCAGGTATCGGTTTCTAAACATGACATAAAAATTAATTAATGCAAACAAGGCTATATATATCTGCAAGGCTGTGGCTTGTTTGGCTACCTTCCTGGACCTTTTCTGATCTGTCAGCAGGACCTGTTACTTCACACATCAACACCACAATGACCTGGAGAGCCAGCGTGCATGACTAGCGTGTCACAGCCATATAGTCTATGGTCACAGCCATACCGCAAACCCTCCTGAATTCATGGGAGATTCCTGTTTCATGCAGCCCTCTCTCAGTGTCCTCCCGGCATCGCATTTCTCCTGTATTACTCCCGATTTAGAGCTCTGGGCCATGTGCGTGGTCTTCATGGGGAACAAGGGGTCAAGTCTGAGCCAATAGGCTATACGAAATTTGAACGCTCCAGAAATTTCACTTTTTGTCCTGTGTTTTACTGAACATCCGACATGCAGCAGCTGGTTAGAGAGTTAATACTAAAAAATGCACAGAAATAGTTTTGTTTTTATGAAACGTGCATGAATACAGACTGCGCCAGGTGTGTGCGCATTTGGATACTAGAGTGACTCAGACCGCACATTGCTGTCCGAACCAAAGTAACTGAGCCCAAGAAATTAATTGACTATGTTCAACCACTGACACAAAAACAGAAGGCACTAATGAAAATAATATGCCTTACACATTTTGCTGATCACACAGCTGATCAATAGATTGCAGCAGACTGACAGCCCAGCACAGTGACTGAGACAGAGACAGGCAGCAGAGTTTTTCCTCACACTGAATAGTTCAGTGATTAGCAAGGAAAGTGACTTCTTCAGATTTCCACAGAAGACTTTGTTTTAGTGTCACTTTCAGTCAGAGTTTAGATGGAATTTGTTATAAACATGATGACGCATCGCTCCATCTCTCATCCAGTTATGCTTTGTTGCCTCTGTTTTTATCAGGGGCGGATTTAGTGATTTGGCAGCCTGGTGCCCCAGTCTATCTGCTTTGCTTTGATTTCACCCGTTCTCTAACTGGGAGTGGTGGTTGGCTGTAGAATAACTTATGCTGTTTTCATACACAACACATCTGGCTGCCCCGGTGTAACATAAAGTAGGCCTATAGTTATTGCGCTTTGGTTAAGGCATAATTCACTTTTAGTTCAGTAAGTGCAGTTTGACATTCACTAATGTCATAATGTTTTTTAATGAATATCTGTGTATGAATCATACGTTTTTATTTGTTGTTGTAACGCTAGAAAGAATAAAGACTTTTTTATCAAAACTTCTTTTACACAAAATAAGCCAGGCTATGCCATGCTTTGTGTAAGGAAAAAAAATGCTGCATGACACATTCGCGCGCACAGCAGCACCACCACCACCACCACCAAAAATCCCCCTTCCAAATCTTATTCCAAACTTTTCTGAAAAGTTGGCAGCCCTGTTTACTTTGTTCAACCACTGACAAAAAACAGAAAGCACTAATGAAAACAATATGCCTACCACATTTTGCCGATCACGCAGCTGATCTTTAGATCACAGCAGACTGACAGCGTGGCGCAGTAACAGAGACAGCAGAGTTTTTCCTCACACCATCTGAACAGTTTAGTGTTTAGCGGGGAAAGTGACTTCTTCAGATTTCTACAGAAGACTTTGGTGTTGTGTCACTTTCAGTCAGACTTTAGACAGAATTCTTTCTAAATATGACGGCGCATTGCTCCATCTGATTTGGAGGCCTGGTGCCCCAGTCTATCTGACTTGCTTTGATTTCACCCATTCTCTAACTGGGAATGATGGTGTGCTGTAGAAATGCTGTTTTCACACACAACATACCTGGCTGCCCCAGTGTGACATAAAGTAGGCTTACAGTTATTGCATGTCAGTCAAGGCATAATTCACTTTTATTTCATATTTATATAAGTGCAGTTTTAAATTTACTCTAATGTTTTTTTTTAATTCGCGTCTGTGTGTGAATCATACATTTTTATTTGTTGTAACACTTGAAAGAATAAGTTTTTTTTCATCAAAACTTCTTTTACACAAAATGAGCTAGGCTATGTCATGCTGTGTGTAAGGAAAAAATTGCTGCACGACACATTTGTACGCGAAGCGCCACCACCAAAAAAAACCTTTTTTAACTTCCTTTTCAAATCTCACTCTGAACTTATCTGAAAAGTTTGGAGCCCTGGTTGTTCACTAGAGCATCAAATGTGGATTCATCTGCCACTGAAAATAGTTCCATACCACACCATAAGTGACATTTACATTTACAGTTAAAAATAAACATAGTGTGCCGCTGTTTTAGGAAACGACTGAGCCCTTTTTAAACATGAGACTATAAATTTGTGAGATATACAATATGTCATCAGTAGAAACCAATGGGCTTGGAGCTGAGAGCCACAGACAGAATATGGAAGTCAGAAAGAGCTTTGAAATGGACTGACGCATATTTGCTTTGGGTTTTGAAATGGGATTTCACTAGGTATGAGACCATGAAGCCAGTGCTAAAGATCCAGGCTGTATAAACCTTAAAGCCTCAGACAGAGATAACAGGTACCACGGAGGTGGTTATCAACAGTCACTGTTAACCCAGGTTTACTACCATGGCTCTAATCATGTTCACAAAAGCCTGTCAAAAGACATGCTCAGCATATAATTTGACATGTTCAGCATATAATTTGACGCATTCAGCACGTCATTTGACTCATCTGTCACATTCAGCACATCATTTGATGCATTCATCACATAATTTGACACTAAAAAATGACTGATTAATGCCGCCTACTTGTGCCTATGAGGAATTTTTGAAAAGTATTACAGCAAAAAGCTAAAGCGTTGCTTCAGTTAAGACAAGAGTAAGGAATAATGGCAGAAAATCACTTATTGTGTAAATGCACAACTCAGTATAGGCTACCTATTTATTTGATCACTCTGTTATTTCTAATGTGACAGTCGCACATTCTGTTAGACTTAAGCACCCGAAATTAAGCAACAGATGTTGGTATACAGCTACAGTCTGTTAACTGAAACTTTCAACATATTGTCTTGTGTTTCCTCTGCTCTGTGTCTTCTTCAGTCTATCTGAACTGCCTCCTTCTGTTTCAAATTGTGTACCGGTTGTGTACCGTTTCCACCCACCCTCTCTCATTCATTTCCTCCCTTATGGTGTGTCATGTGATGTCATGTGATGTCGGAAGGTCTGAGTTTTAGAGTTGGGAGGTCATTCTTCTAATTTAATTGTGTTCATGTACTTTGAGATTGTAAAGTGGGAACAACATGGCAACTGTAAAGAAGATGAGTTGCATTTTAATGCTAAGAGCGTTTTAACAGGAGGTTGATAGCTGTTTCCAGTTTATTTATATTTTTATATAGTATTTGATTTTACATTATATTTTGATATTTAATCTAAGTATAATCTACATGAACAGAAGTTAACATTAATACCATATATCACTTTATATGATCAAAAATTGAAATTTAATACGTGAATTAGTAAAAAAAAAAATTCGGTAACACTTAAATACACTAAAACATGCATGAACACTTTGAGATATCAGAGTGACATGCAGAATCATGTGCTTTGATATGGATTTCATGCATAAATTAAACCTCAGCTAAAGCATGAAGCATTAAGTACCCAGGACTATTTTAATCCTATCCTTAAGTCTTGTGTACCTTGCAAGTGAGGGAGAGGCCATAATGTACAGAACTATACTATGTCCTGTTAAAATGCGCCTGAGCACAACTAACAATATATAGGCAGAGCTGTAAATATGCACACACTTGAGTGGTTAGATGTGTGAATAACTTAACAGTGTGATGTGGAGAGTTGCTGTGACCTTCTGAGGGCAGAGCTTTAGCTCAGAGGCCTTTTCCAAACACTCCTACACAACCCCAGAGATGAGCCTTGACATGAGGTCAGCCTTTACCAGCCCTCCAGGCTCCCCTTCACCTGTCCTCCTGATCAACACCACGTACTGCAGGACTCTGTATGCACGCTGCTGTTACTAAGTGTCAGCTGAACTGGACCTCTGTACAGCAGACCTCCAGCTGTGCCTCTGAGGCAGCAACCACCCACAGGTCACAGATTAACAGTGATGAACACTTGAAAGTAAGGAGACATCTTAGCCACTGGAGAGGTTGACAGGACAGCAAATTGAAAAAATAGGTGCAATCAGTATGAAACATGAAAGAAGAGAAGATTTAGTTTGCTGTACATGCACGAGGAAGTCAGGATCAGCATGAACCTAAACAAGCAAAACCAGCCATTCTGAAGTCATTAAATACCACCGCTTTGACAGTACTTTTACTGTAAAATCTTTCATATTCACATCATTGCTGCTGGATGGCATCAGTTGAGAATGCAGCTAGACAGAACCAGTTTCAGTGTAATTATATGCCAGTAGATGGCCAAAGGGCACCTGCCGTATCCCCATGATATGCAGACAAACAGTGTCACATGAGAACAGGGCTTGACAGAACCTCACATCCGCATGACACAGGCAGGTAGGCAGTAGACAACAAACCCTGTGCCTCCTTCCCCTAATCCTAATCACCAGTGCCCTTGTTGCCTCATCTTAACCATCTGTGCCATGTGCATGTACTTTTGTTGATGTCCCAAAGTTGGTTGCCATATGCTTCTGTTGTCTAAATATAACCACGTGCAGCATAGAAATAATCCCACCATCAGCTTGTGATGACATCAAGGTGGCAGCATCCTGGAACAATAACGTTCTTGTTGTTATTTGTTTTTTTTTCCTTACCACAGTAACTTCGGACTTGCTTAAAGGTTAAGACTTTGAGACCTGGTTGTGACCTGCTCATATGCAACTTAATCCCATCTTTAGTTTACTGAGACATCAGGTTGTTGAGGAAGAAAGAGCCATCAAGTGTAGATTTACAGAACTCCAATCCCAATAGTTTATAGTTGGACCTGTACTTGTAGAGCATCTTTCCAACACGGATTCATCCCAAGTCGTCACATGTTGCTGCTTTGCAGTGGACTTCTGTGTCTACATATATCACTCCAGGTATCCTTCTTCGTCTGCTGTTGACGATCCGGGATGCCACTATGATGTCACCACAAGCACATGATAAACTGGTATTGATATTTATGTCTGTTATATTGACAGCAGTCATTGCTTGATTCATACCTGCAAGTTGTGTTGAAAATAAATAACAACAATTGGTCGCAAAAAGAGCTATAATGTTAAATGCATCTGTACTCACTACATCTCAGCCTTTCTTACCCTCAGGGAATAAAAAACAAACAAAAAGAAATTGTGGGTTATCTGTATCTCATTGGCCTCGAGAAGCTGGAAATTATCGGTATCAGATGAAATAATCATTATCGTGCATCACTAATTAGGATAAGGGGAAGGAGGCACATGATAAGGTGTAGAGAAAAAAATATCACATTTGGACATGAAGCGAGCACTGGACACGCATAAAAGTCCAGGGTTTGTTGGACCAACCACCAACCCTCCAACCCTCCTGCCTGTCCTGTCGGCGCACTTGCACTCCATATATTACGTTGTTACCAGCAGCGTTTCAACCTGACACCATCCTGTCGCATTTCATGTGGATGCGACAGGTTCCATCTGTCCGCTTTATCAACTCACACTAACCGTCCATGTGTCATGCTGCCGCAGCAGGTGACGTCCAGCTGTCCACTGATGTGTAATAACACTCTGAACAGTTCGGTCCGGTCGCGGTCTCAGCTGATGCCATCCAGTTGCATAACATGCGGACACAAAAGGTAGCTTTATGGCACTGAGATCTTCCACACTGACAAAGGTGTGTACTGACGGTATTTGATAACTTCGGACTGAGAACAAGCTTGATACTTCAACATGCGGACTGAAGGGGCCAGGGATTTAAAAGTGAGTGACCTGC
The DNA here is from genome assembly GCF_026936395.1 of Plectropomus leopardus. Taxonomy (NCBI): domain Eukaryota; kingdom Metazoa; phylum Chordata; class Actinopteri; order Perciformes; family Serranidae; genus Plectropomus; species Plectropomus leopardus. The sequence continues at coordinate 38,359,618 of NC_142181.1, read as the reverse complement.
TCTGCACATTTTGGTTTTGTATCTATATACAGGCAGCTGACCTGTATAGTTACAAAACCAAAATGTGCAGTTGCAGAAATGAAAAACTCTCTGTTTTCAAGTCAAATCCAGCCTGGTAGGCAGCTGGAGCACCAATAGATGTTTTTAGGCCGACTGCTCTGGGCCCATTTCATCATTCAGGGGTCCCAGTCGAAGTGCAGTCCTGCTGCAGGCAGTGATCTCAGGCCTGCAGGTCAGCCTGTTTTCCCATGGCCTCTTACCTCTTTTTGAAAAAGAACCACAGATGACAGTTTAGAGGGGCTGTCAACCGTTTGCTTGACACAAGATTAGAGGCAACGACTGTGAGTCAGCCAAAAACCAAGACGGACTGTCAGCCAAGAAAAAAGGAAACAGCAGCCACATTTGGAAGGGTAATGAGCACGGTTGCAAGGCAGCCAGGAGAAAACATTGAATGCATTGTATGTTTTTACAGCATCTTCTTGTCACTATCTCTCTCTGGGGAGGAGGTATGTCCGCCTTCCCACCATTGCTGCCTCCTTCATTCATCTCAGTCTGTGTTTCTTCACCTCTCCCTCCCTGCCAGCAGAGATGTGCTATGGAAGCTGAAAGGCCAATTTCCATCATTCAGCTCATGAATACTGAATGGCCTCAAGTAGTTTTGATTAAGAAGGTACAAAGGTTGCAGACAGTAATCTACAATATTTCACCACTCAAGGAGGGATTTCTGGGAAAACAGGCTAGAGGAAAAAGAGGAGGATGATGGATTAGAATAATTTATGTTTCATTTTTAAACTAATTCAAACAGAGAGAGGCTGCAGCTGTTTAAGGGAGGGGATTTTTTTTTTCAGTTCATTCCAGACAAAAGTGAAATATATATATATATATATATATATATATTAACACCTGAGAGAATTGCCTGATTGTCATTTCCCCGTCCAGGAAGTGCTGAGGCAGCACAGCAACTTCTGACATCTGGAGCCGCTGAGCTGATGCCATATGAGAGGTGAAGGTGAGCAGCCGCCTGCCTGCTGTTTGGGGATGTTTTCTATAGAAGAGCCACAGTGAGGGAGAATTCACTATCACTTACCAGCTCCACAGATGATCTGACCTCGCCTCTGGTTGCTTCCTGCTGGCTTTTGCTTGTCAGTGGGACTACACTACAGGCAGGGAGCCACAGATGAAGAGCAAAACACATTTGACCCGTGAAGAGAAAACTGCAAGAGACCGACCTCCCAACCCTGAAACTTTTTTCCCAAATGTGAAATGTTAGTGGGGAGAATCATGTACTATTGGCTGACAATGAATGCTTAATTAATTCCAAGTTAATGAACTGACATAAAGCTCCAGGTTAACTGCTGGCTCCCACATCATGTCCATGTCATTTCAGTTTGTACAGAATACTCAAACATCCCAGCGTCTCTTTTAAAATATATAAAATAAATCTATTCTTTGTGTGAGTCTCAGTTGCGAATTACATGTCTGTGCGTTTGTGCTGATTTCTAAAGTTACGGTGTTATTAATATAAAAAAAAAAATGAATTGATGCTTTTTTCCACATAGGGACAGGCTGAGAGCAGCTTTTTCTTTTTACAAAGTTGTCAAATATCATCGCTTATGCAGTGGTTTTAACTTAGATCCTAATGCAGAAGGCCCCATTTCACAGCTGTATGATACACCACTGGACGCCATCAAGTGAGAACGCGGCAGGACAGCACCTGGTGCCACAGCATTATACGTGAATGCATCAGTTGATGACGCAGCCGGACAGAAACTGTCACGTTACCGCTGGATGGCAACAGGTTGAAATACTACCAGTAACAGTTTAATATGAGGAACACAAAGGTCCCTGTAAAGCGGGCTGCAGGGGCAAATGATGGATTCAACAAACCCCAGACAATCACCCAGGACGTCAGTCACTTCCTACTGGAATATAATGTTTTTTTTGGAATAGCAGACTTTTGCTTTGAACCATAGACTGCATATAAAGATGGACGACGTGCCCCTACTTATCCCTGCTATGCTGAAGTGAAGCTAAAATATCGCGGATATGGTTGCTGCCATCTCGCGCTGGTGAGGTCATTTGGAGCCGTAGTCTGCGCAGTAGCAATATCCGCAATATCACCCTGTATGGGTTCATTTTATAAAAGTGACCCACTCACTGTGCATTATCCCTCACGTAATGTCTTATAATGATGTGCTAGTGTGAAAAGTAAATATATTGCACATGCCTGAAGGAAATTTCTTAATCAGTGTAGTTAAACACTTCGTGGTGCAGTTAGAGTGTAAAAAGATGCGCATGTCTGATCAAACAACATGAAGGACTTTGTGTGCTCTCTGAAGTCAGAGGGTGAATGAAAGACAAAATGCAGAGCACATTCCTCACACATATACAAATATTAGATTGAGTATTGATCAGCTAAGAAAGATTACATCTTAGGCCTCATTCTGCTGTCCTTCAAGGACACTTTGAGCACTTAATGAAAGTCTGCACGCACAAGTGCATGCACATGCGCGCATACACACACACAGACAGCAGATGTTTGTGTTATGAAAGCATTGCTTGACTGTGGGTGTTTGAGGATTTTCAGTGAACACATGGCACGGCCTTCAACGGCTGAGAGTCTGTCTGTAGGTAACACACTCCAGGCTTTAGCATGGTACTGAAAGACTTTACATTGAGTTAAGGTCACTCGTCTCAGAGAAAGATGTGTGAAGATATTGTTTGGTCCTCTATAATATATCACAATATTTCAATCTAATATTTATAATATCTATTCTTTCGGGCGGCACGGTGGCGTCGTGGTTAGCACTGCCTCACAGCAAGAGGGTCCCCGGTTCGAAACCCGGTTGGAACGGGGTTCGGTCCATGGGCGGGAGTTTGCATGTTCTCCCCATGTCTGCGTGTCTGTATGTGTCGGCCCTGCGATAGTCTGGCGACCTGTCCAGGGTGTACCCCGCCTTCCGCCCGATGATAGCTGGGATTGGCTCCAGCCCCTCCGCGACCCTTACAAGGACAAGCGGTTACAGAAAATGACTGACTGACTGACTGTATTCTTTTCTCTTAAAAGTGAACTTTGTAAAATTTAGGGGGATTTGGTGGCATCTAGGGGTGAATTACAGATTTTAACTAGCTAAAACTTCTCTCAGCTAGAATTCGTTCAGTGTTAATTGTTCAGGACATTTTTACCTGGAGCCGAATTATCTGTAGAGGTCTCCTCCTTCCAAAAACAAACAAATGCAGTGATTGAAACTGAAAAAACACAGATTAATGCAGTTTCAGCTTAAAATTCCATGTTTTTCTGATGCGGTTGGCATGTCACTGCAGTTAGCTAGTCCAACACATGCTAATGTGTGGTCACCTTTTCTCTCTGATAATAGTCATAATTTTCAGATGTTCAGGAGGTTTTCAGCAGAAGCTGATTATCCAGAATTATCCGCTGGGGTCGCTTCCTCTCTAAAATAAATGGACCCGGTGATTTAAACCGCTACAAACAACAACGTTACAAATCAGTGTAACTCCAGCACTGCTCATTGCAGGTGGGCTTCTAATTACGGTGGCCTTTTCTGGCTAATAAGGACATTTTAAGTAAGGCAATTGGCTTGCCACATCCTGTTACCTGTCACAGCCACAGGCCTCCGTACGCATGTTCTGCATCTGCATCTGGCTACGTCTGTCAGACAACACAAGCAGCTCGTGACCCTGTGAGGGGACAGAGAGGACTGGGGGGATGATCCTGAGGGGGTTCAGTGATGTAATACGGAGAGAGAAGTTTTAGTAGTCTCATGATTTTCGCTTTACCCATGTGGGCTTTGGGTGTCCAGTGTGTCACAGCTTCCAACACTCCAGTGATTGATTTGCTGGACAGACTGTAAGGCTGCTGAAGCACACCTGAGCAGTATCAGGTACAGTTTATCATACACAGCTAATTATGTCTCAAGTCTGATGCAAATGCACAAGATTTAATCTTTAACCATCAGACATACTTAATCACTATTTGACATGAAGTTAAAACCATTTCCATATTAGCACACCTCACAGTTTATGTCCAGTGTTCATCAGAGCGGGAAGTAGTGAATCCTATATGAAGAGGCAGAAATTAAAGGAACAGTGTGTTTAGGGGGATTTAGTGACATCTAGTGGTAATGATTACATATTGCAGCCATCTGAAAACTTCGGACTAGAATTCCTTCAGTGTTCATTGTTGAGATTCTCACAGAGAACTGAATTGTCCACAGAGGTCTTTTCATTTCTAAAACAGACAAACATGGTGATTTGAACTGATAAAAATACTGAATAAAGCAGTTAGCTAGTTAGCTAAAGTGCCAACACCTAAATGAGAATGGCCCTATCTGGAGCCAGTATTCGGCTTGTCTGTCTTTAAACATGGCGGTCCATCCAGTAGTTGTTGAGCTAATCCACTCAAAACTACAAATTTGAACTTCACAGTGATCACAATTCTTCTATCTGCTATCGTCAGAATCAAGACGAGAAATCCATGTTATGCTAGCATCCCATGAGGGGGGGGGGGGGGTAAATGTGCATAAATGTGCGTCTTTGTGCTAGACCCATGTAGTTTTTTGCTGTCATTTGATTTCTAATTCAGACAATCTTGCAAGAATTGCTTGTCAATATGGACTTCATTATGGTTTTCAAATGCAAAATAGTGTAATTGAAATGTGATTCAAAATGTGATTAATCATCAGTAACTATTGATATTTTGCGATTAATCATGATCTAAAATATGTATCCTTTGACAGCCCTTGTAAAAAACTAAAGCAGTGCTATTTCTTTACAAGCTGATGCCGCTGTTGACATTTCTCAAAGCAGATGAAAAAACCAAACTGAATGCTTCAGAAAACAATGCTGCCCCCCCTTTTGTTTTCACTGCATCTCCAAACTTCCAAACTTAAGTGCATATGAAGTCCGTGTTGAAGTGTAAATGGAGAGGACCTGAAGACACACTGCAGCAAAACACTCCACCTTAGACAAATCCACACTTCAATGCGTTCTAAAACAATCACCATCATTTATTTACAATATATTAAATTGTAATGCAAAATTTATAACAAGTGGTCAATTTGTTCAATAATGAAAATAAACATGAACTATTTTCAAAGCTAGCATCAATCATACACATATTTATATATAAATACTGTGTGCAGTCAGCACATTATGCCTGCTCTTTGTTTGTTTTTTTTTTTTTTTTTTCTTTTTCGGTTGGAGCCACCCTCTTTAATCAGGGTCAATAAGGTCAAAAAACATTTCCACACTTGTGCTGACTGCATAGAGAATAAAAATGAAGACACGAGTCTACAAAAAGCATGTAAAGTAGAATAACACCCAGCTTCAAGCTCTTCTGGACTTTAAATGGCTTTCAAAAAGATCTAAATGCTACAGACATGAGACCGAAGCACGTGATGAAACATTTAAGCAACCAGGATAATGTAGGTTCCTATTATCTTGCTGTTTTGAGGCATCATAGAGTTTACAAAAAAGAGAAAACCTGACAAATAAACAGTCCTCAAAGACTCTAAAGATGATTTCACAGTATTGGTTAGACAGGCTGTAGTGTGTCCAGTTCATTAAATTACAGTTAAAGCACACAATGAAGCATAAGGGGAGAATGCTGGTGATATTCTGCATATTTCTTCTTATCATCAAAACCCACAAAAACACAACAATCCAAGGAAAGATCAATTCATTTCAGCAGAATCATTGCAATCTGCTGATCTGCCAGTAAGACTCGACTTTGGCGAATTTTGACACGGATTTGCCAACACATTGTCATCCCAGCTCGCCACATGGTGCCACTCTGTCAGTGACCTTCCACTTCTACTTATGGTGTTTTAGGTATCCTTCTGCGTCTGCGTTGACTGTGATGTCAACAAATGCACATGGTGGGATCTTCATCCCACCATGTGCATTTGTCATGGTCCTTATGTTTACAAAACAGTGCAGACCATCACAATGATTAGGATTAGGCAAAAAAGTCATGGATGGTTAGGTTTAGGCAAAAAGAGGTACCGTTCCATCTGGCTGCGTCCTCAAGTGACACTGTCCATGCATGCTGCAAATGGACGCTGCTGGTGCCCTCCAGCCGCCAGTGTATAACAACAACACCACCGGTTCTGTCCGAGCATGTTCTCATCTGACGCTGTTCAGCCACATTACGATTGAACAGAAATGGCTTTTGGCGTCACGCTCATACGCCGAAAGCACTGATAGAGCGGCGCTATTTGACAAGTTTGGAGTGAGAATGGTCTGGATGTGCACCATTGACCAACAGTAAATCCTCCTGACAGTGCTGACCTTTGGGGGGAGCTGTTGTAGCCCATTGGCTGACACTGTAGGTCTGCCACTTTTTCATTCAAAATTTGTTGGACATGGGTAAAAATACAATATTTAATCTATGATCAGTTTAAATGATACATTGTCAGTGTATAAGGCCAACAGGACGTGCTTTGCACTGTCACTCTGACCTATAGAATGTCTTATTACCCTGTTTGTAAACCAGGCTAGGGATTTCGTTGTCGGTGCAATATGGAGAAAAGAGCTTTTGGATTCAACATTATAGAGCACGCGCAGAGTGTCATATTCCACCGGAATGTGGACATGGTGGGATGAAGCAGGTGGATGTTGTTGGCAACAATACAAGATGATGATGTGCACAACGCACAACACGGGCTGAAACGCTAACAAAATGTCCAAAGCTTGCTAAAAACATTACATTTCAGCATGCCAAAGGGTTATTTTGGCACCTGAAGTCTCAAGAGAGGAAAAGTACTAGAACCCTATAAGACCTGAGCTAGCTGGCTTGATTTTTTTTCAAGAACGTGGGATGAAGGCAATAAGCACCAACAAAAGAAATTACCCCAAAATTAGCAAGATATAGTAAAAAAAGTAAAAAGATTACATGATAGAATAAGTCAAATAAATTATTAGATTGGTAAAAAAAAAAGAGAAAAGAAAAAAGAAAAAGACAATGAAAACAAACAAGACTTAGAAAACGGTGCTTTAAAAGTTACAATAATTCTGTAACTTAATTTCAAATATTTCATTATTACAATTATAAATATAGTTTTTTGCCCTAGCCTTTTTCCTTTTTCCCCGTTTTCCCCCTAGACATAACCCTGGAATTTTAATTTAATTAATTTTAACCCCTGATTTTTCTCTAGCTTTGAGAAAAAAAATATTTTGTAAATCTACTAATATCTTGCAATTTGTGGAACATTTCTTACCAAGGTGCACATTGCATTTTTTCCCGTGTTTTTGAAAGAAATTGCGCCAATTTGCACAAAGGTTTAAATACTTGTGACAGGCATTTGAAAGCAGCACAAGAACAATGACGGTCACCCTGGGTTTCAAAGGGTTAACAACTCAATGTCTGTCTGTTTCAGTGTCCCTTCTTCTTACCTTACTTAGCTTGCAGAAATGATCCCACTACAAACAAACAATTTTTGGAATCACCAGGTAAGATCATCATTTTAGATGACAGAGATCAAACCTGGCATTTTATATCTCAATACACTTCAACCTTAACAGTCTTGTCTGGTCAAAGAATGAGAATGTTTGCTGCACGTCAGCACACTGGTGTAAGAATCCCAGTCTTCCCATATCTTGCTGCTGATATCTCATATCTTATTGCTTAAAAGTTCAGTTTTTCGGTTCATCAGCCTGTGAAAACTTAGGTGTGGATTCTTTTGCCTGTTGGTAGTTCATCCCACCACAAAACAGCTACCACAGACATTAATTACAAGGAGGACCATTATGCAACAGAAAGTCAATGCAGAGCGAAGACTTCCTCCTGTGAGAGCAAGACCTACATGCCCTCTGTCTGTATGGATGATAATAAAATCCTGGCTAGCTCAGTCTTGCCACTACAGTGGTTCACAATTAAGGAAATTACTGAACCTTAAAAACATCTATATAGTTGTGAGCCACATTTTAAGATTATTGTCTTCAGTAAGAACCAGTGGGCTTTGGGTTAACAGTTGTTATGGCACCTGAATCAGCTCCATTGCTTTAGAAGACCAAGAGACATGGTTAAAAGCTCCCAAAAACTTACTGAATTGACTTGTGATAGAGGAATATTTTGTTAGCTATTCCCAAAGGTCAAGAAAATACAGAATTCTTTCCATGTGAGATGTTGACAGTATGAAAAATATCAATGAACAACAGATTTCCCCTTAAACATGCTGGCTAAGGATACCATACACATGACTGGTGCCCAAAGTCAAGTACATTCCCTCTGGAAAAGGAAAGCACATCAAATGTGTAACAAAACACAGACTACATGTGAACAACAAGCACACAAGACAAGGCCAAAGTCTCTTCATCGCCAAAGAATTCTGGCAAGTACTTAATCAAATCAAGTTGAATTTAAAGTGAGGCAGGGCATTTTGCAGAGGTAAGCTCAAACCTCATGGAAATTAGCTAAATATAAATTTGCTTGACAGCAGCTCTCTGCAAAACAAATCTATCAAAATCATCTAAAACAAAAGATTCAAATGGAGAGAAAAGCTGTGCCTCTGAGTGATGCAACAAATTTTCCTTGTAAGAAGGAGATCATTTGCTGGAAAAAGGCAGAAAAACTTTTCAGGCAAACAAAGAGCAAGCAGATGATGATGAGAGCCTCCTCGGTGTACAGCGCAGCAGTTCATGAGATGCCACAGCTGCAGAGAAGCCAGTTGTAGAGGAGCCCACTTAAATCAAATGGCACTTTTCCCAAAATGGAAAGAAGAGCGAGAAAGGGGGAAAAAAAAGTCCCGGACTTTTCCAGGACTCAGCGTCAGCTGGCAATAAGAAAAACAGAGCACACACATACTTGAACAAAGGCTTTTTGGCAATACATTGTACTATGGCAATACATATTATTGTGGTGTACTATATGTAAAGAAGAGAGGAAGAGTAACAAAGAGAAAGACAGAAATAATCTATTATCATTGCAATCTCAGGTTATTTGGCGCGATTACAACCATTCAGGGCAGCTTCTCAAGTCAAGCAACAGCTACCTGCATGCAACCAGCAGAGTTGTTCCTAACAAGCTGCTGTATGTGCAGTGAGGTTAGACTGAGTCAAAAAAAAACATGTAATTTGTCAAACTGGAACCAAATCCTGTGAGGTCTGCCACAGGAAACTCTGACTGTGTTGGAACATGTTTTCCTGCAGGGTTATAAGTTAAGTGTGTAGTTGTGATCAGTTGTGGTCAACTTTGCATGCAAGACAAGCTGTCACAGTCTGATAGGGGTGCATTTCAGAGGGTGGACGGTGACAGCGAGGACTACGATGTGGTCTCATAAGGCCTGTCCTCGCCGTCGTCGTCTTTTATGTGGCTGCGGTATCTGTATCGAGAGTAGTAAGAGCCTGGGGTTGCCCCGCCTTCCTCTTTTTCTTCTTCCTCCTCCTCTTCATCAGATCTATTGAAGTAGTAGTGTCTTCGGCCAGTGGGGCTGGAGCAGGAAGAAACAAGTAAAACTCATGTTATTATGACAAAAGTGACTAGAGAACAGTTTGGGGTCTGAGAGAGCTCAATGCACTGCACCACAATAGTGTCAACAATTCAGTATCTGACCAAATGTCTCGCCCTCTGTTCCTGAGTTACAATGTTTAATAATAGCCTCGAAAAGTGTTTTTGCAGAACATTATGATGTCACAGTGAAGCTGACCTGTGACCTTTTGGATATAAAATGTCATCACTTCATTAATTGATTCTGTTAGACATTTGTGTACATTTTTAGCATAATTGGCACATGAATTCATAAATTATGGCCAAAAACATGTCTTATGAGCTCATAATGACCTTGAACTTCGACCTCTGAAAACCAAATTTGGAATAGGTCATTGCTAAGTCTGAGTGGATGCTTTTGTCAAATTTGAAGAAATCCCCTCAAGGTATTCTTGAGATATCACATTCTTGAATGCAACGGACAGTGTAACAGTGACCTTGACCTTTGACCACCAAAATCAGGTCATCCAGATTTGTGGATGTTTGTGCCAAATTTGTAGAAATTCCTTCAAGGTGTGTTTGAGATATTGCATTCAAAAGAATGAGATGGGTTAAAAGGTCTCAGTGATCTTTGGCCACCTCATTTTAATCCGTTCATTTTTGAGTCCAAGAGGACGCTAACCGAATTTGAAGAAATTCCTCAAGGTGTCCAGGAAATCGTGTGTCCAGGAACACATATATCCAATCAGTTTCTCTTTGAGTCGATGTGGACATTTGTGCCAAAAGAAATTCCCTCACAACGTTTCTGAGACATCGTTATCATCATAAAGTGAGGGACGGATGGACAGAACCCGAAAACATAATATCTTTCACTGTGTACTACTTAAACATTTCTGTATTGGGTGATGTTTGTCCAATTGTAATGGTTTCAATTTGTTTTTGTTTTCTTTATTTACGGTGTTCTAAATTTTACATAAATATTGTTGAGTGGTGATGAGGTTTTCTGGATTTGCTTGTGTTTTGTTTACCTTTGGTTACAGTATGTTAAGCTCTCAGAACCACCATACACCAGCTGTGTATTCTGCCATGTTGTGAGGTTAGCCTTTACTCCAGCATCTCAAACACTGTGCAATCCGGTGCTATGCTAGCATGCAAAACTGTTTCATGTTATAATGGTTACATTGATTATGGACCTTTCATTCAAATACCAAATACAAAACATTGATGCAAACATGATTCCATCCTCTCAAACTGTTACAGTGGTCAAGTGAGTCAGCTATATTGAATTAGAAACCCTACAAAAAATGAAATAAATTGCCGATATGTAAACACAATTCAAGTCATATTTCATCATGTCTAATAACCATGATTAACAAGAAAAATCCAATCCCATTACCAGTCCACATAGATCCTAGCCCAGCCTTTTAGCATTATATAACATTCTAATGGCTTAAATATTGCAAACTGGGGTTTAATTACTGTCAACTGTGCATCTCAAATGAATTCGCTAGTTGGTGTAAATCAATACTTGGAGTCTAATTATACCTGCGGTTAAAGGGCTGCAAGGAGAAATGCACTATGGCCTCATTTATTTGACTTTTGATATTTTTTCCTTTCTGAGGCTATAAATCAAGGTGACATCTCAGGAGTGATTAAGGCTGAGTAAATATTCACTTTGAGTGCGGCTTCTTACCAACTACACTTCCTGGTGCAAAAAAACCCACAACACACAGCCCCCAAAGAGTCCTAAATGAAAGCTTTGCTTATCTGGTGAGAGCCACAGAGGTCTGTGGTCACTACAGTTTGGCTTGAAACCGAGAAAATGAAGTAAACATCAAACTTTGTTAGCATGCCGAAGACACATCATCAAAAACACAACCAAGAAATTAGAATTCCAAACTGTGAGAGTCTAATCCCAAACGGGAACATTCAATGCACTGACTGATCAGAGTGTAAGGTCTCTGATTGGTTAGGTCACATCATGCATCAAAAACACTCTTCAAGCTAAGTCCGTCTCGGGCAACGACCTACTGCCTGCCTCAGTCACTGTCTGGCCGGTACAGGTACTTCATCATCAGGCTGTCCACCTTCTTCTTCCTCTTCTTTTCTTCCTTTTTGTTCACGGGCTGGCTCTCACCAGCTTCTCCTCCCCCTTCTGGGCTGGACGCCTTTCGACCCGGGGCCTTCTTCACACTGCTGGAGCTTCGGTAGGAAATGGTGGACGCACCGGAGCTTGACTCTGACCCAGAGTCTGTCTTGGAATCTGAAAACGACGAAGATGAGGAAGAAGATGAAGATTCGTCCCTCTTCTTGGACTTTTTCTTTGACTTCTTGGACCTCCTCTTGGAGCTGCTCCTGTGACGATCTCCTGAGCTGTCAGACTCTGAGCTGTGGCTTCTCTTCTTTTTCTTGCTCTTGTTTTTGCTCTTGCTGCGATGGCGACTGCTGCTGCTGCCACTGCGGGATGGTCTCATGCAATCCACTGCGGATGCAGAGCGTCTAAGACTGCTGGTCGGGCGAGTAGCATCACCATTATGGACACTTTTGCTGTCATCTTTATCATCCTTGGATTTTTCTTCTTCACCCTCGGAGTCTTCCAAGCTCCGGCGCTTGAACTTAATAGGCTTGAAACTCAGCACCTCATTGATGGCTTTCTCCAGGTCAGGGTCAAGGTAGTTGCGATGACTGACTGATCTGATATCCAAGTCATCAACTGGGTCTTTATCAGTAGTTGATGATCTGGCTTGTGGTGGTGGCATGGAGACGCTGCGGCCAGTAGAGGAGTGAGGACTGTATGCCGACCTCTCGGTGAACGCCACGCTTTGACTATCATCAAAATCAACGTCAAACTCGCTCAAGCGGCAACTGCGTGCCAGCGACATATGGGAATCCGCTCGGCTGAGAACTCCAGGACTGCGACCCCCAGACCGCCGGCTAAAGCAAGGGCTACTGGGACTACTGGCATACAGCGGCCGCCCGCCTCTGCCCGCTTCAAAGCGTGAGGTGCTTGGGCGGCGTCCAAGTGGGCTTGATAGACCTAAGCTGATGGTAGACTTGGCATCATTCTCTGGGCTTACCCCAAAACGTGTGGAGGCCCGACTTGGTGCAGCATATGAAATGACTGATTCTTTGTCAAAGTCACCCCGACGGCTGTCCAAGCCTTTCCTGGTGCGGCTGTTTGCCTCTGAATAGGCCTGGGAGATGACTGATTCTCTGCCGTTGATGTCATCCCCTGCCTGGGACCTCCTCCTGGAGCTGACTGAGTAGGTGTCATCCTGAAGATCGGAGTTCTTGGCTTTAGCCTTATGGTACGACAGAGTGTCTTCTGAATCAAGATTTTCCTTTAGAGCACTGAAAAGGGCATCCCCTTTTCCGCCGATGGAATCCAGGTTGGAGCGTTTTCTGTAGCTGAGCGAGCTCATCACTGACACTGGCCTGTTGGTCTCTAACTCTTTGCCCTCTTTGTTGACCTCTTTCAGTTCCTTACCCTCTTTCCACTCTTTCCCTTCCTTTGCGTCTACATTTGTGGCAAATCTAGAAAGAAGCAACAGTGGAAAGGACGAAGGAATGAAGACATTGGGAGAGAGAGAAAATGACAAAGATAAGATAGTGGGTCAAGTGGTGATGAGTGAAGGAAAAGAATAAGACACAAATGAATAAAAACAGTAATTTCATGAGAAATGAAGGAGATGAAATTTAACAAAATGAAAGTACAGCAATGAAAAAGGAGATTAGGAGAGTGAAACTGGAGACAACTGAAAATGGATTAACAAGGGTTATGTTCCCGTATTGAAATGTTAAAACAGCAAAATAATTTTATTGCCCACCAAGGATCAGTGAAGGCTACAGTAATTATAAGAATGGGAGCTTCCATCCCCAACAAACCCACTTTAAAGCAATTCACTGTAAATGTTTGTGCCAACACAACATAATGGCAAAAACGCAGTCATATAGCCATTTAGCTTGAAAGTAGATACATACTATGCAAGACACCTGGAAAAAATTAAATTTAAAATGCAGTGTTTGAGTTTCAGCTCTTCAGTATTTTGTTTCATTTGATAAAGGATTAAAACTCTAAAAGCATTTTTTACCGGGTTCAGATTTTATAAAATGTTACTGAGCTCCAATCAAAGCACCTGGCAATCACAGAAGAGAAAGAATGCTAGAATGCTACTGCAACAGAAAAAAGGGATTGCAAACATTTGGAGAGAGAAAAAACAATCTGCTAATTTGTTTCTGTTAGCTATGCCTGACTGATAGGGTTGTGGTTTATGGAAAAACTTCAGGGTTCCTACAGCTTACAATAAGTTACATTTAAAATTTTATTTAAATGCCTCTTAGGATGTTTAAGACCAATTATACACTAACCAAAATGAAAGAAAAAAACATGAGCTGACATTTGTTTGGTGACAATTTTGCCCATGTGTTTCATGTGACATAAAAACATATTTTATCTATCTATCTATCTATCTATCTATCTATCTATCTATCTATCTATCTATCTATCTATCTATAAAGATGGTGAAAAACTGTTCATAAAATCCTCCATCCCTTTTCTTAGCATTTTTGAGACTTTTGAAGAATTGATAAGACATTTTAATACCAGTTAAAGGGATAGTATGGGTTTCTTTAAAGTGGGTTTGTATGGGGTACTTATCCACAATCAGTGTACTACCTAAATCAGATGACGGTTTTGGATGGCCCACTTTCGAAGAGAGTTCTTGAATCCAACACAGAAGCTAAGCAATGTACTTCTGTGGATGGGTGTCAGCACAAAACATGTTTTATCTTATAAAAATCCCACAGAAAAAAATCAATACCAGTTTAAGTGTACGCTATATTGAGAGTATTTTAACCTTTTTACATTTCCATCAGACAACCCATTCTGACTAGAAATCTGTTAACAGCTTCAGTTTCTCATCTTTGCTCTCGTCAAAGCCACCAGACTCCATTGAGAAAAATGGTGATTATTGCTGAACACATGAGCTGCTGTGCAATTGTATGACTTTGGTGAACCTGAATTAACCCTTTAAAACACATTAGCACAAACAAATTAAATGTTCCAGGCAGTGGTAGACATTTCGGTAGGAAATGGTGGACGCACCGGAGCTTGACTCTGACCCAGAGTCTGTCTTGGAATCTGAAAACGACGAAGATGAGGAAGAAGATGAAGATTCATCCCTCTTCTTGGACTTTTTCTTTGACTTCTTGGACCTCCTCTTGGAGCTGCTCCTGTGACGATCTCCTGAGCTGTCAGACTCTGAGCTGTGGCTTCTCTTCTTTTTCTTGCTTTTGTTTTTGCTCTTGCTGCGATGGCGACTGCTGCTGCTGCCACTGCGGGATGGTCTCATGCAATCCACTGCGGATGCAGAGCGTCTAAGACTGCTGGTCGGGCGAGTAGCATCACCATTACGGACACTTTTGCTGTCATCTTTATCATCCTTGGATTTTTCTTCTTCACCCTCGGAGTCTTCCAAGCTCCGGCGCTTGAACTTAATAGGCTTGAAACTCAGCACCTCATTGATGGCTTTCTCCAGGTCAGGGTCAAGGTAGTTGCGATGACTGACTGGTCTGATATCCAAGTCATCAACTGGGTCTTTATCAGTAGTTGATGATCTGGCTTGTGGTGGTGGCAGTGGTAGACAAGCAGCTCCTGTAGTCAGTAATGTTAAATCACCGTTTTTCTCAATGGAGTGGCTTAATTTTTCCATAGGAAATTACTGCCTTACATTTAGGTAAGACAGTGAAAATACTCTTGATAAAGCATACATTTAAAGTGACTATGATTTTTTTTAGGTGTCTAAAATAAGTTTTGCTGGCCCTTCCACAGCAGTACACTGCTTAGCTTCCATGTCGGACTTCAGTCTGCTTCTGTAAAATGGGTGCATGCTGACTGACATCTACCGTATGTAATATTCTGTCTATTGATAAGTACCCCGTACAACCCCACTTCAAAAAACTGAAATGCATACCAATGGTAAATTCCCCAGTTTTTTGTTAGTTTTTTTTTTTTTTTGGTATATGTAACTCTGAAATCGTTTTTTTATAGAGTATAATGTTTAACCACTGTAAGATTAATACTGATTGATCAATAAACCCATCTGAGCATTACAGAAACAAGACTAATAAACGTAGCACAATAAGTAAGGAAATTTGTGTTTGATAGATTATTTCTTTGTTGTAACAATGCTTCTTAGCAATAATTCTTATACCGCTGGAAAGCCTGTTTATTTCCCTTTTAAATGGTGCCACATTTGTAAGGAACATGCATTTGTAGGATGAGCAGCAGAACTGAGTATGTGGGTTGCACCCATGAAAAATTTGCCAAATCTTCTGCCAAACAGCTTATTCTGCTATTGACTCTTGTTTGGTGTTGTTTGGTGGATTGGATGATTGAAGTCTGAAGAAACAAGACATGTTGGCAATTTAACAATTTATTCATTTAACAAACAGGAGCCTCAGTAGTGTATAGAAGAATCATACACAGCCAGGACAGTCTGGCACCTCCTCCTCATGCTCATCACCAGCCTGGTCACACACTGCTGTGGGAACATCTCATTCTTCAACCACCATTTGTCGCAAGTCAGCCAACGTGGTTGTGTTGGTCACTCTGGCACAAACAGCACACCCAAGCTGTGGATGTGTTCCAAGTGTTCAATGGAGTTGAGTTCAGGACTGCTGGCAGGCCATTCCAGCCTCTCCACTCTTAAATTCTGGAGGTAGTCTAAGAAAAACCCCGCTCTGTGGGGACGAGCGTTGTCATCATGGAGGATAGAGTTCGGTCCCTGACAATGGAAATATGGGATTGCCAATGGTTGCAGAATCTAATTTCGATGTCTCTCTGCATTGAGATTGCCTCCAATGATGACAAGCCTCATTTTTCCAGTGAGGGAGATGCCGCCCCACACCATCACACTGCCTCTACTGCCTCCACACTGCTGACACTAGCGCAAACGGGATTGATGGTGAAGGGCAGTCGTGGCAGGCCTCCTGGCAGCCCCATAAGACCGGAGATTGGCTGCGTGCAGTCTGTTCCAGATCGTCTGGGCAGAGACCCGTCAGCCATATCATCCTGCAAACCTTGACTGCAAATCTGTAGAAGACTGCCTACGGTTCCTGAGTGCTGACAGGGTGAGGAAATGGTCTTCTGGGGGTGTCATCTTTTTGGGACGCCCACTTCGCGGCCTGTCTCTGACATCCCCTATTATATGTAACTTGGCATTTAGTTTGGAGATGGTATGAGGGCTCACTCCAAATAATGCTGCAACTTGGTTTTGCAGAACACCACCTTGACGTTGCCCTATCGCACGGGCCCTATCCAGATCGGTCAAACGTGGCATGCCGATTCTTGGAGCAGACACCAACTGACCACTGAAGCAGGGCCCATGCTCACAGGTGCTGACAATCAGGTGCCAATCAAGAAAAGCTGTTTGGCATTGGCAATGAAGATTTGGCAAATTTTTCATGGGTGCAACCCATATACTCAGCTCTGCTGCTCATCCCACAAATGCATGCCTTACAAATGCCACCACTTAAAAAGGGAAATAAACAGGCTTTCCAACAGTATAAGATTTATTGCTAAGAAGAATTGTTACAACAAAGAAATAAAATACCAAACACAAATTTCCTTACTTTATAATGTGGTAAACTCTGGATGAAAATATTTACCATATTGAAGTATAAGTTTGCTGGTCTATTCTTTTGATGAATGACTTAGAGAACTGGGCAAGAATTAAAATGTACTTGTACTTATAGACCTGCACTAATGGCAGTTAAAGTCACTGGAACTCGAAAGCTACTTCTATAAGGCAGTGCTGGCGAGCTCAGTGAATCAGTCAGTGTTTGTCTGTGGGGACTGCTGCTAAGTGAGATTTAAAAACTCCTAAAGTTTGTAAAGTTGGGGGTGGTTCAGCTGAGGGAGGGAAGTTAAATCTTCTGGTAAGGAGACAAATCTGGGGCAATCGAAACTGTCAGCTGGCAGACACATTCATTAATCTCAGCGAGCCGCTCAGGTAGACTATGCCAGCTGGCCATTGGGCATGTCAATAAATCTACCACAGAGATGGTTTGTTTTTAGAAAAAAAAAGTCTCTTCTCCACCGAGCGGATGACAATAAAGACAAAGCGGCTTGAAAATACATTTAAGTAATAACAGCCCCCTTATTTCAGCCAAGTACTCTACTGCCATTGCTTTATTTCTTCTGGGTCAAATCATGTAAACCATTTCATTTAGATAGAGTTCAAAAACAGCCAAATATTGATGGCTTCTTAAATGCTGCTGCAGTGATAGGAACAGCTGCTGCCTGCGTACTGACCTGGAGCTCTTGAGGCTGCCGTCATCTGAAAAGTTCTTGGCAGAGCCTTTGCTTTTAGACAACCAGGACTTCACCCCATCCACACGATCCTCCACCTCGGAGTCTGTATCTGAATCCCCCTGACTGGTGAGGAGTCAGAGACAGGAAAACAAGTCAGAGCAAGCACAGAGAGACGGCAAAGGAGGAAAAAATCAGATATGCCATTCACAGAGCAGAGAATAGGCAGATAAATTTTAGTGTAAAAAGGAGTCAACACTGGTAGAAATGTTGCTGTAACTCTCTGTAGCTGTGGAGTCAGAGAACCAAGAACAGGCTGTGCGTGTTAGCGTGGAAGCAGAAACAGATTTTGACATTCATTCTGGAGAAAAGACAGCACATGCTCAAAGAGCCCCAGTAAAAACACAATCATGCCCACAAGAGGTTGTATAGACGCTAACACCACACGGCAACTTCTTGCTGTTGTCACTGTTAGATGAGCATTATCGTGGTCCTGCTGTAAGCTGGCAATCAGGCAAATACCCAACCTTAGTCTTCCAAAGCTACTTCAGAGCTGTAGTAGCACCGTGACAGAAAGGAAACCCAAACACAGAGCTTAAATTATAGGAACTTTCCATAAAATTTTATAAAAAAAACTGTACATGGCACACCATTATTTCTATTTTGGGTTTTATCCTGGGTAGGTATATGGGTATACATAGGTATATGTATCATTTACTTGATGTACGTATGTATTTTCGGTTATTCTGATTTATTCACCAGACAACCATCCAGAGTTTGAAAGTCTACATCACTGGCGTCATGTTTTCAACCATGTTGTTGCCTGTTGCTCTCTAATGTGGAAGCCACGTTCATGTATGCACGCTCACACGACCCACGAGAGCTTGTTGCTTTTAGAAGTTTTAAAGCAAACAAAGGGAATTGTTGCTTCCTGCTAACTCCAGAAGTCCCTCTGTGTGTGGGGGAGGCTTCCAGGTAGTATGTTAACACTAGCGTGTAGGTACCACAAGCTCTCGTTTGTCTTACGTGAGTACGCATATGTAAACGCAGCTTACATACCAGGAACTACAGACTACAACAAGGCTAAAAACATGATGCCAGTGACATTTTTCAAAACAACTTTGCATGTCAGGGCTTCAAGACACTTGGATTACTTCACACAAGCAGCATGGGGACATTTTGTGGCTTTATTTTGTATTTTTTCAACATTTGAATCCTGGTCACCATTCGATTCAGTTGTCTGGAAGATGGATGCATTACCATTCCCCTGTAAACCTGCAGCCTGTGTTTTGTGAACTATAAAACTTCACCAAATTTTTAATCGGCATGAGGGTAAGTAGATAATTACTGAATTTTCATTTTTGGGTGAACTATCCCTTTAAGGCTTTTCTTCTGAGCTGCTAGCCTTGCACACTTTTACAGGAATAGATGTCACCTATGCCAGATTAAAATATTGTAAAATTAATATTTATTTAATTTATTAGTTTATTGATCTATAAATGTTACCATAACCTGATGAAAGATGGTGAAAATGAGGAAAACAGCACCTATGTTGGAAAAAAAATACTCAAGTTTAACTAGTAGTGCACAGCAGAGAGGCAGAAAAAGTCCAGATTTACTTTCATCTGGTAATTATTTTCATCACCACATCATCACATGCATTCACTCATAATTTTACTTTTTTACAGAATGATTTGGTACACAGCTGGGCACTGCACTGTTTTTCCTCTAAATTATCATTACACATTCACAAACCACTGCGAGCCATGGAGTAAAATAGAGACCTTGTCATAAAATTTGACACGGATGAAAAGGGTGCAACACTCATTAAGTGCCTTCAAAGCCCAGTGCTTGTGTGGTGCTGTGAAATTAAGTTGTTACAGCTTGATAGTCCTACAGAGACATCACAGGGGTGGCTCAGCATCTCCGCATCTGTTTCAGAGAGCCTCCCGTCTTGTCGAGGAAGAGAGAGAAAAACATTGTTTTCTCCAGCACACAGAGCTCAGAAGGGCCCCGCACCACCTATAATTAAAATCATTAGCAGTCAGAGACAAAAGCTCTCTGGATTTCAAAAGGGAGATTTCAAATAATGGCTTGCCCAGTGAGATCCAAATGCGTAGCCTGCTAGCTTTTATGAAATACAATAACCCTGGACGCTAATGCTAGGACAGCATTCACGCCAAAGACGAGGAGGGAGGACGGGGGCGGCAGACTCTTAAGCTGTAATTAGCTTTGCAAAACATGCCTCTACTATTAAACAATATGGGGATTTGCTGTTGCCTACTGTTATGATGACAGAGCAGAAAAGTGTCTTTGGCACTGTGAACTTTGGGACTGAATAACAATAAGAAGGGAAGACACTTTCATGTCAGCAAGCAGATTTCCTTGTATGACCCTTGATAGAGTTCACTCTTTGCAGGGATTTGTGCGCTGGTCAAGTTCTGGTGAGTCAATTCTTTCCTGCAGCCCTCTTAAATTAGTCTTTTAACCTTTGTCTTCTCAGGCTACACTCATTTCAGAATAACAGCTTCTGCCTTGAGAAAATGGGAAAATGAAAATGGGGAAAGTTTTTAGTCACCTTGTAATCATAGTCACACTGCTGAGCTTCCTAAAACTTACAGCACTACTAAGAAACAACTCTGGTACAGAAACTCTTTCTCCTTCAGATGGTATTAGAGGAGACATGATTGTTGCCTGGATTATGTATTTTAGGACTGGCAACATTTTTTTCTACTACAAGTGTTCTTGTGCCACACAGAGGTCACAGGGAGGTGGTCAGGGTGGATGGCAGGCAGACAAAGCGCATGACGATGACTCCAGGGGTCAGATCAATAAACAATGTATGCACAAAAAACATGCTTACTCCTTTTCCCCGCACAAAAACTGGTATTTGTAAAGGAGGAATCTGGATGAGTATAGGTGAGTTTCCATCACAGATTAGCACAAAAATTAAGCAATATTTTGGGAATGTCAATAAAGCACAATTGCTACTGCTTTTCCACTGAGTGATGTTCTGCGACTTCTCTGATGATAACATTTCAAGAAGCAGGGTGATGGATGTTCAAAACATTAGCATCTTTATTTCTATTGCAGCCACCGCACTAGCCGTCATTATTTCCAATCCAAGGTCACGTAGGCATGTTATGGGGCCATAATGGAAATGCGAGCCACTGGGAGTGACCACGTATGAGGGATTTCTGGGAGGTGATAGTCCAGGATTTCACAGAGGAATTGTGGATTCAAAACTTCCGAATGTTGAAGTTATGTTATGCAATAACAGCTCTTGTAGCACCTACTGCATCATGAGGGAGCCAGTCCCTACTGACAAGCACGTAACCATAGCATCATGTGATCTAGAGAAGCCTAAAAGGGTTTCCATTGCAGTTTTGGGAAATATGGCTTTTTTTGAATCACCTGAAATACCACCTCATGTGAGCGTAAAAAAGTTTTTGTAATAGATAGGAGTTTTTTCTAAACTGATTTTTTAAAAAGATTTTTTTTGGGGGGGGCTTTTTTGCCTTTATTTTTTTGATAGGACAACTTAAGTGTTTGTGAGAGTGAGAGGGGATGACATGCAGCAAAGGACCAAGCCCAGAATCAAACCCGCAGTTGTTGCGATGTGTAGCTGGGGTACCAGCTCTACCAACTGAGCTTGGTGTATTTTAAAATCGCAGTTTCAATTTGCACAATTTGAGGGTTAATAGTAACCAGCCTTCTGTGCATATATGAAGCATTCATATATTCAGAGCAGAATACACACTGTTTTAGCTGACATAGATGCAGGTAAAATGATGAGGGTGAGATTAACCCTTTGAAAATATGGGAAAATGCAATAAGCAACTTGGTATGAAATGGCTCTAGATTTAGATTTAGATTTAGAAAATCTAAAAAATCTAAATTTTTTTTAAAAGCTAAGAGATAATGTCTAGAGGAAAAAAAGATGAAAAAAAGCAATGGAAAAACTATAACTATCATAATTAAATATTTCAAATTTTGATGAAGAAATATATTTTTTATGCACTTTCCAGGTCATTGCCTTACAAATTTTCAGGTACTTTTCACTAATTTCTTAAATACTTATAAAAGGCATCCGAACAGGTGCTTTCCTCAGGTTCCAAAGGGGTAATGAATGGTGGAAGTGCACAAGTTTGATATGCAAATGGAGGCTTAAGGGCGTTTCTACACCTGTTTATGGCGAACTGTGAGAGTCACAATGAGGCCTGTGAATAAGTGCCCTGTACCACAGTGATCAAGAGTTATAAAACAGAGCCAGGCATATCCACAGTTTTAGTAATTTGAAGAAAAGAATAAGAATAATTCTCTGCCTTTATGTATGCACACAATTTGAGGGGTCGTTTACATGGCAACGTTTAACTGCAGTTTGGACTTTATTCAGAATGAACATTTTGAAACTTTGCACAGGAGTGCATTAAAAGCAGTTTTATATTTTGTGTCAATGTTCTCCAACACTTTCTTATCTGTGTACAACTTCATGACACATTCCGAGAACAAAAAAAAACCTCTCAGGTCTATAGCCAAAACCACAATCGTGGGCAATATGTAATTGTGTGCTTCACACGGTGTCAACTACAATTTATGTCCTTGACCACCATACCATTAGTTAAGCCCTGCTGAAAGCCTGGGGAAAGCAAACAAACACAGTGCTGAGCAGACATTAATTGTCTGTGACATTCTGCCGCCACTGGTTGTACATCTCTGTTACACGCTATTACATTCATCATTAGCTTCTATGGATCGTCCTGCTCTGCTCGGCTTCACTTTGCTCCTCTGTGTCCCTGGGTCTTATACACACCGCTGTTTGTGTCTCCCATATATGAAACTGTCGACCCAGTGAAGCCCCCGTGGCCTTGGAGCACAGACAGGCATATGCATTGTCTCCAAGAGCATCATGATAGGCTTGAAAAAGTACTCTCATCCACTGCGTCACATAGAGAGGTAAAATGGTTGCTGTGTGCTGCAAAACTTCCACTGCAGTGGGGCATCCGGTGGCTCAGTGGATAAAGCAGGCGTCCCATAAATGAAGGCAGTGTCCTTGCCGCAGCGGCTGCAGGTTCAATTCTAGCTTGCGGCCCTTTGCTGCATGTCATCCCCTCTCTCCCCACCTTTCATGCAATAGATCTGTCCTATCTAATAAAGGCAAAATTGCCAAAAAAAATTCTTCCACTGCAGTGAGTTCAATGCAATATGATCACATTAGTTTTTTATTAGCTCTACTAAAAACCAACAGAAGTCACAAAAGCCATCCCTTTGTCGAGTCATATCTGGGCTCAGCTGATTTTGATCATTCATACATACTCTGCTCAGTGTCTCCATATGGTCGATACAGTTCACCATGCATCCTTGAGGTTCATTATAAACTGTAAAGCTCTGACTCACCATTGTAAGTTGTACTCTCTGGTAGAACACCATGCTCTGGTAGGTTCTTACATTGATACTCCTTTATATATATATGGCAATTCTTGGTCTGCTCCCACAATACCTCTGTGTTTTTATCATGCAGAAAAGTACCAGACAGTACTCATTGCGTTCTCAGGACCTCTTTATGCTCTCTGTCTAAAACACTCGGACAGAAATTGGCAAAAGGGATTTTGGGATTCTGCACCCTCAGCCTGAAATTTGTTGCAGAATGACTTCAAGGAGCTGGAGTCCTGAAATATTTTTAAATCTATAATGAAAGACTTAGAAGCAGATTCTATAGGATGTGCATGTTTTTAGCCTGCCTGGTTGTAAAAGTGACTTCCAGAAAGTCCTCTTTGACTCATAGATAGTTCTCTTTTAATGTAAATTTTAGTTCTTGTGAATTGTATTTTGTCTCTCTTTGTGTCTCTGTCTGCAGCTTTGTGTTCTCACTGCTGACTGTCAGGACCAGGTCTCCCTTGAGAAAGAGACTGTTAATCTCAATGGGACCAACCTGGTTAAATAAAGGGTAAATAAAGAAATTACATCAATTTTCATTTGAAATTTTAAAATACTTAAAAGCTAAAGAGATGGTCTTTCGAGAAATATCAATAATGATCCTCTATCCTCCAGAGTTTCTGGGCTGAGAGAATGTTTGATTGACAAGTAAGCCAGCAATGTTATAAGACACAAAGCCAACTAACTGACCCTCATAACTAAATAGAGTTCATAGGACTGGCAGCATGTCAGTGGTAATGAAGAATATGAACCACATTTAGCATCTAAACTAAACATTTAAAAGTACACTTGTTAGAACTTTTACAACTGTAAAGGCCTTTTATGCTTTTCAAACCACCCTGAGTGCCTGGACCTGAATCTTTTATACCATAACTTTTAAATTAAGTTTATTGTGCTATAAATCCATATTCTGTTGGCTGCAAACTAGTCAGTCATATTTGTATTTTCTTGAACATGTAACCCCAAAAAGAACTCAAAGATCTCCTAACTTCATAATTTGCAAAATCCTCTTTGTGGTGATCAAGTTCAGTCGGACTAAGTTGGTTTACTGAAGTTGCTAATACTTTATAAGAGCAAGGTAATTCCACTTGTCATTTTTAGGTTGCAACAACTACACAAAATAACTTAAATACAGCAAAATTTAAGTAAACTTAACAATTATCTACAAAGTACACATAAATTAAGACTAATAATTAAATTTACTTAAACATTTTAAGGCAGTTGGTTTCCTAGATTATTTTAAGTAAGCTCAATTTGTCAAAATAAATAAATAAATAAATTCAAATGCATAGCTAAATTACTTAATATTTCATGGAAGAAGAAATGCATGTTGTCTGTCTGTTGTCAAACACCAGTACAAATTCAGCTTTTTTTTCCCCTAGCAGCTCTTTACAAATCAAAACACTGGTGTCTTTGACAAAGAGTCTGCTCTCTCCAGCTCTGATTACTAATCCTCTCCAGCATCAGAGGAGTGAACGCTGACAGGGGACTGGAGCGGCTCAGAGCCAGAGGTTAACACGGCGTGTGTGCTACTCGCCTGGTGAGCAAGACAGCTTTTTGTAAGACATTTGAGGGTTCTGCATTATTAAGCAAGTGCGAGTCAAAGATTGATGATGAACACACCCTTTTTTTTCTGCTGTTAGGAGGGCAGTCACCACAGAGCCACAGTCACATCCAGCCCCGGATCGGGCCAATGAAATATTAAGATAGCCCTGGGAGCAAGAGGCTGCCTTGTCACCGACTGCTGTTCAAACAAAACACAGCAGTGTCCGACACAACGCCCTCGAACCAAGACTGGAAACATAGCCGGATGCGCCCCCGGATGCGCCCCCGGATGCGCCCCCGGATGCGTAAAGAAGAACAAAGAGGATGATCTTGGCCTTGAGGGAGGATGACCAGAGAGATCATGACACTTGCCTTTCAGCTCAAAGCTCTGCAAAACAGTTAACCGTTCAGGGAATATGAGGAAGGACGTTTCATGCTGTGGCTAAAGTAACATATTGCCAGTAGTATTCATGCATCTCAGCCTGTGGGGCATGCAGTGAAGAGCGGGGGGTTATGAGGTAATCTCTGTGCACTGTTGATGATGCATTATCCCCGAGCCTTCGCACATCAAAAGGACATCCCCCCTTGGATTTTCTATATCTCTGCGTCTTCCATGAAGTGTTTTTTCCTGTTTGAATTGTTCATCATGTGTGGCCCTGGAGCTGAGCCATCACTCTTTGATTCTGAGGGCCTGACACCAATAGCTGATGTCTTAAAATAAATGGAAATTACCACAGAAATCAAAGAAAATAGCCACACCAAACAACAAAAGGGGCCCAGAATACCAGGTGCAATCCAAATATCTTCTATTTTTTTTCTGTCAGGGGGGATTTTTCCTTCAAATATCAGCTCTTTTCTGCAGTGTGACAGCCAGAAGTGATGTGCTAACTGGGCCGAAACTAAACCCTGCAGAAAAACTCAGGGTTTTCTCTCTTCACTATCAGCTTCTCCACTAAATGTTCAAAGACTAGAGAATACTGCATCATTTTCAGTGCTGCAAAAAAAAAAAAAGTTCCTCACACTCTGTTCTGTCTTTTCTGATACTTTGTCACCATGTCTTGCAAACTGGCCGTGATGATGATGATGGGTTGGGGAACAGAGAAGAAAATAACACACAGAAAAACAAAAGACAATAGAAAAGTAAAACAGGAAATCTGAATCAAAAATAAGACATAAATTGTGAATGATGCTTAAAAATATCCCAAGAATTGAAGGTGTCATGGCATGTGCTGTGACTGGCTATTTTTCTTTCCTTTGGCAAACTTACTGTACAGTACATATCATGTTTTTAGGGGCATTGGCTCAGCATGCCACCTCATGCTGATGTTGTGTCTTCCATACAGAGTGCACTCTGATGATTCACAGAGCTGTTTACTGCTGTTCGAGGGACAACTCTCTCTACAGCTGTGCGGGGCTGCTGAAAAATTAGCAAGGCTCAGCAGGCAGCTCAGAGAGTGTACACATTTTCTTACAAAGCGCCCCGAAAGAGGACGAGGCCTTGTACTGGCTGTGTTTAATACAGTCTGAATGGAGAAAGAACAAGATCATTCCAGTGCAGCTAACTCACTCCCTCTGTCCGACAGCTTTACTCGTTACCTCTGCTGTCTACAGACGGGGTGCTGATCCTGAGGACAAAGGTGCATTAAGTGCAATAAATGACCAGAACATTCACTACCTGGAGGGCTTTGATTGGACTGCTAAAATTGCCATTGGTCACATGGCTGTGCGGGACATAACCACGGGAAACATATCCACTTATCTGAAGTGAGCAGTTCAGTTTGGTAAATATGCTTATCTATGGAGGCTGTCAGGCAGGAAAAATTATTAATCAGTATAAAAACATCAAAACTTTTCAAATTTCTACAGGATGTTTATCACGTCATACCAAGAAATTTTACTTGTTACAACAAGATAAATATGTGTGTTGTTGTAACAAAGAAAATCTTGTTATAAAATGAAAAACATCTTGTAGAAATGTGAAAAACATCTTGTTGTAGTAAGAACTTTTGATGCCTCCAGTCTTAATGTTTCACTCGAGTTTTGTTCTTGAGGCATTTGAGTCCACTTTAACACATAACTCTTATAAAGATAACAGATAAGTATGGAAGCTTAGAACTGCCAGGCCAGAAAAAAGATCAGTATCAGCTAATTTCATATTACAAAAAATGTTTTTTAAGGTTCTTACATATTTATTTTATACATATTTTCATGTTATAACAACAAACTTTTTTGTTCTAACATGAAACATAAACAAGAAAACCTTGTTATAACATGAAAACATCTTGTAAAAACATAAGAAACATCTTGTTATAATAAGAAAAAAGGTTTCTTCTTATATCAAGATGTTTTCATGTTAGAACAAAAAAAGGTTTCTTCTTATATCAAGATGTTTTCATGTTAGAACAAGAAATGTTTCTCGTAAAAATGTTCTTATTCATCTTGTTATAACATGAGGCATATCACATTATTACACGATATGTGATATATGTGATATGTTATTCATGAAACATTTCTCATTATATCAAGATAAAATAAGACAATTGTTTCATGTAATAATATGAAATGTTTCAAGATAAATAAGTACATTTTTATATGCAAAAAGTGTCTTGGTATTACATGAAAACATCTTGTTATAACAAGAAACTTTTTTTTCTTGATATAACAAGATGTTTATGTTTTTACAAGATGTTTTAATGTAATGATAAGAAACTTCTCTTGTTTATGTTTCATGCTATAATAAGAAAATGTTCTTGTTATACCATGAAATATGAAAACAACTTCTTATAAAATGAAATTATATTGTAAAAATGTGAAAAAACATATTGTTGAAAGAATACATTTTTCATGTTATTGGCTGATACCAATTTGTTGTTCATGTCGTGGCAGTTCTAAGCTTCCGTACTTATCTATGAAAACAGACTCCACAAACTGGAGTTAAACATAGAGACTGGAGGCAGGGGGAAACAGCTAGCCTGAAAATACACCTACCAACACCTCTAAAGCTCACTGATTAACATGTTGCATCTCCATTGTTTAAATTGTAGAGAAATGTAAAAATGCCAATTTGTGACTTGAGGGAGAATGATGTGCTGGAATAATTTCTAGACAAACAATAGTTTATGTATTTGCCCGGCACTTCTGAGCAGCGTCTCTGGCTGCAGTGTGGGTTTCCAGTTAAAGCTGGTGAGCAGTTTGTGGCTTTGGTCTAAAGGCACGACAGAACCAAGTAACCTCACCGTGATGAGTTCTGTGTGCCTGGCTGCTGATCATCAAAGCTCTGTTCTATACGCAGACACAACATCGCTATCATCAACCTATTATCAACCTGCTTGTCTCAGACTTTAGGAAAACAAACAACTTTTTGGAAAGCAGATACAACAGAGAAGAGATGAAGAAGAGATGGCATTTGTAACTATTTCCCCCCCGCTACCTATCAAGGCAGAATGTGAATGTATAGTGAGTGAGTAACATTGGATGGGCCGCAGAGAGTAGACGTACAGAGACAACTAGACATAAAATGCAGCAGACAAAAGAAAGATGCTGCAAAATCTGCATGTTTATCTACATTGTCTATGGCCTAAGTGCACAAAGGGTGGAAAATAAAGAGTAATACAAATTTACAAAGCTGTTCCACTAATTTTGGAATAAATAAGTAAATAAATAATGTATCGCATGTACAATGAGGAGTCTCAATCTGCCAATGACGACAGTGAGATTCTGCTGAGAACTCTGGA
Source organism: Plectropomus leopardus (assembly GCF_026936395.1). Taxonomy (NCBI): domain Eukaryota; kingdom Metazoa; phylum Chordata; class Actinopteri; order Perciformes; family Serranidae; genus Plectropomus; species Plectropomus leopardus. The sequence continues at coordinate 38,331,147 of NC_142181.1, read as the reverse complement.
AAAAGCGAGTAAGTGGTCCTCAATCTAAGTTTTTTTGTGTGTGTGTGTCTCCAGTTACTTTTTGTACCTGTTGATGAGGTCCTCATTGTCGTCACTCTCCATCTCGTCCTCGATGGCTGCCTGGAGGTCACCAATCCTTTTAAAGGCCAGTTTGAGGTCTGCCTGCAGGCTCTGGTTTGCAGCCTCTAAGCTCTCAATGTCCATTTCCTGTTAATGAGACAAGAGTCAGCAGAGAGGGACAAAGGTTGATCAGCTATGCAGGTTCTCTTAAAATGACCAAACTACTCGCTCATTGAGAAGTGGTGGTAAGCTGTCACATCCTTACCAGCTCGTGTTTCTTGCGGCTGGCCTCGGCTTCCTTTTTGGCCAGTTCGCCCATCTCCTCTTTGACGTCACGGATCTGTCTCTGCAGCCGTTTGTTTTGCTCCTTCTCTCGATTCTCGCTGCTGCTACGCTGGTCTCGATCTTCTGTCAGCTTCTCCAAGTTTTCCTTCAGACGAGCTACAAGGCTCTGCGCAGCAGAGAGACAGATGCTTCAACAATACAGTCATATTGATAGCATATATATACTGTACATATGCCTTTTTTGTATATATAACATTACAACAATACACACAAGATGCACCATATGACCTACAAATCACAAACCATCAACATGCAAAACAAAACGGTTAAAAAACCAAAACAAAACAAACAAAAAACACAGTCATCACAATCATCAGTCTGCTAAACATGGCCTTAATGCCTTCCATTTTCTTTCATAGTCCTTCATTGTTCCCTGTCTATTTGCAATAATGCCCTCTAACCTAAAATAATGTTTCAAAAAGAAGAGAAAATTAGGAAATGTCAGTTAAAAAATAAATATCATACCCAATAAAGTAACTCTATTTTAGATAATTGCACATCCATTTCTTAAGTCACCAAGTATTATTGTTTGAGGGCACATTGTTAACAGCAAGGACTGCAAAGCCAGCCACTTTTTCAGGGTCATCCCAAACGTCACCACATGTTGACAAAACATGTGGTGAACATGTTTTCAATTTCAGTTTTACAGAAGAGACAGTTAGGATCCTGAATTGTAACTGATGACTGATAAACTGTCACTGAGCATGTTGCATCTTCCACTCAGTCATGTTACTTTGCACTGTATGAATAACATTAGAAAGATCAGGTCCTATCTGACTGAGGATGCTACTCAACTCCTTGTATTGGCACTGGTTCTCTTTCGCTGTAAAATACATCCACTCTAAAATCTTCCTGGCAGAGCTACCAGCAAGCACAGTAAAACCTCTGCAATTGGTCCAAAATGCAACAAGAGGTCCGGTCTTCAACCAGCCAAAAACAGCATGTCACCTGCTTTTCATTTCTTTGTCCTGGCTCCCTGGTGCTGTTTACAATAAATTCAAATCCGATCTTCAGATCTGCAAATAAATGACGACGAGTCCTACCGTCACAGCAAAGCAGGATCTCTCAATCCAAACTCTTCTCCTTGGAGGTGGAATGACTTACCTTACTCCATTCAATCAGCAGAATACCTCTCTTAAAGATGACATACTTACTGAGTAATTTTCTAGGTACTAACATATAACATCATGCTCTGCAAGCCTTATGTCACATGTTTTAGGTGGAATGTGGAAGTAAGTGCTGAGGCACTCTCAAAGGCCTCTTCCTTGACCCACTGTGGCTTAAATTGTCCCTCATTTGTACATCCCTTTGGATAAAGCGTCCCAATGAAAACATGTAAATGTCAGACTGATTTCTTCGATAATCTTTTGGTTTGCTGAGATGGCAGATAAATAATTGCTACTGTGATAACTTTGTTTCTTTGGTATATGATCAGCCTTGAGACTCATGGATCTATCACTCAAACTGGACTTCCTGGATTGTTTTTTTACGTCTCACTGATACCTGAAACAAAGTGACCCACAGGCTACAGTGACCTTTGACCTGTGTTCACCACAATCTAATTAGTTCATCATTCATTTCAAGTGAATGTTTGTGTCAAATTTCAAAAGAAAAAAAAAAACTCCCTTGAGGTGCTCTGAAGATGTCGCATTCATGAGAATGAGACAAACAAAGTCACAGTGACCTTGACCTTCGACCCATGACCACCAAAATCTAATCAGTTCAATGCTGAGTCAAGTTGAATTGAATGTTTGGGCCAAAAAAAAGAAACTCCCTTAAGGTTTTTTTGAGATAACAAATTCACAAGAATGAGACAGACGAGGTCACAGTGACCTTTGACCTTTTACCACCAAGATCTAATCAGTACATTGTTGAGTCCAAATGGATGTTTATGCCATTTGTGAAGAAAGTCTTTCAAGGCATTCTTTGGATATTGAGTTCATGAGTATCAGAAGGATGTATGAATAAGCCAAAAACATAATGCCTTTGGCCACCGCTAATGTTGGCACAGAGGCATAAGAATTGTAAGTATTTACTGTATCTTAATTGTCACTGCCCTCAAAAATCTGCATCAACCAATCCCTGGTTCAAACTTCAGTTCTATAGCAGATGAGAATCAAAACACATAAAACAAGTCAATACGTTCCATGAAGTCCTTGACAAAAACAAAAGTCTGCTATAGATCAGTGAGTATGGATCTGACCACTTCATCTCCACACAACTCAGTCAGAAGACCATGTTAACAATTGATGAGCTTATTTGTATCAATAATGCATGGGAGTGGTGTAGCAGACTTTGATAACACATATGTTCGTCTTTAGCTGTGTTTGAACAGGTGACTCCTATATGGGTGTTTAAATCTGCAGCAAGTCTGTATTCAGTCAGTGCATCAATGCCAGCAGTATACTCCATCATTGAGTTAGCTCCAGCACTAGCCACCAGCCCCGTCCATATTTCACATACTGAGTGGGTGTTGCACTGTGCCTCCTCATATCTCTATTGATTGAGCTCTGCTACCTCCAGCTTTGGTGAGTTATACTACTCAGGAAACCTGAAATATTCACACACTGCAGGTTTTAAAACTGGTGAGAAGCCATAAAAGTCGACTCCTTGTGTGTATTTTCCTAACTCTGCACATTTCACCACAGGCTAGAGTTCCTAAAAAAATCATAATAAATAAATAAATATATTTATTTTGAGTTTGGAGGGCAAGGAGCAGAGGGAGTATACCTGAAGGTGAGCACATTGCACAGTCAGTAATTACTAAACTGAACCTGCAAAATTGAGTGTAGGGTCATTTTTTCAGTGGGTGAGAGAGGATTTCAATGTCTCCATAGGAGCATGCAGATGGGAACCTTTATCCTTCACTTGTGCTTTTTGTCTCAGGCAAAGTCTGAAAATAATTTAAAAATGACAAATAACAATAACAAATGGTATTGTCAAGTGCAAGTAACACAAGCTCGAGGACAAAATGAAGCCGGGATGGTTACATCTGACTGGCAGTGGTGGGACATTTCATTCATGGAAGTACAGTTCATTCATGTTCAGTTTATCATGACCGTTCTCTGTCTGCATCTCGGACCCCAGCAGCACAATTCACCTAGCCTCTTTCCCATGCCCTCCACATGCTGGAGCTTCATCAGCCAACCGCCTCCCAGCACCAGCACTCCACCACCTGTCTGCAGCTCTCACCTCCAGCCGTTTGACCTGGGTCTTCTCAAACTCCAGCTTGGTCTCCAGCTCGCGGATCTTGGCCTCCTGCCTGCTGACCAGGGATTTCTCTACCATGGACTGCTCTTGGAACTCCAGCTGGCTCTGGAGGGCTTGCATCTAGACACAATCATGCACATATAATATTGGATCACTAATTTTTGATTTACACTCATTGGCTTGAATAAAATCTGAACTGTTTTTCATTCAAAGCGGTAATGACGAAAATTAGACATTGAGTTCAGTGATAAAAGCACAACACTCTCCAGCAACATCCACAACCCTCCACTGATCAGGTAACACAGACAGCCTTCTCTGTTTCTTTTGTGACCATAGACTGTATATATAAATGGATGACATGACAGCTCCCCCAAGTGAGGTTATTCAATCTCAGTCGCCATCTGGTGTCTGACTGTAGTACAAGTCATAAAGCCTGACCCTCCATGTTAGTGGATGGGCCAAACTAAAAACTCAAATTCCACGCCAAATAAATTTTTCCCAAAGATGGTTTCTGTCTCTGAAGGTAGGCTTCATCACCCTGATGTCTGTTCAAAAGTTTGTTTTCATGATAGGTTTGGTTTTCCTGAGTAATTTAATGACACAAAAGGGGGCTTTTCGGCCATGATTGACAACTGTGACAGCCAATCTGTGTGCTTGTATTCAATTGAGCTGCCAACGATTAGTCGGACGGGTGTTTTGGCGGGAACTCCCCCACCTTGGATATCACTACTGCCTTGATGCAGGCTCTCAATGACATCACCCTCACAGGATGGCATAGGCCGCATTCCGGATATTTTAACCCCACCTCAGCATAGCCGGGGTAAGTCCATCTTTACATACAGTCTATGGTTGTGACAGTAGCCTAGCTAAAGAGCAGCTGTGACATCACTGGCACCTCATGAAAAGCAAAGAGATTTTGAAGTAGAAGTGTTCGGAGCGACTGCACAGAAAAGGCAGTGTGCTCTGAAAAAGACGCTGGGCACAATGCTTTTTCTCCAGGTGGCCACATGCAGAGACAGAGACCCACTTCTAATAAGAAACAATTGAAAAAAAAATGCTGGCACTGAGAAAAAAACACTAGGTGGACACAGGCCCTAAGGTCTCATTTCTCAAATTCTTCCTTTGAGACAAAATTAAACTACATATATTAGATAGTAATAGTTTCACTGATCACTTTTAAAGCTCTTCTGGGTCTGCCCCCAAGCTACATAACAGAAATGTTGAACCTATGTGAGCTCTTCAGGTGGGGCCATTCCAAAGTCGAGCCTTAGAACTAAAGGCGACCGTGTCTTTGCCATCAGGGCCCCTTGGCTTTGGAACGACCTGCCTGAGGAGCTAAGACTCACAGAATCAGTGACTTCTTTTAAATCACTTCTTAAAGCCCATTCTTGCTTTTATGTGATGTCTCTTTTTAATTTATCTTCCAGCTTATATTTTCATTTTGTCTTGATCCTACTCATTATTATCATTATCAATCAAACAGGCTGGATCCCTTTTCAAATGTATCACAGCTGCAGCTTTAGCTGACCCTCACACAGAGAGAGAGAGAGAAAGACAGAGTAAGAGAAAGACACAAACACCCTCCTCAAGAAACTTCACGTGTATCCAGACTCCACCACTAAATGAAGGAAACACTAATTCACTGCTGCATGCAGTGTTGCCCTTTCTCGGGGAGAAGCGGCCGCATCAGTCGGCATACAGCAAGTAGCCCCGACGTGTGCGGAGGTGCGAGGGCCCATTCATCGCTTCTTGCAGCTTTAATTTTGTTGTATTTTGTACAACAAAATTGTATTTTGTATTTTTCTAACATGTTTCTGCCTCTAATCTCCTGTTTAATTCTAACTTATCTGGCCTTTGTTTGGCATGACTGACTAACTTACATAACTTATATTCCTTAAAGTAAGGTAATTTGGTGATGGCACTAATCAGAACTGGTACAGAACATTTTCCAAAGATTATCAGTCCTAGTGATGGTTTCTGATAAATTACCATCCATGATATTGCTACTTTAAAATAAAAGGAGGCAACCCGTGAGACAGGTAAAGAATGAAGAGGTATGACTGGTCTTTGTAACTTAAGAAAAGTTACAGGATCATTTCTTGCTCTCTGTAGAGATAATTGCCCTAAAAATTAGATCTCAGACAAAATCATGGTATGAAAGAATTGAGGGCTTAGGTCATTCGAAAACACCATGTCCCTCGTACAGTTAAAGGGTGGCTAGTGCTCTCATTTCCCCTCTACCTGGCTGGTTTTGCTCTTTCAGATACAGTTGTCACTGATGGAGAAACAGATTCATGCAGCAGCAGCAGCCATGACCCGGATGACAACACTAGCATGTTCAGCATTATCGCTCGTCTGAGCTGGGAAACCAAGTTGGCCATCTGTGTCACATGTTGTCTCTGCCAATCACGCTTGACTGACACATCAATTACATCAAGGGTTGTATTTTTTTAGAAAAGTGCAGAGGCAAAGGGGAAGGGCCGAGGCAGCATTATTGCTGCAGTATCCTCACTGGAGAAGAAACTTTTTTTTCTGCCCTTAGACCCTCACATCACCCAAGCAAAAACTCCAGAAAAAGAACCCCTGTAACGGGAAAAAAAAGGAAAAAACCTCAGGAAGAGTGGCAGAGGATGATGAGTGATTCCTCTTCCAGGACGGACAGACGTGCAATAGATGTCGTAAATAACAAGTGAAATACAATTCTGGCAAAAAACTGTCATCAGACTGATAGCCGATGGCTTCTGAGATTGCCAGTCCACTGACCCTGTCCTTACTGGCTCCCTCCTTTGGCCTGATTTCGATTTTTAAAAGCTGACAGAGACTTGACTCAAACTCATTACACACTGTCTTCCTGTTTTACTGCACGGACTGCAGATTGTAACTGGCTGTTTTTGTCACATCAGTGGTATACTGAGTGCAAAAAGCCAGGACTTACCTTCTCCTGAATCTCCTGCTTCTCCTTGAGGGCCTCTTCCAGCTGGGCTTGTAGGTCACTGATCTGCGCCAGGTTCTGGGCTGACTGAAACCACAAAAACACAGCAAAGAAGCAAAGTCAGCGAGCAACATGATACTGTAGGAGGACATTAAATTTTTTTTTCTTTCATTCCATCTGATGGAAGAATGAATAAGGATCTAATTTTTACAAATAATCATTGATTATACAGTATATGCGGATTATAAATGCAGCTAAATCCCTAAAACCTATATCTGAATCCATCAAATGGCAAGCAATAAAAAATACTGTGCAGCACCAGCAAAACATGATGACCTCTCTGTGACATTACCTAGACAAATAAATTTGCTGGAAAGATTCTTTCAGTCTGCTGAAAGCATATCAATAAATCTCTTTTCAATGTGACCTGTGTGAAATATTTTAGATGAGTGTTTTTTTTCACAGTAGATGAAGCACTCTGTTGCGATGTGTCCCATAGGGATTTCAGCTGCTTCAATTTATACAGGAAGGATGGATTCATTTGGAGCCAGCGGAAGCAGTTCACTCATCATTCCATCAGTGGTGGAAAGGAAGCGCTTTTACTCCACTTTCATTTCCACTAGCTGTTCATCTGCTTATACAGCTACAATAATACTAATGGGGGACCACTTGAGGCTCGCCAAACACCACTGTTTTTCAAAAATGACTCAATTGGCAGGGAGAGACCGTGTAAAAAACAATTCAACGCGAAGCTCCGTCCAGAGGTTTTACCTTTTACAAATGAACCTGGGATTGCTTTTTGCCATGATATGGTAGGCATGACGTGATACTTGGAACATATTTTGCACATGGGTGGACAGAGAAGACTGTATTGCATTGTACTGTATTGTGTATTGTGTGTGTACCGATACTGATTTCATAGTGGAAAAATTCATCGATTACCAATATGGCAACCAATATAGTACATTTTTGAGCTGGAATGAAAATATACCATTTCTATGTGGATTGTGCACCAATATGACTATGCAGAAGTACTCAGAAGGCAGAAACAACTTATATCTAACAATTTACTTATCGAACATTACACACAAACAAAAATAAATAATAAATAAAAATAAAGTAAACATCAGTACTGTATGTTTTCAGCATCAGTCTTCACTGGCCATTCAAATAAAGAATATAAAAATAAAATACACACCAGTACTGTTTGGCCTTTGCTGACCATTTAAATAAAGAATAAATACAATAAAATATATAGCTAAATAAACATCAGTACTGTTCAGTATCAGTCAGTTGCTGACTATTTTAATACTGCCAGTCAATTAGGGGCAGGTTGTAAAACAAGAAGCAGCTTCTCAGCATTTACACCTGCCAGGGAGCTCCCCTTGTCCTCATAAATGTTCCCTATTGTGCTAAAAACCCTCTCAGTGGGGACAAAGGAGGGTGGAGGAATATTCTGTTTGAGTTATAGTGAAGCTATAGAGTGGAACATTCCCCAAAATGTCAGGAACCACCACAGCTACAAAACAGTCTTTAAGTAGGCCTAACTGCTTTGTTGTGATCTCCGCATATTTACATGTTGTTGCTTGTTGGGAGTTGGAATGAATCAAACATTAGACAGTTTATTCTTTCAACAGAACAGGGCTGGAAACTCACTACACTTGAATTCACACCACGAGCAGCGTGTCCTCTTGTCATGTCACTGTCACACATACACCTGGGGCGGGGGGGGCTCATCAGTGAGCATGGTAATAAATGACAGTATATTTCCTCCTTGTTCCCTGATGATCACTTAATGTGTGTCTTGTTGCTTTTTAAATATAACGCCACCGAGAGGATCCGAAAAGCCACTAAATAGCAATAAAGTTGGCATGTTAGTAGTCTTCTCCTCCCGTCACCCTGGGACCTTAGATCATCTTGTTTGTTTGCAAAACGATGGGGCCATTGTTAATTAACTTAACAGTATGTATTTTACTGTGGCCTACCATGAAAACACCGTCTGCTGCAACGCTAGCTCTGCTACATGTGCTTCAGAGTCCTATGAGTAGTGTAAACAATGAAGTTGGAGCACACTCTGTTGGACAAACTATATAATAAAAGCATTTCTAAAATGTGTGGGTGTGGCAGTTCACATTTTAATTGACACTTCCTTGGATCCCACCTTTGTCAATTGTCTCTCGTCCCCATGACGACAGCCATGGAGCAAAGCAGAGCTGGCATGGTGCAGCTCTATCTGTTCCAGCACTCTGAGTCTGGTTGCGTTCCTAAATCCAATCTGACGCTCTACACTAAAATGAGAGAACTGCTGTTAAAAGTCACGGAGCATTCTACTTCTCCATGAATTCACCAACGGTTAAATTAATCACACATTGATTCTGTCTGCTTTGCTGCTCCGTCTCCCCACACAGAATGTCCAAAATAGCTCCGACAGAGTGATTTCCAAACGCATCCTCTGAACTTGACTCAGAATGAAAAGATTCTCAAAGTGATACATTTCACTCTGTCACTGAATGATGAATTTACAAAATGCTTTGCTATCTATATTTCTTTAGCATACACTTAGCATAATGTAGCATATGCAAGATTAGTTGAGATGCACCCATTTGTTATCAAATCTATGAATGCAATGATAAATGATGGCGCTGTACGGTTAGCTAACACGAGTGCCATGTTATTATTTTATTCTAATTATTTTATTGCTTTCCCATTTGCCACATACTCACTGGTGTGGATCTGTGTAACGTTGGTAAAAGCCAGCTAACAAACAAAAACACTGCGTGCTGGACATAGTTGAAGATTTGCCAGACTAAAATCGCCACGTCTGGTAAAGTTGCATAGCAGTACTGAAAGGAGCGTTGAGGGATTTCAATTTGCCATGTTAAATTAGTATCAACTGACATCTGACTTAGAATTTTTGATTGACTTTATTTTCATTACGAGAAACTGATCGGGAATAAACATGCCCAAATCAACCCAGTTTCAGGAAACTGTGAAAAAAATAAAATATTACATTTCAAATTTGGATCGAGGCTAATGTCTGATCATTTTTTATTTTTACTATGCATATGCTATGCTTTAACGCACTAGATACCTGACATTTTAGGTAAATCTTAGCATTTTATTAAAAATCATACCCCAGCCAGTTAATGCCATCAATCTCTTACAGTGCATGATTCAGTTTTATAGTTGACATACAGCAGGCTTATTCACCTGGCAGCCCGCTGGCCACATCCGGCCCAGAGACAATGCTGTATGAAGAAATATGAAAACTACATAAAGGCTGCATTATGAATCACATATTGATTGTTTTTACTTATGGTAGGTACTGCAGCTGTTCTTAAGATGTATTGCTGCATGCAGTATGCACACAATTGGGACATACCACTTCTTTATAACACTTCGCCCTGAACTTTGAAAACACTATTTGCCGAGCTCGCCAAAAACGGAGATCAGTTGTTACTTTGCAATGTATGTACAAACCCCAATACCAATGAAGTTGGGACTTTGTGTAAAACTTAAATAAAAACAGAGTACAATGATTTGCAAATCCTTTTCAACATATATTCAATACACTACAGAATACACTACAAAGATAAGATATTTAATGTTCAAACTGATAAACTTGACTGTTTTTTTGTATTTGAATTTGATGCTTGCAACACGTTCCAAAAAAGCTGGGACAGGGGCATGTTTACCACTGTGTGAAGTCACCTTTCCTTTTAACAACACTCAATAAGTGTTTGGGAACTGCGGACACTAATTGTTGAAGCTTTGTATGTGGAATTCATTCCCCTTCTTGCTTTATATACGACTGCAGCTAATCAACAGTCCGGGGTCTCCCATGTCGTATTTTGCGCTTCATAATGCGCCACACATTTTCAATGGGAGACAGGTATGGACTGCAGGCAGGCCAGTCTAGACCCGCAGTGTTTTATTATGAAGCCATGCTGTTGTAACAGGTGCAGAATGTGGCTTGGCATTGTCTTGCTAAAATAAGCAGGGATGTCCCTGAAAAAGACGTTGCTTGGACGGTAGCATATGTTGCTCCAAAACCTTGCCACTTACGTGCAGAGATTTCTCCAGATTCTCTGAATCTGTTGATGATATTATGGACTGTAGACAATGAAATCTCTAAATTTCTTGCAATTGTACATAGAGAAACATTGTTCTTAAACTGTTGGACTATTTGCTCACGCAGTTGTTCACAAAGTGGTGAACCTCGCCCCGTCCTTGCTTGTGAACGACTGAGCCTTTCAGGGATGCTCCTTTTATACCCAATCATGACACTCACCTGTTTTTTCTAATTAACCTGTTCACCTGTGGAATGTTCCAAACAGGTGTTTTTGAACATTCCTCAACTTTCCCAGTCTTTTGTTGCCCTTTTGGAATGTGTTGCAGGCATCAAATTCAAAGTGAGTGAATATTTGCAAAAAAAACCCAATAAAGTTTATCAGTTTGAACATTAAATATCTTGTTTTTGTAGTGTATTCAACTGAATATGGGTTGAAAAGAATTTGCAAATCATTGTATTCTGTTTTTATTTACATTCTACACAAAGTCCCAACTCCATTGGAATTGGGGTTTGTAGTTTAACTCTTAAGTTCTAACTGCATACGTTATGGATGGAATGTCAAACAAACATTGCAGTCATAGCCTACACACCCAGGCCTTTATTACCTTCAATGTTCCCTTAGAACGTACAGAGCTGGCATAAAGGCATTTTTTTCCTTTGCCCCTTCAACCTGTAACACGCTACAGCAGCATCTGAAGCTGTCCAGCTTGATCCCAATGGGGGATTTTAAACTTATTTTAAGGGCACTGGAAAGAGCATCTTTGTAAACTTGTTCCTGTTTTTAGTATTTCCACTTCCACTTGGCACTTTCACTTAAATTTTGTTTGTACTGTATTGATAAATCTGTCTGTAACTAACTGTTATATTGTGTATTGTCTGAAACAGGTCTCTCCTGAGAATGAGACCCCGTGTCTCTGTTGTTACACATGCGCAGTACCTATTGGGCAGGCTGTATGTATTATAGCAACAGCATCAATCATATCCTTCACAAATCACACAGCTAGTAGCTTTTATAAAATCTTTGGGCTGTGGTCACATTGTGTAAAAAAAAAAAAAATCCAATGTCTTTTCCAAAACACTGTTCCTTGACTTTGATGGAAGATGTCATGAGGTGAGATGTGGGTGTGTCTGGGAGAGAAGGGGAGATACTGGTAGAGAGAGATAGAGTGTAATTAGTACTGTTACTGCCACTTGATAGGGTTAACTATCTTTAAAGCTCTTTTTATTCTGTTTCTGCACTTTGTGATGTACTCGAGTCTGATAAGTGACCAAAACCATTTGTTATCATTTTAAAAGTGAAAAAATAAACCTTGATTTTTTTTTTTATTACATTAGACTTGCATTTGTTTGAAATTGTCATTACCAAAAGCTCAGAAAAAGGCTTCTGAAAATGTCTAGTCAGTCCAAATGTCCTGGTTTAAAATCTGTCCCCATTGACTTTTTAATGAAACAGCCCACACAGCATTAGTTGTAGAATTGATCAGTGCTCACTGGATGTGTAAGGGAATAACTGAAAGGTTCCCTGTTGAGTTTGTGACCTCTGCTAGCACTCTGAAGCTGTTTTTTGACAAGTGTGTCATCCACATGCATGAGAGTGCACATGCATACTTCAAATCGATACACAGTCCGATCGATTGGTTTCACACTATTCCACTTATCTTCAGGTGGCAATAACACACCCAGATACGGGACACTGCAATGCACTGGAAAAGGCGGGGAAGAGGAAGTCTGGTAGCAGGCAAATATTAATTTAACGATGCTGGAATAAAAAGAGCTTTGCAAATGTTTTGTTTTGGGAACACAGAAATACATTCAACATGTTTATTAGACGTCAAGGACGCACAGTGTCCCTGACACTGTAACACAGACTGTAAACATTTTATTTGGAGGCCAGAAAACTCCACAGTCATGTGACACAACCTGAATTCTAATGCTCTTCAATGTTCCAGAAGCTTTTCCGTTTTTTTTTTTTTATCATTAATGTTGTTTGTTTATTTATTTTTTGCTAAAACATCACCTTTGAAAAATAATTGTTGAAAACAATATATGATTAGCTAACTTCAACACTAAATTCATTTATTGAGTCAGTAAATTATTATTTTGCTATAATACTGTTGATCCTGGTCTCAATCTTTATTAAGACCTTTTTTTTTCTTTTTCCAAAGAAAATCTATTAATTGAGTTTTCTAGATGAATATAACTATATATAAATCACGTAAAGCTTTGGATATTTCCATGTTGTACTGAATCGAGACAGCCCCCATGAGTGTTCAATCATAATCCTTCACCCCTAGAGAGTAAGGTAACTGCTATTACTGCTAGTGAAAAGGGACACTTTTGGCTAACTTGCACACATATTTGGCTCTAGCTAGAACACACATCATCTAGTTAGCTTGGTGGCTGGCATGGGCCACTGGGTATAGTAGTGCATTGTAATAAGATGAATTGATATATTGAAAAAATCACGTCAATAAATTGAATCTCTGCTGATTTCTGTAAAATTATGTGACAATGTATAATATAAAATCACGTTTTATCTGGTGCAAGAAAATGTTGCATGCAATATCTTTAAATCATTAACTAATCACTTCAGGAATAAAGCTGTTAAGACATGGAAGTAATTTTCAGGTTATGTAGTTGTTCCAGTATATGAAACAGACAGGGCGGAGTGAAGCAGACCTGAGCCACAGCAGCCTTGTGTTTCTTCATGAGCTCGTTGAGGTCCTCCTGGTCCTCCTCCATCCTGGACTGCAGGTCGTTCTTCTCTCTCTGCAGACGACTCAGCTGCTCCTCCAGCTAAAGGACAGAAAGCAAATCAGTGTGTGAATAGACTGGTCCAGCTGTGCTGGAACTACTGTATGTCAGCTCTCCCACCACAACAAAAAAATCTGTTTTACAGATAGAAAAAAACCCTCAGTCCCACTGATAGGATCTGTGCTTCACACAGGGTCAAGCTCTCAATGTTTAGCTCTATCAGTCAAATGTTTTTGTCTGTCTATCAAGCAGGATCAATTGTTAAATGTGTGCAGACATATGCATTAGGCAGTTAGCAGTCTGCTGAAGAGAGTAATATCATTTACCACAGGCTAAAAACTAAATGTACAGCTCAGAACAAACTCAGTGAGAGTTAAATGGGCTGCAAGTGACTTCCACTCATGACACTGCATGTGGATTTGAACTTAACATCATAGCTAATATATTGCATCTCTGGGTATCAGCAAACTCACTGATCAGCAGCACATGAATATCATCAATGTGTTGTTGTGTACAATGATTTCAGCTAAGTGCAATAGTGCTGACAGTAAAGGCATTAAGACAAGCAGGGGTTATTGTAAGTATTACAATTTGTTTTAAAAGTCGAAAAACTAGCTAAACATGAATCCGTGAAGGTCGTTTTAAAACTCAGAAATCTAGATTCACTTATTCCCACATGGATACATTAGAAAATTAACTGGGCAACCATCTACAAACAAAAAAAAGTAAGATCACACATAATACAAAAGCAAAGCCAAAAGCATTTGAGCACACTTAATGCAGTGATACTGCAAAACACTCCTCCAACACCGCAAACATTAACAAAAACACAGTAAGACACCGTTTAAGTTATTTACCAAAGTTATTAACACTCGTTTCATTTCTGATCAGTGTGAGATTCTCACATTTTGCCTTTACCTACAGCGCACTGTGTTTCTCCGCTCTGCTTGGAGGAGAGAGGAGGAGGAAGAGGGAGCAGTGCAGAGCAAGAGCAATTAAAGCTCCGTGATCAAAAAGCCAATATGGCTCATGTATGAATGAAGTGTAATCCATCCAAAAGATGTAGACAACAAAAGTAGCACCCAAGGGAAAACAGTTCATTCAGGTAACTCAGACACAGGCTGCATCGAAGCAACAGACTCTGGAGGACACCCTCATGAAGGAACAGACATTCTCTCGAGACAGGGACGAGGCTAAACAGATTAAAGGGTGGGCTTGTCATTTTATACTTTACTTTGTAAAATGAATGAATAAATAAAGATGATAATAGGCTAATGCACTACAGAGTTAGCTCATTTATTCCTGTTGTCAAGAACAGACTATTCATTGGCTTGATTTAAATAACTTTGAAGAAGCCTACTTAAAGTATGTGCTGTGCAGCTGCATTATCTAGAAAATCAGAGGTATCTGATCTGTATTGGGGGCAAAAATCAGGACATCCCTACTAAGGACATTCCCTAGGCACACTGGCGTATACACTTACATTTGTATAAATTTAGAAAGAAAATCTCTACCCTTCCCTTTCACTGTCTTCATAAACATCTGAACAAACAGTTGTAAAATACATCTTAATGGTCATAGTCTGGAGCCATGCACTGGTTTTGTAAGTGTGCTACTCTACGCATAGCAGAGGGTCTCTGAGGAGAGCCCTAATTAACTCCTACACAGCCCCCCTCTTATCACAGGGCCCAACAGGGGTTATTTAAGGTCCCAATCATTACTAAGATATCCAATTAGAGGCTAAAAGCTAGCAGCAACTGTGTCGTTCCCTTAGCTGAGGGGAGGGACTGCGCTGGAGTAATCCTATTTCTGTAATGACAGGGATAATATACAAAAGAGGGAGAGAGGTTGGTGGTGCACAGATATGGATTAATAAATGATGAATAATGTGAGTATGTGAAAAGGCTAATGAATCTATTTGCATATAGCGAGTAGATGAGAGGAGTGGGGGACAGGCAGAGCCGACATTGTGGCATCTGTCTTATTAAGAAACAGTCCAAACAGGATGTTAAATGAGCCTAAATAAGTGAATCAAAAGACAGCTTCAAAGTATGGATTTGGGCTGAGGGTTAGGTTTATTTATTCCTCATCTATTTTCATTAATACCACCCACTGCAGAGACGTGCCAAGGTGTACTTCACTGACTAAAAATATCCATGTAGAATCTGGGGCAAATTCATTTACATATCACACTTTCCTTTTTTAAATTCACCGTTGGCCTCACTGAGTGCTGATAAAAGCTTTGAAAGCAGCTCCAGCGCTGCAGCGTGGGGAAAATATTGTGATGGACGCTTGACAAAAAAATCTGACAGTCGAAAGCATCAAACTTTCATTTAACACATTTAACAATGGGCTGTCAGTGCAATCTCAACCCAATTACGTGTCTCCTATCAGATTGCTGCGGCTCTCTGTGGAAAAATAAAGCTGTCAAAAACATGCAAGACAATTTTCTCAAAACACTGCAATTATGGTGCTAGAACAGCAGGAGAATGGCGAAAAATGGTGGACCATCTGAAAGAAATGCTATTTGCATGATTTTATCTTTGTTGAATTGCAGTGTATGATGTGGCTGGGGCTGCATCAAAAAAATCCTCCATTTATGTAATAACCCTCTCTCTCATCAGTTCTCACAGCCTCTAACTGTCTCAGCAGGCTGCATGTGAGATGTAGAGGTCGTCCTCAAAGACACCATTTCAAAACAAACAACTGGCGACACATTCATCTCATCTCAGCAGCATTCCTTTTCCCACCTTTCTCTGAGCGGATAAGGCATTTTGTGAAAACAATTAGGTTGCTTTACATGGTCTGCATTTTCTGAAGTAGAAACTTGTTAAAACAACCTGACAAAATGATTGTTGAGATCAAGTCACAAAACCCCCTTGAGATAAAGAATACAGGGCCAAAGGTTGTGTAGTTTTATAGGGACGGCTGTGGCTCAGAGGTAGAGCGTGTTGTCCTCTAATCAGTAGGTCGGTAGTCAACGTGTCAAAGTATCCTTGGAACCCCAAATTGCTCCCAATGCTGTGCCATCGGAGTGTGGATCCATGTGAATGGTTACTGAGTAGCAGGTGGCACCTTGTACGGTAGCCTCAGCCACAAATTTGTGAATGGGTGAATGTGATATGTAGTGTGAAAGCGCTTTGAGTGGTCAAAAGACTAGCTAAGTGTTATACAAGTGCAGTCCATTCCATTCCACAAAAGTTAGCAACTCGTTTCAAATACTTAAATGTTCCCTTTGGAGTTATAGACATCTGGTAGCTGTGGAGCTGTTACTAGGCAGGTTTCCATAACACAGCACAACAGTTAAGCGACATTTTCGAAATGTCGATATAACACAATGGGAGAAGACTACGTTTCCATTGAGTAATGTTGTACGACTTCTTCTCTGGCAATAACATTCAAAGAAGCATGGTGAGCTTTATTTCAAATGCAGCCACCGCACTGGACGTCATTATTTCCAATCCAAGTCCATGTAGGCATGTTATGAAGCCATAATGGAAAGGCGAGCCCCTTATATATGGGAGTGGCCATGTATGAGGGATTTCTGGGAGGTGATAGTCCACGATTTCACAGAGGAATTGTGGATTCAAAACTTGCGAATGATCCAATCAACTTTTGAAGAGTAATGTGATGCAATAATTCCTCTTGTAGCGCCTGCTGCATCATGAGGGAGCCAGTTCCAACAAGCACATAGCCATAGCATCATGTGACCAAGAAAAGCCAAACAAGTGTTTCCATTGCAGTTTTGCAAAATATGGCTTTTTTTTAGATCACCTACAACACCACCTCATGCAAGCGTAAATGCTGTTTTGCGATAAATGGAAGTTTTTTCTAAATTGAAGTGTTTCCATCAGGCGTATTTTACATTTACATTACATTACAGGGTTCACGGAAACCCGCCTAGTGATGAGAGGCTCACTGGCTTATTTGTCTTGTGCATGTGCACATGGGTAACACAATAACAACTTCTGCAGGACAATTATTGAATGTTCACTTGTATATTTTCTTATCAGATACTGTATGAACAAAGGGCCAAGTATAATACTAATATTAATACATACTTTTACATATGTATTTTGTGTGTGATTATGTACTTATTCATTGACAATGTATTTTGACACATACTTTTCACGTGATTGGTCACATGACTGTTCACAAATATATTTAAGACAGTCTTGCAGTGTCACTTCAGTCTGACAAAGAGCTGTGTTGCTCGAAATGTTACAACTACTTTGGTGCATCAAATAAATGATAATTGGAGCCCTGCAGTGTGTGAGCCATTTTTTGCCTTTTAAGATTGCTGCATCAACTTACAACACTGATAAGGTTACAGCCTGAGAAATTCCTCCACTAATAAAATACACAGTCCTTTTTCACCGTTTTTTTCTGACCACCATTAGCCACGACTTGAGTGGGGTGGATTATGTGATTTGGGAGCCCCAGGCAAACACTGCCTTGCTTTACTTTTTTACTCTCTAACTGTGAATGTTGCAGTGGGAGAAAAAGTACTTCAAACTTTTGCTTGTATGAGTAATTCTTGAGAAAACTGCAAGCAGCAACTACACAGGCCAAGCACTCGGCCGTTTGAAAACAGGCACGTTTTAAACAGGCACGGGATAAGTTTTCTGAAGAAATTCTTAAGAGCAGTTAGTTCTTCTCCAGGTCATTTATTAAACAGGGATACTTTTGGTAATAAACAGACTTTTCCCATACATGTGCATCCTTATTTGCTGTATCATCCTGCTCTCTCCATCCATTTCTCCTCTCCTACTATCTCCTCCTGACCTGCAGCTGTGTCAACTCAATTATCTTTACCCTTCATTGCACTGTGGACATAATGTTCACCTTTCTAAAGCACACAGTCAAACTTTTCAAGGTGCTATGTTGTATTCAGATGAGACTCAGCAATATGTTAAAAGCAGTTTTAATGGTAATTTCTCTTTAACAGGCAGGAGAGAAAGCAAAGGGAGATTAAACCTCACTGACACACAGAGTAAGATTGAGCGTAAATGAATAGCAAGAGAGATGTGGGAGAGAAGAAAGGGCTTGGGAAAAAAAAGGCGGTTTGACTAACATGTGGAACCAGATTGCCATGGGAATAGCACATACAGTCAGAAAAGTCATGCCAAAAGTATAGAAAAATATAAAGCTCAGTAAGATTAGGAGAGGCTAAGATAAGAAGCAAAGATGTAAAGAAAGAGGTATAGACAGAATAAAGAGATCTGTATTTTTTGCAGGGAAAATAAAAGTCCTACAGCAGAGAAAAGGAAAATATTGTATAAGAAGCAGAGTGGAGAACAGTGGGGGCTCTGAGGGAACAGTGTGCCCTCTGACCCCTCATCTCTGGCTAAAGGGAATAATTTGACAAACAGTATCTATTGCTGCACAGATGGTGAAGCCTCAAAACAGCATAACCTACGTGATCATCACTGAGCTGTTTTCCTCATATTATACAACTTGCAGTTAACCTAATCATAAATTTGATCAGAACTGCCACCTGTGGTTGTGTCAGCGCAGCAAGCTTGTTATAAATGTTGCTTTTAAAGGTACAGTGTGTCAGATTTAGGGGGATATATTGGCAGCAATGGAATTTAATACAATAAATATGCTTTCAATGGTGTATAATCACCTGAAAATACGAATCACTGTGCTTCCATTACTTTAAAGTGAGTCGTTTAAATCTACATAGGAAGCAGATCATAATTTATAGAGATCACAGAGTTGCACTTCCATGCTTCTACAGTAGCTCAGAAGGGTCAAATCAAACACTGGCTTCAGATAGGGCCATTCACCTTTTCACATTTCTGCATTGGCCATAGTAGTAAGAGGACCAACTGCAAAGAGTTACATTGTAACAAACAGTTACATTGTTTGGGTTTCTAGGGTTGGGCTTGGGTTTTTTTTTTTTTTTTTTTGGGGGAGAGAGGAAGCAATCTTTGTGGATAACTCAGCTCGTGGAGAAATCCTTCAGAATGTCTGGATCTTAAAGAAGTATTTCACCGATAAACAGAAAGCCCCCACATAAAACTAAGCTATCTCTTCAGTAAAAAGACGCAAATGCTTTTGAAATTGGTGCTACAGAGAAAAGAGAGAAAAAGTGTGCTTTGCTCAATAGGTAGAAAACCTACAACTACTAGAGCACTATGTGCTTGACATATTGTGGAATGGTCCATGTGAAACAATGGCAACCGGCCAGATCTGGTATTCCACTGGTTTACCACAATTCATCTATACATTCTACTCACACTCTTTTGATACAAAGCAGGTCGAAAATTAGCAAAATGTCCCTTTAAGTTATCAGAGCAAGAGGGGGACTCAACATTAGCATGTGCTGGACAAGCTGCTCACAGCAACATGCATAATTCTGCTCACAGTAAAGACCTCCTGAAGGTCTGGATCAGAAAAAGGTGAGTACAAATTAACTTATGAGAGAAAAGAGCTGAGCATGTTGTAGGTGAGCAGCCCGTCCCTGAGATGCCAAACCACATCTGAGATTTACTGATTTGTAACATGCAACTGCTTTATTCCTAGTCTGTTTGTTATGGTGAGGAAGAGACATCTGTGGATAATTCTGCTCCCGATAAAAACCTCCTGAATAATGACCATAATAATGAACTGAATGAATTCTAGCTAGGAGAAGTTTTGGGTGGTTACAATTTGCAATTCACCACTAGATGCAACAAAATCCCCCTAAATTTTACATACTTTGCCTTCAAAGGTTAAGAGGAGGATCCAGAGAGTTGTACTCACCGCCTGTTTAGTTTTAGAGATGTCCTCCATCTGGACATGCAGATCTTCAATCTCCACCTCCATGGATTTACGAGCTTTAACAGCAGCCGCACTGGTGAACTCAGACTCCTCCAGCTGGAGTACACACAGAGATTTAGAAAAATGTATCAGCTTATTAACCTCAGAGTAACAAAATGTACTGATTTAAGTTAGTAAATCATATGCGCAGCCTCTTTACTATAGGGCTGCACCTAACAATTATTTTTTAACAATTAATCTATCCATTATTTTTTCGATTAATCGATTAATTTATTGATTCTCTTTTTATTGATCTAACTATTATCTTTTTATTACTCAAAAAATATAACAACAAATTTACTGAAAATAACATTTTAAAACTTGTAATACACTGCAGGGCATTATTCTCCAACAAAACATAGCCCAGTCGTAGCTGGTAATCTGTGTTTTACAGTCTGATATAAAGTCTCTCCAAAAACAAAATAATGCAAGAGCGTGTTCCACTCCACAGGAATGTGGCGCAATCTACATTTAGCAATCCAACAGAAAAATAAATAAAACAATTTAAATTCAAGTCACTTAACAAAACAGGTACTCTTTGTTACAGTAACAAACGTCAAATCTAGCAGTCCAACAAAACATCTTACAGTAAAATTAGTGCAATTTGAATAACACTATAACTTAAATAAATAAATGTGGAAATACATAAATAAATAAATAAATAAATAAATAACTGTAGAAATAAAATAATAAATAAATATATGTATAAATAAAGAAATGTAAAAATACAGAAATAGCCTTTTTTATTACCAAAATGCCCTTGTTTTTTCATTTATTTGTGTATTTAATTATTTATTTATACATTTATTTATTTATTTATACTTATGTCATTTTTTGTTCTCCATACAATACATCCAGCGCTGCTCACGCTCTCACTACGTGCGCTGTGTGAAACGGTGCGACGCATCAACGCACGTTACGTGAATCGACGGATTCACGTAATCAATTACATCAATTATGTCGACCTGTCACCCTAGCCATACTTTACTATACCATCAGCTGATTCTGGATACTGAAAGACAGCAGCCACCGTCTGTTTACCCTGCTGCCATCTGGAAAAAGATACAGAAGTATCCACTGCTGAACCACCAGACTATGGAGCAGCTTGGGACTCCTCAACTCCTCGTTCAACGCCAAAAAGATATAGCAAGATTAAGGGTCAACTTTAATTCATTTTTTTCTTAAACCACGTTTAAGACCTTGTACTTTGTACCTTGCGCAGGAAAGGTTGACATATATTGTTAAAGGTAAACAAAAAGAGTTTGTTTGCGTTTGGGACTCATTTATGTCCTTCTTGGCCGATAAAACATATATCACCGACTAAAAAGGAAATGTTACACGGATAACACGAAAGTATTGATCCTACCATTTAATTATTTCATTTTATCTCATTTTATTTCATTACTTTCATGTTGTTTATATATCTTTACTATTCTATTTTTTCATTTATTTTTAAAAATTTTCTTCTTATTATTGTTATTATTATTATTATTATTGTCTTTGATGTTCTGGAGAACCAGTTTCTCAAAGCAAAAAATATTATTATTATTATTGTTATTATTATTATCATCATCATCATCATCATCATTCTTCTTCTTATTATTATTATTATTATTATTATTATTGTTGTTGTTGTTGTTATTGTTATTGTTATTATTTGATTTAATTATTTATGTATTTTTGTTAATTTACAATCTGTAATCATTGTTTTTGTCATTGTTCATTTTATTTTCTTTGTCTGTGGTAATGTGTGACTGTTAAAAGGGATATATTTTTATACACAGATGAACATGTTTACACTTTGAATTTTAATAAAAATATTGTTAGGAAAAAATAAACAAAAAAGAGGCAAAGGTCATGTCAGTGACAGTGTTCCAGGAGCTATATGCTCATTCAAACTCCTTATGATTGGTCTCTAAACAGATCATGTCTCTGTCCAGTAGCTGCATCTCACGACCCTGTTTGGGTCCAAGACAGTGTTACATCATTATACACAAACAAATGGGGTAGAAAAACGAACATGCATACTTAGATAAAAACATCAGTAAGTGTCATAATGTGCGTTTTTTTTTTTGTATTTGGTGAAAGGATTTTTCAGGTAGCCCTCTGAAACCTGCATTGACATCAATTTTATTGTGCTGCTCTCCGACACCTTTTACAAATATTTAAGCAATTGGAACCTGATTAAAGTGGTTTCATTTCTGTCAAAAGTTGAGAAAAAGGCAATGAGCAATGTGGCCAGAAAGGTCTGGCAAAATAAGAAATAAGTAGATTTGGAAAAATATCCTTTAAAAGGCTACACAGAGCTATATTTCCATTTATTATTATAATACATCTTAAATTATTTTACAGAATAAAGAAAGTTTTTGAGCATTTTTTAGGTCACTTTCCCTTTTCTTTTACTTTTTTCTAAATTTTTGTTTGTTTGGAGGTGTTTTTCTAATTATCAGTTCAATTTTTCTTGTTCTTTTTACTAATTTCTTGCTAATTTCTTCTTACACTGCTCATTGCTTTCTTGGCATGTTTTTGAAAAGAAAACAAGCTGATTTGCTGATGTTGTAAAGGATTTAAGTTGAAACAACAAACATATGATGGGTTATAGTGTGATTATTTCTGTCCGCCCCATTGACTCCAATAGAACTGACACCAAAGTCTGGCTCCTGGACCAATGTCCCTGACCTTTCCCTCTTTTTAGTTTCCTGGATGTTATCATAGCCAATGCAGAAAAAAATGCTTATTTCTTCACCGTGAACAGTCTCATTAAAAATAAATAATAGGCTATTTGGAAAAAAGGGACACGCTGTCCAGTCCTGAGAGTGAGGCTACTGCCTGGCAGTTTTTCAGTTTTCTTATTTTGTCCAAACTGAATCTCAGTCTCCTCTGGTGTGCACAGAGCAGTGACTAACCCACTGTCATCCTGTGGAGGTGAGGAGTTAAAAATAAACCCTCTGTGCAGACAAAGCACTGGCAGCTGCTGATTCTGAGGTCAGACAGGATAGACATCTACAGTATCTTAAACATGACGCATCATTATTGTTGAATAAAACACCAGGAACTAAGCATCAATCAGTCTGTAGGAGGTAAGCCTGTATGTGTATGATTTCTTTTTCTTACCTGGTTTTTGAGCTGGGCGATCTCCCTCTTGCTGGGTGCATTGTTCTTAATGTGGTCCAACATGATCTGTGCGTCAGCCAGCAGAGCCTTGGTCCTCTTCAGGTCCTTCCTCAAACGCTTCTCAGTTTCTATGTCACCACTTCTCACCTGGAACACAGGAACAGTTAGGTTTTGTTACAATTTAAAGGACCAGGTCTTACATTTAGTAACACTAAATTAAACTTACACACACAGTTTAAGAGTTTGCGCAATATATGGAAAATCATCACCTCCATTTCTGTCAAGCCATTACATTTAAAAATGTACAGTTTTTGTTTTGATATTACTGATGGAAATAAACTTTTAAGAACACCAGTAAAGCATTAAATGACATAATTAACATTGGTGTGTGTATAAAAAAAGGGCTTCTTTAACCCTCAGGGCCCGCTTTATTTAACTCACACTCACATTGCTCCAAATGCACTTTTCCTAATCAGTCTTTAAAAAATATTATATATTAATATTATTTTCTTCTTTCACTGAGTTGTTTATAACCAACATCAGCCCTATTCATAAATATCAGATATTAATTAATTTTTAGAATTTTAACCTTATGTTTTTAGATGAAACAAAAAAACTGCCTACCTGCTGAGTAGAATTTTTTTTTTTTTTGATGAGCACAGCCTGGAATATGTCAATGATTTGCAGCAACACTGAATGTATAGCATGTAAATTCTCCATATGCCAAATACGGTAAAAAGCCCAGAATGACACCCAGAAATAATACAATGCATGTTTTTATGTTTTGGTGGCTGTGGGATAAATAATACATTTTTTTAAAAAATTAAATTTAAATTTAAAAAAGTCGTTTTTAATTTTTTTTTTTTTTTAATTTTCTATCATTTTTTGCCCTTAACACTATGACTGTAACAATTTTGGTTACGCATTGTATTTTAGACATATTGTAGGAGCTGAGCTGGAAATTCCAAGATTAAACAAAAATACAACTTGCCAAAATATATGCATGAACACAGCCAAAATTATCAAAAAAATAAGAATGGAAAGTGTGTAAAATGTGCCAAACATTCCCTAAGGTGAATTTATTTGGACATAAGACATAAAATAAACTGAATATTCCCCTCTCTTTACATAATAAGAAAATATTACCAGCATAGTTTAACACAACAAGGTCAAACATTGAATTTCTTTATAGTCGTTTGACAAGAATTTAAATCAAATCTCCGTCAGTCAAAGTCCTTGCAACTCTGGAAAAGAATTTTAGAGATTGGGGTGACCATCTCTTTTCAGATTTTACCTTAACCCTTTGAAACGTGAGCAAATTGGCTCGACCCAAAATGACCCAAAATTGAACAAGAAATTTGTAAAAAAGTACAAGACTTGAAAGTTAGTATTTAAAAAAAAGCTATAAAAAAATAAATAAAACAAGTTAAAACAAGGAAATGGCCTGTAAAACATGCTTGAAAATTATTATATTTTTGTTACAGAATTTTAAATATGTCATGATAATTACCTATGATTATTGTTTTTTCCTTGCTTTTTTTCCCACCAAGACATTTTTCCCTTTCATGCAATCTGTGAAACATTTCTTGCAATCTGTGGAACATTGCTTTTTTTCCCCTTTTTTGAAAGAAACTCTGTTGACAAGATTTTAGGGACCAAAAGAACATCATGTTTGGAGATGACAGTATAAGAAACTCCACTGGGGAAGTGCACAAATAGGCTGTGATCACAGATGACATCTATGTCTTATCTTCATGTATTTGGACTGGTTTTGTTTGCAACAGAAACTCTCCTCCTCTGTTCCCTGGATGTAAACTGAAACATCAGTCTTAACTTAATCAATAGTAATCACTCTCTAATTGCAGTTGGTAAATATCACATAAAGATTTGATTCAGTCTGTTTAGGTGAGTCATTTCAATTATACAGAACACCCACATCTCCCCCCACTTACCTCAGCAGCAGTAGGGCTCCAGCTTTAGAGCAAATATCATTACTGACATACTGCTGCTATCAAACCCTGAATATATCAAATGTGCATTTGACATGACATGAATGTATCAAGGAAACAAACAGATACACAGATTAAGTCCTGTAGGAAGTCCAAACTGACTGATTTCACTTTTTAGAGGAATATTGCAGGACATCACATCAAGGTTTTTTTTTCACATGTCCTATTAAAGGCCACGTTTAGATGAGAATGGCCCTTCTAAAAACGGAAAAGTCTTTCCTTGGTGTTTTTAAAAAAATCTGTGTTCAGATCATCCAATCATCGTGTACATGGATCCACATAAACAACTGAAAACGCTGTAGTATGCATGCCAGGCCAGGAGTTGTCGGTGTAACTTTGTATTGACACACCATAGAAGAACACCACGCACCAGCGCATAAAGGTGGTCTTCTACAGAGCGGTGAGTATAAACAAACAAGAAGATATGGGGAGCGCACCCATGAGATCTGACTGTGATAATAACCTCAGTAGAGTCAGCAGCACAAATTGTTATTGTTGTTCTCCAACTTGCACAAGGCTATTTGTCTGAATCATAATACTGTGACATCACTGTTCTCACAGCGCATTGCAAGTTTAAACTGTCACAGACAGGGTAGCGTTTTTTAAAAATGACACCCTGGAACCCAGTTTCAAAAGTTTGTGTTTTTAGGCTCCCAAAATGCTGCTGTCTTGTAAACTAAAGGGCAAACTACAATACAAGGTTAACGTGTCATGCAAGAACTTTTGTCATGTAAATGGCCCCTAAGATCCTGTTCCAGTTCTGACCATGGAGTGTATACAGAAATGGACAGCATGACAGCTCGCTTTAAGTGAGCCAAAACATATCAATCACTCCTGGTGGCTGGCTGCAGTATTGCTCATAAACCTCGCCCCATGGGTCAAACTAAAAACTTAAAGTACACATCAAATCAATACAAGGTTTAGGTAGTTGTTATCACTCTGATGTTTGTTCAAGTGTTTGTTTTTCTGTTAAGTTTGGTTTCAGTTAGTTAATTGATGCTATAAAAAAGGATTTGGTTGATGTGCAAATTGAGGGCTCTACGATCAGTGACACTTCTAGGGATTGATCAGACAGCAGGAACCTGATACAGCAGAGATCACTACTGTGTAGACTGTTGCTCCAAATGAATTCACCAGTGCAAGATTGCAGCGGCCGTATCCAGGACATTTTGGCTTTATTTTTGGAGGAAGTATATATAGTCATTGGTTCCAACAGAAACACAGTGGGGTTACCTTGTCCTGTGCTGACAGAAACTTTGACTCCAGCTCTCTCTTCTCTTTCAGCACCTTCTGCTTCTCATCGTACTCCTCTTCAAGCTGGACTTCCATTTGCTTCAGCTGGAGACACACAAAAACAGTAAGAGCGATCGGTGAATTCATAGTTCTGTCTGACCACACAGGGAGTACTTCATGTAGGGCACACACAGTTTGGCACATGGCAGCTGTCCTATGACAATAATCGATTAATTTAATAGGTATACAACACTCAAGATAATTGGAAATGTTGACCTGCTTGTGCGACAAGTCAGTAGGATTCATCCTCTATGGACCATAAATGTCTGAACCACATTTCATTGAAATCTATGGAACAATTGTGGAGATACCTCAGTTAATTGGGTCAAATAGTAGAGTAAGAACTACAAACTGATCATAGTTGCTGAATATTAAAACATTACTGGTAAAAACAGCGTCCAGTCTACAGTGACTTGTATGTTCACATACTTTGAATGTATAAAACTCAGCAAGGTTTTTGTTGAGGTTAACAAGGCCTGACTTAAAATGTACAATTTACACAAAAACAACGGGTCTGTTTCCTTCATGTATGTGTTCAGCATAATCCATTATCAAATACTATGTCATTATGTAAATGTCACTGCCACACAGTGTAGAGCCAACACTCCAGCTTGTGTAATTGTAGAAAAAGCTAATTATGCGTGGGCTAATGAGGGCTCAACTGGTGGAGGGCAGTCAGCACCGGCATCGCAAAACAAATACAAAACAGCATTAACAGCTATATTAACATCTAGACTAAAGATGCACCCAGATTCTAACAGCAAACCATTCAGTCACTCTGCCGCCTACACGAACAACAACACACAAACAACAACACACAAACATTCTACTCCACTGCCTACACACCGTGTTGATATCATGTGGCAGTGAGACCAGTTATGGGAGCCATTATGCTGACATATGAACCAGTGTGACTCCAGAAAAGTCACATCAATTACATCTAATTATTCATGTAAATCTTACAAATGCATTTAGAAATACAGTTGAAAAAATCTGTTGTACGTGTTTGTGTATGCACATAAAGGCCAGGGATGAAATTGCCTGTACTATAATGGCTCACTGTAAATTAAGCACAACATACATTTCATCAGAGCATAAGCCACAAAACATGTCATACAAACCACTCTGCTACTCAGAGGTTCCACTTTTTAACTATACTGCTGTTTTAATTCACTCATTCCAATCCTTCTCCTTTCCAATGCCTTTGCTGTTGAGTTACTGACAGTAAAAGCTTCAGTTGGTAACTTTTATGAAAATGACTTTTTGTTTGCTAAAACTTTCACTTTATTCTGAAAAAGATACATGAGACTAGGGTTGGGCTTTAAAATACGGCTTTAAAATAATATCACTATATTTTAAGGCCATATTGCAATACACAATATATATATATATCGATATTTTTAAATGTCATTTAAACTAACTACTATAAACTACTAAAATACAAAATTATTTTATGAGGTACAGTTACTATAAAGTTAAATGAAGAGCAATTTGGGGTTCAGTATCTTGCCCAAGGATACTTCATCGTGTTGGCTGAAGGAGCCAGGGATCAAACCACTGACCCTTCAATTAGCAAACAACCCACTCTTCTTCTGAG
The DNA here is from genome assembly GCF_026936395.1 of Plectropomus leopardus. Classification (NCBI taxonomy): domain Eukaryota; kingdom Metazoa; phylum Chordata; class Actinopteri; order Perciformes; family Serranidae; genus Plectropomus; species Plectropomus leopardus. Next base: position 38,302,954 of record NC_142181.1, on the reverse strand, counting down.
CCACAGCTGCTTTACCTGCTGCTGGGCTTTAAATGTGAAATATCTGTGCAGGAAGTGTTGAGTTGTATTGACAGCAGCTTAATAGTGAACAAGCAAGGTGGGAAACCCTGGCTGTTTAAGGTGAATAAAAACTGCACTGTGTAAGAGAAGAGACAGTGAGCACAGCAAAGTGGTGAGTGTGACGTGACTATAATGTTCTACTGATGGAATAAGTGTTGCGTGAACAAGAAGGAAGTGTGGAGTTTGTATTAAACAATCAAAAGCAAATTAAAGCAAGAGCAGATCAGAACATTCAGGGATGTGTCTCAGTGACATATGAGCATTTATAGAGTAGGAGTTATCATAAATATTGGCCTGTCTCTAATATAAGCCTATTTTATCCAAAGGTGCATTGGAGGTTGGGTTGATAAAATGGGACTTCCTACAGTCATGAGAAATGATCAGTTTTCTTTCTGGTGGTTCTGAACTCTAGTATGAAGACATTATTGCAGATTTTTAGGAGCTTGACACATACTACAAACTATGAATCAGAATATCACAGCCTTTGCAACTTTTCTTTTTTTTTTCATGTGACTTGCCCTTTAATAAGTATTTGATTGTCATTGTGCACTGATATAGACCAGCTGTGAGCTATTAAAACTCAAGAAAAATTTATTCAAGCAGAAGACACCTGAGAGACACAGCAAGGTAAAATGGTTAAAATAGTGGCTCTGAACAGGAAGCCCGGGATGTGAATTTGTATTTAGGATTTCAATTATTGGTATATCCTTGTCTTTTTTTTTTAATGAACCTTTATTCAACCCGAGGAACCTCTTGAGATTAAAAATCTTTAATGTTTATGTAGCATTTTTGTGTTTCTAAATGTTTCCCTAAATAATACAGCCCAAAGTCCAAGCCAAAGGGAGCTCTCTCTGCTCCTAAGCTGCCTGAAACAGCTCATTTGAGTTTCAGTGTTTACTTCTGTGATAATGTAACATCGCAATGTAATAAATAGAATATAATGTGCATTGAGAGAGCCAGCTGACCAATCATAGTAGACTGGGCTTCTTGGGAGGTGGGACATAAGCTCTGAGTGTTTCAGTCAGAGGTGCTACAGCAGAGGTCAGTAAGAGACACATCACGTGCTTTTCAAACATTAAAGTATGTAAACCTATTCCAGTAGACCCCCAAAATATAAATATGATTCCCAAAATGAGCATCATAGGGCCTCTTTAAATCTGTCTGCATAAGATTCCACATATATGGAGCTGCATACATAAAAGCTCTTTTGCCAAACTCTGTACGAAACCTAGATGTGGACCTCTTACTTCTAGTCCTTACCTTTCTGTGCCTGGCAGAACACATTTTACACCTGTCTCCCCTGACATAAAAAGTAAAGTGACTGCAAACTTAAATAGTTGTATTAGCATGTGTGCATGTAGTGCACATGCTGAGCGTCCTCACCTTCTTGCTGCAGGACTGTCTGATCTCCTCCACCTCATCGTCTTTACTCTCGATCTCCTTGGAATGAGTCTGACGCAAACGCTCCATCTCCATCTCCAGACGAAGCTTGGCCTGAAACAAAAACAGACATTTTACACCCTGCTCTCACTTCGCTTAAAGGAATTCTTACCTGATCTTCAACCTTATATCCATATATTATTCATCTGCGTGCATATGTCCACAGTAGTTGCTGGTGTTCACTGTATTACTAATAAACTGTCATGTTCTCACACTGGAGGAACTACAGGGAGCTGGCTAAGAAAGCTTTTGCTCTCTGTTTCTCTGTCTGCGAGCATCACTACAGCTCGGTCTGCTGCTGGAGCTTTAAAGAAAAAACAAAACAAAACAAAACAAAACAAAACAAAACAAAACAAAACAAAACAAAACAAAACAAAACAAAACGAGACCTAAAGTTTACATGGTGATCTTTATGGATAAGTTAACACAGTTTATGTCAGGCTGTGGTGACTGTTGATGGCTGTCCAGCTAATCTAGATGGAAGCTCCTAGCATTACAGGGCATTAGCATCTCCTACTTTGTGCCCACATTATGCTTCGTTGGACGAGTAAAGTGGAGTTGGACAATGCCATAAATGCACTTGCACTTTAGGCAATGTGTTAGAGATAATTTAAATAGGGACCATTGCTGCATTTTTCCCAAATTGTTTTCAGATATTAAACTAAGCCTGTCTTTGTTTTATAATTGTTATCAGCAATACAATTGTAGTGTGTGACTTTATAATATTTTAAAACAGCCTGAGCCTATAGTAGCCAGAGTTCTTCCTACTGTCTGAGGTAATGGTCGGTATAATATTACTGTAGGGCAGTGACACTCAACTTGTAGCCCGTGGGCCAAATATGGCCCCTGATAAGGTGCCAGGTTCTTAATCCAAAAAAGTGCCAGTGGAGGATCCCCTTCGCCACCCAACAGAGGTTCTATTACCTAAAATCCCAGAAAAGTCCTAAAATCCTAGAAACACCCTAAATTACTAGAAACATACTAAAATCCTAGAAATGTTGAAAAATCTTAGCAAAGTCCTAAAAACTGAGGAAGGCCCTAAAATCCTAGAAACATCCCAAAATTCTATAAATGTCCTAAAATCCTTACAAACCTAAAATCAAAGAAATATCAAAAAAAAAAAAAAATACAAGCAAAGTCCCAAAATCCTAAATATGTCAAAAATCCTAGAAAAGTCTTAAAATCCTAGAAACATACTAAAATCCAAGAAATGTCCTAAAAATCCAAGCAAAGTCCTAAAATCCAAGAAATGTCTGAAAATCCTCAAAACTTGAAAATCCTAGAAATGTCAGAAAATCCTGGAAACATCCAAAAATCCTAGAAAAGTCCCAAAATACTCTCCTTAAATCCAAGATGTCCTAAAATCCTAGAAACATGTATGGGGCTGCTGTGACTGGCCCCTGGCCTCCTAGTAAGTAAGTTGAGTATCCTTGCTCTAAGGTCATGGTATCAGTATAATATTACTGTAGGGTATGTAATCTGTGAAGGAGACAATCCTGCAATAAGTATGCAATTTATCTTAGCAACAGGCAACAGACATCCTGCTCGTAGACCTCCATGGAAAAGCATCATAAATTTGGATTTTCCTGCAGTTTTATTTCAATTTATGCAGTTATAACTTAAAAAATGGCAACGATGTGCATGGCATAAATGTAACACTGATTCGAGGTATCCTGAAAGAATAGAGAATTTAGTGTAGCCACAACCCTGCTGGCATCTGGAAAAAAATCCCAGAAATATCTGTTGTTGTAGCACCAGACTGCGGAGCAGCTTCATTCCCCAGGCTGTGATACTTAAGGATGGGGATCGTTAATTTTTAGTGACATTGAAACTATTACTGAGACTCCTTAACGATCCAAGGTACATTTCTATTATATAGCGGAAAGACAACCATACATTTTTAACAAAACTGGTTTTACTGTCACTTTCAGTCATGTTTTTAGTGATTAGTAAATAAATTATTGTATTTTAATTTAAATATTTACTTTGAAAAATCTTGTCATCAGTAGTTTTAATTATGTATTATTATGTATGCAAATAAGATGAACAAAGCTCATGATGGAGCATTAAACAGGTTGTAACTCCATCTCTACTATCTATTCTATATTGCTGGGAAAATAACTTTCTCACCCAAACAACTGTATTATTCAAGTTTCTTGCCAAAAACTAAATTTTCTTTTTCTTGATGTTACATTTGATCACATCATGATGATGCTTTACTTACCTTTGCTTAACAGTTATTTTTTTCCTGAGCCGCCCCTGAACACATCACAATGGAACCTTACACAACCTTGTTTTTTTATTCTGCCAATTTCAACTCAGATTATTATTTTTTATTGACGGGACCTGTTACAAAGTTTGGATGTGCTTACCAGTGCTGCTTTGAGTGAATGATGATGAAGACTGTGCTGGCTGTGACACAGAAGCAGCAGCAACAGCTGACAGAGTTGAAGGACTTTTTTCTCCCCTGAAGAGTCGAAGGCTCTGCATTTAGGTTTCATTTGATGTACAATCGATGTATGCGGACTAGTGATTGGATTTAATAACATGATTCAACTCAAGATGTAATGTTACGATCCATGAGACTCCATGGCGGTATCGATGAGCTTAAAAACCTTAATGATTTTCTGGTTTTGAGAAAAGCAGAACCGGGATCTCAATAAAACCAGGTTTTGATCCCCACCCCTCGTGATACTCCTAAACTCCTCCTTCAACTCCAAATGATGTAGCAGGATTAGGGACACATTTTAATTTGATGAATCTACCTTGTACCTTGTATTTTATCCTGTTCCCTATACCTCACATAAACATAGCAAATTGTCTTGAGATTAAGCTGTGTTGCAAACCACACAGTCAGCTCAATGTAAAGAAGATAAACAAGGATGTCCACATTTGTTCTAAGGTAAGGCAACACAGTGTTAGCGAAATCTGCTGCAAAGTGACAAGTGCACAGAACCTCATACATTATGTCGGCAACATCGTGGTTAACGTCACCTTGCAACAAACCAAGGTAGTTAATACCCACTAGCATTATGGCCAACTTCAGCTATGTAATGTTAGCTCATTATTTCATCTGTTCAAATTAGTCTGAGTACTTTTGTTCTTTGACAAGATTGGACGTCACTGTTAACTAAAGCAAAGGATGTAGATAAAGTCCACTGAACTGAAAAGCATTAACGTTAGCTTAGCTGTAATGTTAAAAAGAAAGCAAAGGCTGGCTAATGCTAACACCACAGCATAGTGAAGACCCTTAGATGGCTTCTCTGTGAAATAATGAGCTTCTGTTCCCAAAACTTCTGTATAGTATCATACATTTTGACACTGACAGCTGCCATCGTTAGTTTAGGCAGCATGCCAACTGTTTGAGTGAGCTATGGGGCTTAACAATAGGTTAATCGTGCAAAGTAATGTAACGTTTACTGCCATAAACTACATTTAAGGTACTTGTTTTCATTTTTATGTGTTACTATGCGTGACCTCAGTGAGAACTCCACTTGTTTTATTGTCTATTAGAGTAGCATGTAGCCCTGCTTTAACTAACTTAATAGCTTCCAGCTAGGTGGGTGCATTTCAACAAATTAGGTCGCACCAGACAGAGGCCTTCTATTGAGCTTCAAAAAGGCCCTTCAGAAACCAACGTGTGATGTCACTGACACTACGTCCATTATTTAGAGTCTATGAGTGGGAGTACTGTGCTTTGTCTGTACCTGCTCCAACATCTGGATGGTGCCGGCCTGCTCGTCCAGCTCTTCTTCCTGATCCTTCATCTTGGCCTCCATGTCCCGAAGCTGCTTCCTCACCTGAATAATAAAACATACAAAAATAGTCGAAGAGAGTATGTAATATGCATATACACGTGATAAAATACAGTACGGCTAAGCAATATATCTCTATTATATCAATATATCAATATTGTGATAGGAGACTAAATACCATCCTTGATCATAAAAATCATAAGTGTTGTCTTTTTCTGGTTTTAAAGACTGCATTACAGAGAAGTGATGTTTTTATAGGAGACTAGATGTCCTGAAGAACTACATTTATAATGGAGCTGCTGTAGCACTGAAAGTTCTATAAATGTACAAAAAAAAAGAAAAAGTGGCAATAAATACAGTAACACACAAAGACGAATCATTAAAGAGGAAGAAAGAAAGAAAGAAAGAAAGAAAGGAGACCTTGGCCAGTGATGCCTCATCCTTGGATTCCTGGGAGTTGAGGTCCTGCAGCTCGGCTTCCAGCTGATCCACCTTCAGTTTGACCGCGCACACCTCCAGGTCCTTGTCCTTAAGGACATGACATTACAGTCAGAACACAGAGAAGGGGACAGGCAGCCAGTTACAGTGTGAACATGGAACAGGAACACACACACACCTCATGATGAACAATTATTTACTCAGCTCAGCAGGTACTAGCTACAAGGTGTAAACACACACACACAAACACACCTACAGAAAAATATTTCCAGAACGTGGGCTCATAATAAAACTCAACACATCTAACAGACTCCTGCTGAGTGGACAGACGCAGTGCAAAGCTGAAGACCTTTTTAACAGACACTATTAAGATCCACAAGTTTCCACAGACAAAAGATAGATGTTCAATGAAAAGGGAATGTATATACAATATTGCACAAGCTTTGCCTATTTATAAACTGGGTTCATACACATTTTACTGATAAATTTCCATGATTTTGCCTCGATTTTGAGGAAAATGTTCGAGACAACACATTCTCTGAAACGACCATTGATACTCCTTATTGGTTCTCTTTCATTACTATATAATTGCATTTTAAAAATATATATATACTTTTTTTTTTTCAAATAATGAATTCAGAACAGGATTATAAATGAATATGCAAATATAATTGAGGAGCTGTTTGTTATTTATGAGAGGGGAGGGGATGGTGCAAAAAGGGGAAAGCATGTCAAATAATATATCTGGGGGGGTTATCTAAAGCACAATGGAGGGACCGATGTTTTTTATTTTTTATTTTTCATGGTTTTCATGGCTGTATGAACCCTGTATAACATTGATGAAGTGGTCATAACTGATATGTTGGATTTAATTAGTTAATTTAATATAACTTATTAACACCAGGGGCACATAAAATTAAGCGCAAATTAATTTTAAGCATTAGTGTAAACACAGCTACAACCCTGAGTCATAATGTTTCCATTCCACCTAGAACCTCTTTATGTATGTCAGATTGGTTAACTGTTCACTTTCCATTCTGATCAGTACTTTTTCCCCCATGATATATATTTTAAGATTGACCCCTCCAATAACTGACAATGCAGCTGTATTTTGAGCACTGTCTCATTACATATTAAGTAACTCATCTTTAGCACTGATAGATTTGGCAGACTGACAGAACTTAACGTCTGGCACTGGTGACTCAGGAAGTTAGCAGGAGACAGAGGGAGGTGAATGACTCAGAGTGTCACTGGGTGGACCTGTCAGACCAGTCAAGCAAACAGTATGGGGCTGAACAAATATGGGTTTTTTAAGGCAAAGTTTACTTAAAAAGTGTTTTCTTCTAGTTTCTATTAGGTTAATCTTTTGTGTACACTCATGGTTAGATGGAGTAAATGCAGAGGTTACAGTGTGTGAAATTGTACTTTATGCATGAAATAAATACAGTAATGACATAAAATGTGAATGAACTATTCTAAAGGAAGAGGAGAACCATTTTTTTAAAGATTTCAAAAGTTATTGCAGTGTGCAGATGCCTGTTTGAATCTGTCTGGATGTTGCTGGATTTTGTATGTTTAGGTCTGTTGTAGGTTTGATAAGAATTGACATTAGCGTTGCAACTATCAGTGATGAATTCATAATTCATTTCACAGATTTTCTTTTAACATAAACGTAAAAACGTTTGACAATTAATCATGGTTAAGCTCATATCCCATATATTCTCTTTGTCTGGTTCCATCTTCATGAATTTGATTATTTGCTGCTTTTCCTCATTTTATATTGTTACAAATTTCTCCAGACTTTAGATTGTTGGTAATCAATAAAGCAATCGTGAAAGTTTTAATATTTTTACTTTAAATAGTAGTGCTGGAAGTGAAAAACCAACAACTTACTAGATTTTTTTAAGGAGCTTTTCAACCAAAAAAAAAGTCTTCCCAATATCAGTCTTAAGACTTAAATCTCAGAGAATTCTAAATTATTCTCAGAATATTACCACCTTCCCTTTGCCTATAATGGCCCAATTATGCTGTTGAATAAATCTGTATGTCATTACACGAATAAAAACAAAAAACATATCACATGAGTGATTTGTGACACAAGGCGGGTTTCCATTACAGAATTGCCCAAAACTTAAGCAATATTTTAGAAATGTCGATAAGCCACAATTGTGAGATGACTGTGTTTCCACTGAGTGATGTCCTGTGACTTCTCCTCTGGTGATAACATTCCAAGAAGCATGGTGATGGATGTTCAAGCATAAGCAGCTTTATTTCCTTTGCAGCCACCACATTAGCCGTCATTATTTCCAATCCAAGGCCACGTAGGCATGTTATGGAGCGATAATGGAAAGACGAGCCCCTTATACGTGGGAGTGGCCACGTATGAGGGATTTCTGGGACCTGATAGTCTACGATTTCACAGAGGAATTGTGGATTCAAAACTTCTGGATGATCCACTCAACTTTTAAAGAGTTATATGATGCAATAACAGCTCTTGTAGCGCCTGCTGCATCATGAGGAAGCCAGTTCCTACTGACAAGCACATAACCATAGCATCATGTGACCTAGAAAAGCCAAAAAGAGTGTTTCTATTGCAGTTTTGCCAAATAAGCCTTTTTCGGATTGCCTGAAATACCACCTCATATGAGCTTAAAAACTGTTTTGTGATAAATAGGATTTTGGTTTTTTTTGTTTTTTTAAATGACATGTTTGCATTAGGTATATTTTATATTTGCAATTTCCATTTGCGGAATTTGAGGGTTAATGGAAACGGGCCTACAGACTGGAGCACACAGGAACAAACCTCCAGCTGCTGTCGGAGGCTGAAGGCATCTCCACTCAGCATGTCTTTCTCTCGGGCCAGTTTCTCCCTCAGAGTCCTCTCCCTCTGCACCTCCTCTTGGGCTGCACTCAGCTCACTGTCAAACCTGCACACACATGTACACACACCCCACTGACTAATGCTGGCAAAACATTCTAATGAAGCCAAAACGACAGTTACTGATGACGTGGGAGGCAAGATTCAGCATGCATATTCAACTATACATATATATGCATATCCACCCCCCCCCACACACACACACACACACACACACAGTTTAGCAGCAGTACAAATGAGCTGGAGACTCGTCTGTTCTCTCTGCACAGCGTGATGCTATAAACAGTCTGCAGCACAACGTAGTTTTCTTTACACTTGTTGTATTGTTAAAGCAACACCACTGGGCCCTACACAGCCTGAGGAACACGTCACAATGAGGTAATACGACTGTGTGAAGTCACATGTATCTGCAGACATCTGCTCAAACATGCATGTGTGTGTGTACTGACTTCCTCTGCTTCTTCTCCAGGTCGTGGTTGCGGCTCTGTTGGCCCTCCAGGTGAAGCTTGGTGTCCTGCAGTTCGGCCGTCAGTCGTTGGGTTTTCTTCTTCAGCTGCTGGACGTTTCGCTGGGACTCGTCGTTATCGGCCTGCAGGTCGCTGATCTGCGCAAACACACATGCAAATAATCAGAGCTGAGAAAGAATGCTGTTGCTGGGAACTGCACAGAAAAGTGTAATGCCATGTGTAATTACCATCCCTGCACACATACAGTCTACACACATTACGTTCACATGACAGCAGCCTGAAAACTGCCATCATATAATTTACAATAACACGTCACAGCTGACCAATCAGCATGGAGAGCAGTTCATCACATGTTGGTGTTGTCACATTCAACTTTAAACTAGGCTGAGACGCTCCAGCCATGGTGGCCATAAATGCTAATGTCAAAATGCTAACATGTATACGATGACAATGCTACACACTGACCTACATGCTGGTAAAATGTTTACCATGTTCATTACCTTAGTTTAACCCTTGACATCCCCTGACATCACTTCTCTTGTACTGTGTTCTGATGCTTTCCCAAATACTAATCTTGCTAATCCTTTAAAAATTAAAAATACATTTTAAATATTTTTAAGAATAATAATAATAATAATAATAATAATAATAATAATAATAATAATAATAATAATAATAATAATAATAACAATATTTGGTATTGTTACTGTTACTGTTATTGTTGTTATTATTACTATCATTATTATGCATTTTTTAGGTCATTTCCTTGTTTGTTGCCGTTTTGTTTTTTTGTTTTTATTGTGTTTATTTTTTTCTGATAATCAGGTATTTTTCTTGAACTTTTTACAATTTCTTTTTTGCAATGTTTGGGGTCATTTGTCAGTTAGTTTGACATTACCTTTTTTCTCATGTTTTTGAAACAAAAAAGAAGGCCAATTTATTCAGGTTACAAAGGGTTACAAACTGAAAGTTAAACTGAAATTATCTGGAAGCCATTAATGTCAAAAAGGTTTTACAAAACAATTTTCCATGATTTCTCTGGTTTATATGGGCTTCAGTTTTGTACTTATGAATAACTCTGGCTTGCTGTTTGGGGTGGCATGATGTGCCAGTATTGGTGATAAGTTTGATATATGAAAATCAAATCCAGATATCATGTTAATTATACACATATGATAATATTGTGTAAGTAATCAAGGAGCTCTCAAATCATTTCCGTTTCTTTTAATTTTCACTTTGAGTCTCTCCCTTGACACCACTATTCTTTCAGTGTGATTGCTCTTTTTGATATGATTTTGTACAGTTATGGTTAGGCTCTCTTTCTACCTCCCCTTAAAAAAGTAGACAAAATACACAATAAACAAAGTGTAAGATGAGTTTGACTGACACCAGGTTTTTTTCTAAAGATTTTCAATAGATATTGCAAAAATATCACAATTGTGAACTCTTGTGGCCATGATATTAATGTAGTGAAAATCAGATATTGTACAAGCCCCACAAATATTTGAATTGTGAATAAACAATAAGCTTGAAAGTGTCTAATTTGTGAAGAGCCTCGTATCATACCTTAAACATCAAATGTTTGGGATATATGATTTTATTGAATGCATTAATGCTTAGTTAAAACAAATGAATTCTACAAGAGAGAGAGTCAAACAGCATGGTCATCATTATATCAGAGATGGAACACCATGGTTTGTAGCTGCAGGTGTGTGACTGAAAGTTTGTGTGATATGCACTCACCCTCCTCTCCAGCTGCCGTTTGTTCTGCTGCTCCACCTCCAGCTTGTCCTCAAACTCCTGCTGCAGTCTCTTCTTGGTGAATTCAATCTCCCTGATGGCTCGCTCATACTTCAGCCTCCACTCTCCTCCTGTCACAGCAGCATGCTCACAGTCAGCTTTACCTGGTTCGTTTCATATCTGAACATTTTGCTGCATGCCGCTCATATGAAATGCTTTTTCCTATAAAGACATGTCTGTCACAAAAATACAGTATTAGTTTGAAACCTAAGTACCTCCCATCCTCTGTGAGTCATAAAATACTTATATGAAAGATACATGACAGGATCCCATACTCTGACTTTTCGGGACATTTTTAGTGGCCAAACATTTCCATGTCATTAAAGTCTCATTTAACCCTCCTGTTATGATGCAGGTCAACTTGTCTAATTTTAAAATTTGATCTGCTTAAATTGACATGGCAGTGACCATTTGTTTCTTTGCAAATATGAGACATAAGTTCCTGACTCAACGAAAGAAAAGGTTAAATACAATTTAAAGAAAAACTTATGTAAAACTATATTTCATATCAAGATGATTAGAATTTTCGTTAAAAAAAGTTCAAACATGTAGGCCTTTTTAAAGAAATTGATTGTATTGTTAATAATTGTGTTAGTAATGAGGTACAAACAATGTTTTGGATTTGGAATTTTTTGGTCTCTAACAACTAATGTCTCATAATATCCTTAACTTATAACTAAACTTTTATCAATATGGACATGCTACACACATCATTCAATTCATTTTTCTGAAACCATGAGTATCAAAGAAGAAGAAATATCAGCAGAATAAACAAGATAGACACAAAAAAGAGGTTTAATAAAATATCTTGATTGTATTTCCCAAGCATTAAGTTTAACTAAAGTAGGACCACATGTTATTGAATTACTTTTTGAGACCAAGATGTTTACCTAAAGCCAGTTTCAAACTGTTTCAAGTATTTCAGATTCCCCTGCTTTCCTGAGTGAGTTCCAATACTCCCAGACACATTTCAGTTAGATCTTTACTATTTTCAGGTACTTCCATATGGCACAACCCACACATACTGCGTGTCCTTTGAGTCGGACATGAAGAAAACCTTCATAATTGTGTTGCCGTGTTGATTCACCTGAGTTAAAGCTGGTACAAACAAACAAAGCTGCTCCAACCTATGCAACATGAAGACACTTAAAAATCAATTCTACATTCACAAAGTCTGCATGGCACACAATGACAGCTGGCAGCCTGCCTGCAGGGCATCTGCAACTCAATCCTTACTTCATTTTTCACTTTTAACTGATCAATCTCTAATGTACTTCTTCACATCTGATTTTTCTGGGCTTTTGTCAAAGCATTGATCGGACACCACTTCTACAGTTCCTGCACCTCCACCGTAGAACACAGTACGACAGTGAATTACTACCACTGTGACGTCTGTGTGGGAGTGTGTGTATGTGCAGTTCATAGGCACAGTTTGTGTCCAGACTGTCAACTCAGTGCTTGTTTGATGAGATTCTGTTGACGGATTGTTCACCAAATGAACTTGTTGTCAAAAGGCTGATTGTGACTCTGTGGTTGTTTTTAAGGCTGCTGTTTGTGATGTTGTACTTGATCTAGCCAAGAAAATGATCAATTAGTTGACTGGTAGAAAAGGAATTCACAACAATTTCCCAAATCGATATCTGTTATTTTTAAGCCAGAATGCTGAATGTTATCTGCTTTTGACTTCTTTAGACAGAGGATTTACCATCTTTTTCTGTTTAAATGGCAAATGGTCTGCACTTGTATCGCGCTTTTCTAGTTTTTTGACCACTCAAAGCGCTTTCCCACTCATGTGACATTCACCCATTCAAACACACATTCACACACTGGTTGCTGAAGCTACCGTACAAGGTACCACCTGCTACTCAGCAACCATTCACACAAACTCACACCCTGATGACGCAGCATCGGGAGCAATTTGGAGTTCAGTATCTTGCCCAAGGACACTTTGACATGTTGCCTGGAGGAGCCAGGGATCGAAAACAGTCTGATCTTCCGATTAGAGGATGACCCGCTCTACCTCTGAGCCACAGCCGCCTTGTTGTTTACAGTCAATGTAGATTTATAGTTTGGGACTTTTGGTTGGGTACTGAAGAAGTTGTCAGTTTGGGTTTTACAAATTGACAGTTTTCTCTATATCCTGACATTTAAAAGGCTGTCTGATGATACTGTCTAATGAAAAAAAAAGAATCTATGGATTAACTTATTTTGAAAATAATTAACATTTGCAGACTTTTTACAATATGCATGGTATGTTATTTATAATACCTGGCTCCTCCATACAGTGTGTATGTAAATGAGGTGGACAAAATATAATCTTTTAAAGAAACTGAAATTAAAATTAGGATATGTCTTTAGGTACAAAACTTTTTTTTAAGTCTAACACCAGGAAATGGCTTGTTGCTGCCACCTTCTTACCTCTTCTTGACTACAGTGACATAGTTTACATGAATGCCTATGCTAGCCCTCTACTCATGTTGGAAGCTGTCTATCATTGAGCACTAAGGTTCATAACTGCCTATAAACCCCTCACTCTCCATTGCACTTTTCTCTCTGGTCAACTGGTCATCATTATCCATTTGTAGACTTTGCATTGGTACAGCTTCATTTCCAAATCCATCCCTGGACTGCTGCCAGCATAGTTTTCCTCTTACATGTCAAACAGTGCAGCCATAGGCAACGCTCCCAGGCCTTTATTACCTTTAGTGTTCCTTCAGTATGTGCAGAGCTTGGTATAGAGCAGCTCCATCCAATGAAGAAAACCTAAATGATTCCCCAGTAATTTTCTACATACTGTATTCACCTATAGGTTATTTATTTATTTACATACTTACTTGCAAACCAACTTAAGTCTTGGAGAGCCAGGAGGAGTATTTCCCCTCTGACAGTCAAATGGGATCAAAGCCTGTCATCAAAGCCAAAATGCGGCTATTTTCGCCTACTTTTCTGATGGCTTGGGTCGACGTCTCTCCATTACTGATTTATTCAATGGCTTTTAAACTATCGGTCTTTGTCAGGTGACGAATCACTCACAAAAGCCCCAGCACTTTGCAATACACATAACATAACGTGTAGAATCTCTCCTCTGCTCTGCTCTACTGTCTGTCCAACTGTGGGTGTGTGCCCATGGGCGTGTGTGTGTGTGTGTGTGTGTGTGCGTGTTCAGCGAAGCCCCGCCTGAGCGGAGGAGAACTGACAGCGATGCAGTAAAACTGAAAATTAAATTAAGCAAGAAAAACAGGGTTTAGACCTATTCTATATAAAAAGGGACCTTAGATGAATTCCGTTGTGATTTAGCTCCTCCCATGTTAGGGGAAACACATTATGGTATAAATTTATAATAACCAAAACATGGTTACAGTTTCTATGTAGGGTTGTGTTAAGACTGATATCAGCACTACATGGAAAACGGCGCCTTCTCATTTATTTTATTTATTTTTAATTTTCTTATTTTTATTTTAGACCACCGGGTTGGCACAGTGGGAATCTCAACGCAAGACAAGCGCAGAAATACAGGAAAATACAGTATTAATGTGAGGACTCTCAGTCAGTGTAGCTCTGTTTTCTGTTTACAAAGTCGAGTGTGACACAGCTACTTAGGCTTACGTTGTCCTACCCCAACAGATGTGATAAAACACACAGAGCTGCCACTCAGGCTTGCTCCGTACACGCCCACACAGTCCTGAGAAGACATCTAATCAGTCCAATACCTGTGTGGGTGTCCAGTAGCTTTAGCACAAGTCTGACAGTTCACATATTTATGAGTGAGCTTTTAAAGCAACATAACATGAGTACTAGTGGATGAGTATTTACTGATGTGCTAGGGCATATCTGTTATTCTGTCCAAGTGTCTATGTGTCTGACCTGTGTCGTCATCATCCATCTCTCCGTTGAGTTCAGACGCCCTGATGAGTCGAGCCTCCATCACCTCCATCTCCATGGACTCCATCTGTTTTTTCATGGTGTCAAACTTGGCCTGTTTAGATCAAAGAGAAATAATGGTTTCTGTGACAATATGAACACACCTGTCTCTGATTAACTGGGGAGTTCTACAGGTTTCATGTGTTGGAACTCAAATAGAAGCACATTAGACACCACAGAGACACTCTAGACCACATCAAATCTGAGGGACCCACATAGGGAAGTTTCGGTTGTTGCAGATGTACAGAAATGTGTCCCACTGGGAGTAAAAACTAGGATCCCATCATGGTGGAATGATTGCTGCCAAGAACAGCTTTGTTTAGAGTGTCATCAAAAATGATGATGCTATTCATGACCTTCAGTGTCATTTATCAGTGCACTTCTGTTAAGTTAAAAATAAATAAATAAACTCACTATATCTCAGATCATTTGTGCCCTCAACTATTGGGTTTTTAAACAAGCTTTACACCCTGATGTCCTTATGCTGTACAATTATTGATGAACCATCAATGTTTTATATTCATTACAACTAACTTTGATGACATCTCATGTTATTAGATGTATTTATGGTTTTATTGGTTGTATTTTGTTATGAGGAGAAAGGGTTGGGATTATTATACAAGTTCTCATTCCTTATATATGTAAACCAAGTCATTACGTATTTGAACATTTCTTTTGCTTTACGTTTTTCATTGTCTGTAAATATAACTTTTTTTTGTCTGGCTGTTTTTGTATAATAAATTCTCTATTCATTTTTTCATGTTCAAAATAAATAAATAAAGTGTAAATCAAGTGTGGCTTGGATGGAAGCTGCTTATTATGGGATGGAGCCAGGCAGCTGAGAGTCAAACCAGGGCCATAAAGCATGCTGGTTGTTTTGGGGGTCTGGAAAGGCAATCAGAGCCAGTGAGAGAAGAGCTGAGGCCCACGGAGCATTATAAAACTTCCAGCATGCACATGCGTACTGTTCTGTGTGCGCACAGGTTTTAAGACTGAACGCAATAAATTTGGTACTTAATTGAACTGCTCACAAAACGGTGTGCAGATTATGTTGAATAACCAGGTCACAATTTCTGAAAAGACACAATGTTGTTGACCTTTCCAAATGTATTTTTTGTTGCTGTGAGCACCACAAGTGGAGTGCCATCTGGTTTCATTACACTGGAGAGAAAGCAGAAATCTCAACAGCCAATATCTCCAACACTCAGCAACTCAAACCAAAACTAGACTGATGAACAGCACAGGTAAGAGCAACATTTTGGCAACAATACAAAATGCTCCAAATCTGGCACCTTCAACCTCAGCTGAAGAGTCACTGCTGATCACATGGACTGACAAAAAAAAACTCCTGAAGGGGAGTTTTATTGGCAGAAGAAACATAGACGGTGTAATTTGGCCACAATGGCAGAAATATTGTTTTGAGAAAGGAAACCTCAACCTCATTAACCCCTTGGAGCCCGCTCTGATATTACACCCCTGAATCACTCCGCTGACAAATACACTTTTTAACAAGCTTTAAAAAATATTTAACAGTGATTTTATTTTCTGTTTTCAATTAGTTGAATTTTTAACCATCATTTTTTTTTTTTATGATGACACCATGTTTTAGATGAAAAAACACAATAAATAATTTATTTTAAATAAATTACATGCTTAGATTTTTTTTTTTTAAATAACGCAGTTTAGGATTGAGGAGAAATGATTGTCAGCAACATTGATTTTTATACATTATTTTTTGTGCAGTGTCAAATACTCACACTCTGAGCTTTTCAAAATCAAGCCTTAAAAAATATTACACGTTAATATGATTTTCTATTTTCATTGAGTTTTTTTTTAACCAACATTAAGTCAATATTCTACATGCCGAGTAGAGTTTTTTGATGAGTCTGGAATATGTCAGTGATCAGCAGCAGCATTGATTGTGACAGTGCACCTAGTGGAAATAGTATGTATTTTCTCCATAGTATGTCAAATATGATCAAAATGACATAATCAGGTGGAAATTAGTAAAAATGACAAATTCCGAGGCAAAAGTCCAGAATGGTGATGTTATGTTTTTATGTTTTGATGCTGTGGGATCAAAAATGTCAGTTTCAATGGAGCATTTTTTACACTTAACAGTATGAATGTAACAATTTAGTTTCTACAGTGTATTTTAGACTTATTGTTGGAGCTGAGCTGGAAAATCAAAGATTAAATAAAAATAAACAATCTTTTCATGGCATATGCATTAACACAGCTTACATCATCAAAAAAAAGAAGAATGAAAAGCATGTAAAATGCACAGAACAGTCCCTATGGGTTAAGGATGTGTGGACTGCCCTGTTAACATGAGCTCATGCAAGAAATTAAACTTGGTGAACTGAAGTGAATTTTGCAAAAAAAGATAAAAGACCCAACCAAGCAGTGTTCAGACACTAACCTGTTGAACCGTTGACAGTTAACCTGTTGAAACAGCAGTTTATCGAGGTAAAAATATCTAAAGGAACCATTTTCTAGCTCTGCAGCATGTTTACATTTCACCATTAGATGAAGTTAAATCTGGGACACAAAATTAATTTGTTGTTATTTTGTGGAAAAAAGACGCCGTTATGTACATGTCTCTCATAAAAGTATGGGAATGTTGATGGCAGTGTCATTTATTTCATTTAACTGTTACACTTAACTGTAATTTTCCTGAGGACCTTACTCAGCGTTCCTGTAGCTTAAGGCAATTTTGATATAGGACTTTTTTTAATGCCACTTGAAATTAAGTTCAAGACCAATTTTCTAATAACCAAAATTGGAGGACAATTTTTTTTTGTCAAATCTTAAATCCAGTGAAATGTTTAGATTATCACGTCAAATGTTGGGAAAAAAACAGCTTAGAGTTAAACACATGGAAGACAATAAACGTACTACACTGTCATAAAAGTAAGTTTACTTTGCATGTGAGATTTCACTGCTTGGATTCCCATCATGATGAGTTCAAGAGAAGGAATTATTTAATCATTTAACAAAAAGATTTTACAATGCAACGTCAGAAAAAAACTATTCATAAAATCCTACTTCCCATGTCTAAGCATTTTAAAGACTTTTGAAAAATTAATTTAAGTCAATCTAATGCCAATTAAGGCCTTATTTTTAGATTAATGAATTGAATGCCTTTTAAGCCTTTTTAAGGATCCTCCGGAACCCTGTTACTTTGTAGACTAATCCAAATATGGCACCGTTCCATTCCAGTGCAAACACTACCAACACGCAATGAAGCTGACTCTCTGTGTGAATACCCACATTGCCCCCTTGTGCCTCTCCCTCACTCACAGGAGGAAAATAAATCCATCCCACGTTTCTCTAAGCCTGACCATTCGGAGGCAGCCCACCTATCTATTTAAATCTATCCCAACAACCCCCCAATAAAAATAGAGAAAGAAATCATGTCAAAAATGGCGAATAGTGAACTAAATGGATGGAGCGAGCTGGGGGAGGGCAGCGCTGGAGAAATGGCCTGACAATGTGATTTCACAATTACAGTCCATGCTCTGTGTGTGTGTGTGTGTGTGTGTGTGTGTGTGTGTGTGTGTGTGTGTGTGTGTGTGTGTGTGTGTGTGTGTATGAGGCAGGCAGAGGGGGCAGGAGCAGGGAAAGCTGGTGGATAACAGAAAAACAGGGAGCGGCTTATAGACTGTTTGTGTCTGAGTGAGAATGACTGCGTGGTGAGGAACATTGCTGCAGCTGTCAGTGCAGTGCTGGCTGACCTGGTGTTTTGGCTTAATATGTTTTGATATTTATCTTAATTCTGCCGACAGTCTATTTGAAGAGTTAGCGGTTGCTGTGATCATTCCTCTTTCTCCAATAATAGCGGTGAAGTGATCCCGTCAGAGTGCCTGCAACTGCAACTGTAAAATATAGGAGGCAAAATCTACACTCCTCTGCAAAAATATAAGTTCAGCTAAAGCTAATACCAGACTATGGCAGTAAGAAAAGATCATGTGGCTTTTTTTTTCCATCTCAGTTGCATGCAATATTTTTGCAGATTTTTTGTCTCAGACATATTCCTCCTGTGTGGCTCAGCAATGAAAGACTGTCTGGAGTGGAGAAGAAAAAGACTGAAAATACACACGCTGATCTTCACTGAAGTCTTTTGCACAGCACATAGACACTCACTGACAATGAAGCTGTGGCTAAAATCATTTACAACGTACATGTAACATATGCAAGTATCACTAGGCCGGGTTTTTTGATTACAGATTTGCAAAAAACTTTTGCAAAAATTTTCGAAATGTCGCTAAAACACAATTGCAAGATGACTGAGTGATGTTCTGAGACTTCTCTTCTTGCTTTAAAATTCCAGGAAGAATGGCATTGGATGTTCAAAACATTAGCAGCTTTATTTCTATTGCAGCCACCACACCTAGCCGTCATTATTTCCAATCGAAGGGGAGGTAAGGGTGTTATGGAGTAATAATGGAAAGGCAAGCCCACGTATGAGGGATTTGTGGGAGGTGATAGTCCACTATTTCACAGAGTTGTGGATCTTGATAAATACTGGCATTTCATTGCTGCTTCAAATCTTATATCGCCATAAGTTTGTTGTCTCGTATAAGACTTAAGAAGATCTTGGTCTCTTCCTCTGTCCACACATACCATGCCCTGTTTTTCAGAATGTCATGTTATGTGACCTATAAAAAGCGAAAGAAAAAAAAGTGTTTCCATTGCAGTTTTGCAAAATGTGACTTTCTGGAATCGCCTGAAATACCACCTCAGGCGAACGCAGAAACTTTTTTTAATGAAAATTGATGTGTTTCCATTGGGTGTATTTTAAATTTCAATTTGCGCAATTTGAGGGTTAATAGAATCTCGCTGTCAGTGAGATACCGTGTTGTATTAATAGAGTTAATACAACACCTGCACAGCCCATCTATTATGAGCTATCCAAGTGGGCTGAGATTTAAAGAAAGTCACTCAGTCTCTTGCAAGAACCACTTGTACAGACAGGTGTGCTCTTAAAGGAATATTTTGCCATTTTTTAACCAGCTTTGTATCATAACAATGTGTAAGTATCCATCTGACCTGTGTCACTTATCTGGCCAGTTTTGCTGGCTCTCGGGCTGTTGCTCGAAATACAGGCTGTACTGTCACATTTTCATTTTGCCCGCCACCGTGGACACAAAGTATAGAGCTGATCAAGAGACACAACCGCCGCTCTCTCAGTCTCTCAAATTCAGACCAAAATCTGATCAAACAGAAACTAGGCAGTGCAGTAAATAGAAACCAAGATTATAATACTGCACACTGCCTTTTTCTTTCCCAATATCTTTTCTGAAACATATTTTTTTGTGCTCTGTTTGGCTGTAAAAGTGAGAGTTTGTGAAAAGCAAATGGGCATCATACTGCTTCCTGCAAAGTGAAAATGCAGGCTGAAAAAGCTGCGATAAGCGGCAACACTGAGAAGTAAGGATCAAATATAAATGAAGATTCTGTTACTGAATCAACTCTTTCTCACCTCAAAAGTTTTTCAGAAACATATTTTAGCTTGAAACTGTAATTAGAGATTGTTTGTTACCACCGGCCACCATTGTGTCAAAAGAGAGTGTTCACATTACATCATCCACCAGCTTGACATTTATTGGTCTGGCAAAGCGCAATGCATTCTGGTCACTATAAAGAAAAAGCCAGTGCCACAGTCCTTATTCTCTGTTTTCTCTGTTCATGTAGCACCCATTTCAAAAGTATTTGTCTTTCTTTAAGCTTCTTTAAGGGGCACATACAAGTAATTAAGAAAAATTTGGGGCATTAATGTTTTCACAATTTTCATTCTGCATTTCTCCACAAGACAAAAAAACCCCAAAACACATGCTTGACTAAAAAATTGCAATGTTTTTATCAGAATGAATTTGGAGTTTAAATATGATATTGAAATGGACTTAAGCTGAAAGCAATACTATTATTCTCTTCTGTCTCTGGTTGTCCAATAGCAGTACTGACAGTACTTAATTTGTTATGTATGCAGGACTTGAAGCTCAGCGGTCTGAAAGTCTTCTTTTTACTCTTAGGCAACATTTTCTGTGAATGAAAACTTGTTCACAAACAGAACAGAGCATATAGCCTTACAAAGCAATTTCGGGGTGTTGATGATGCAAATGATCAAATCTCACAAATGCACCACTGCTCATGAACAGATGGCTTCACAGGCAGAAACGAGCAGTTCATAACAAGTTTGTGTCGCTGAGATACTTTTTTGTTTCTACAGAAAAAAGTAAAGTGTACAAAAAAAGGTTCTTGCATGAGGTCCAATTTGAGCACTGTGCCTCAAATTACAATATCATAATAACGTTATTAACACATTTCTGAGCTCTGACATTGATATTAATGAATATCAACATAATTTCCAAAGGATCAAGGTATTTATGAGATGTAAATATGGGACAAAATGTCCAAAACATCCAAAAGGTGTATTTGGGCCTTCAATGAAAAGACTCAGCGAAGAAGAAAACGTTCTGTGCTTGAACTCCCCAATACTGAACAAATTAAAGGCCACATCCCTACAAACTGGGATTTTGTTGCTTTTTAGGTGAAAAACTCATTTAGACAGAGAGGTTTTACAGCTCAGCAGGCTGTGCTTTCCTGCTGTCTCACAACAGCGCACGCACACACACACACACACACGCACAAGCACACGCACACACACACACACACACACACACACACACACACACACACACACACACACACACACACATCTGGAGTGAAGCATTTGATCTGGTACATGGGAATACATTAGTTAACGTAAGCTCCTGTGTGCATTTGTGTGTGTGTGTGTGTGTGTGTGTGTGTGTAGACAATCAAATGTTTATCAGTGAGGACAAACAGCTTTGAATTAACAAGTGACAATAAAAAGTTGTTGCCTGTGTGATACAGAATGTAGTAGAAAGTATTTTGGAGCTAACTATCAGTGTTTGAGAAAAATCCAGAGCATTCTGGAAAACTGTTATTGTGTGTAAATGTGTATTAATTGGACACATTTGGTTTTTGCCTAAGCTTCCCTTTAATGGTAAAGGTATTTTTTTGTATAATGTATTACTTGGTATTATTTAAGTGTTGCCTTCTCATGTGTTGAGTGATATAAATACACACGGTGTGCACTTTGTAACCTAATACTGATGAAAACTTTTATTCTTTAAAAATCCATAAACATATTTATTTCATATCTCTGGCAAGACACCTATATTGACGATAAACATATGAGAAAATCATTAAAAATAATCCAGCGCATCTTCAATCGTTTACATTTCTTACAATTCCATTTTTTCCCCCCTCCCTAAAAAGCATGTGATTGACTTTTTGTATGATTCTGGACACTTATGGGTACTCTCTGTCTACCTCCCCACACTCATATTTTGAGTGTGATTTATTTGCCCAATAAGACAAACGATAAATTAAGTAAAATATGAATTTGAGTGATTGCAGGGTTCCTACAGCTTAAGGCAGGTCAGATTTAGGACCTTTTTTGACTTTTTGATGTCACCAAGAATGAACTTCAAGAACAAGTATGCAAACAACAAAATTAGGGAAAAAAACAAAACAACATAAACCGGTATTGATAACTTAAGGTTAGGGACAACTTTTTTTGTCTTTTTTGCTGGTTATCATGGTTTTGTGAGACTAAATTGGAGCAGGATTTTTAAAGATTAAAAGTAAAAATGTATTTCAGGCCTACTCCCATCAGTTTTTACCTTAGGTTTTATCATTTCAGCTGGGTCACGGTGCTGCATGTCTAAGACCTGCTGCAACTGAACGAGCTGTGTGTTTGGAGCTCCTGGGTCTTCAATAATTACTGCCTGAATGTCTCGACAAAACAGCCATGTTTAAATATGAGACAACCTGTTAAGAAGTTTAATTTTATATTACATCTTACAACATTAATACTTTAATATATTAAATATTCCCACACGGGCAAAGGCAGGGCTAGCTAACACTACTGCCCCTCAATTCAAGCTGATATGCTAATGTTAAATTTATATATGAATGAGCCGACATTAAACTGCATTTTACAATCTGCCTTAACATCAAACTTCATAGTGAAGTCGGAGAATGAGGCTGTGCTGTAGAAAACTATATAACCTTCCTGCTAAAGGCCTAATTGGGCTATAAACTGTTATCCATCTCTATTTGCCATCACAATAAGGTTGTTCCATTTCCATTTGCTTTAATAGAACTCTGCTCGCAAAAAAACCCAAAGTGAGGGACTGGATCAGAGCTGTAATGGATACAGTGAGGCATTAGTGCCCTGCTGTGTGACAGTTTTAATAAAAGCTTAACTTAAGAGTTAGACTGAAGCTGTTTAATGGTGCGGTATGTGAGCACAAAACAGCTCTCTTACTGCATGACTGTGTCACTTTACAACACTTCTCCTGTTGTCTTCTGCGTGTGTGTGTGTGTGTGTGTGTGTGTGTGTGTGTGTGTGTGTGTGTGTGTGCGTGTGTGTGTGTGTGTGGTGTCTGTGTGTCTACCTGTAGGTCCTTTATGTCCTTCTCCAGGCGCAGTCTCTCTGAAGTTTCCGTCTCTAGCAGCTGGGAGGCTGACTCCCCGGTGTTCCGTTCATCAGCCAGCTCTGACGACAACTCTGTGATCTGATGCGGCACATAAACAAACATACACACAGTCATACAAACACATACACAGTAATTGTCAAGAATGTTTATGCTGTATTCATGTACATGAGCTGATACATATAATCATCAAATTCCCTGACACACTACAGAAAAAACACAAGATACATTATTCTGCATGGTTGCGACGACTGAGCCTCTTTGTTTGTTTCTCCTTTTTTCTTTCTTTTTCTTTTTTTTTGTTGCTTTTACATTTATTTGCTTTATTTTTTAATTATTTCCATCTAATTATTCATTCCTTATTTTCTCATCGTGTGTCGTGTGTTGGTACTTTTGGTGTGCTGCTACCCGTAAGTCTTAGCATGACTGTTGCCATTAGTGTCATTGCCTTTATCTCTGTTATGGTCTCTCTTTAGGGGGCGGGAAGATAATGGGAAAAAACTGGAAGAATTCTTGGTTGCTTTGTGATTTATATGCCTTACATTCTTTCTCCAATAAGAGATTAAAAAAAATATTAAAAAATATATTAAATAACTATTAAATAATATTAAATATATATATATATATATATATATATATATATATATATATATATATATATGTATATGCAAGAGATTAATAGTTCTAGAATTTTGTTGTTGTTTTTTTTAAAGTTATGGAAAAATGTCCCGACAGCTATATTTTTTATTTTTTCAGAATCATAATTTTTAAGCAGTGTTGTTGGTGGTGGTGGGGGGGCGGGGGGTTGGGGGTTACTTTGCTTTTTTATTTATTTCTAATTTTCAGTTAATTTTCTCGTACTTTTTACTAATTTCTTGCTAATTTCTGAGTCATTTCTCCTTAAGTTGCTTTTTTCCATGTTGTTGTGAAAAAAAGGCCCATCTGCCCAGATTTCAAAGGGTGAACAGAAGTTGATGGTTCTCTTTCCTTTTCTGTTTGGTCCTCCCTTTAAAATTTGGGTGTCAGTATAGATTAGGCTCTGGACAGTTCAAGTGTTTGATCGAGTATGTTTTTTCCCAGCTGAGAAACATTATGAATCTCAGGCTCACTGTGTTCCATGCAGTCATGGAAATTGTCATTTACCTTTTCTCATCCTGTCTCAACTATAATAACTGTCTTCTCATCTGCGTCAACAGAAAATTCCTGAATGGCTTGCAAGCAGCCTAAATGCGTCTGGGAAACTTTTGACCAGATCTCAATAAAGTCTCATGTGCCATTTACTTTTATTTCTCTTCACTGGCTCCCTATCAAATTCAAAGTCCAATTCAAGGTTCTTGTGATCACTTACAGAGCTCTTCAGGATCAGACACCTGCCTACTGAGGAGAACTACAGCAGCCCCGTGCTCCAGCAGCTGAGCTCCTCTGATCACGGTTTGTTGGTTGTTTCTCTCTCCAGGATCAAGACAAAAGGAGACTTTGCTTTTGAGGTTGGAAACTTTAGAACTCTCTCCCATTGGAATTCAGATGTGCTGACACCTTCAAAAAGCAGCTGTTTAGTACTTTCTATGTACATTTTTTTTTATTATACTTTAAAAAGTATTTTTAAATTTGATGATGTTTTTATCTTCCTGAGTCTGCATTTAAGGGCAAATTTAATTTCTTTTTTTCTATAACTAAGTTAAAAAAAAACAACAAATAAAACTACTTTGCATAAAAACAGTTATTTACTTAAAAAGCTGTTCATACCTGAAGACTGTAGGTACAAAACTAAAAACTGATGTCACTTCAGAGGAGAGGCTGTGTCACTTCTCTAAAAAAGACGCTTCTTTCTCATGTCTTATGTGGGAATAAATTAGGAAGCAGAGACTAGTATGCAAAGATAAGACGTAAGTGAAGGAAACGAGGAAACAGACATATGAGAAGCATCCCAGGACTAAAAAAAATGCTGCTTCACTCCTCTCTCAGGTTGAAAGTTTGCTGCACCTCTCACTACATTTCACTGACATGTCTGTAACCACATCCAACAATAGGCAGGAATCCATTAACCTCCAAATTGCGCAAATTGAAATTGTAAATATAAAATATGCCTAAAAAAAAGAATCGCAAAAAAGTTTCCCACATATAAGGGACTTGCCTTTCCATTATGGCTCGGAAATAATGACATCTAGTGCAGTGGCTGCAATAGAAATAGCCGCTAAGCTAGCTAGCCGCTAATGTTTTGAACATCCATCACCATGCTTCTTGGAATGTTATCGCCAGAGAAGTCGCAGAACATCACTCAGTGGAAACACAGTCATCTTGCAACTGTGTTTTACTGACAGTTAAGTTTTGCCCAAATCTGTTATGGATATCCACCTCGTGATATCACAAGGCTATCCCTGCCTTAAGTCCACTTCTTTATCACTGCATTTGCGTGAGTGGCTGAACCACTTAAGGTCAGCAATAACAAGATTTTCAGAAAATGATAAACTGCTTTTTGAACTATATTTTACATAATTATTTAAAATGTATTGTGTATTTTTTTTGTAATTTGTATGCTACTCTGTGTAGTGTAATATGTCTCCTTTTGGTTTTCTTTTTATATTCTGAATTATTACACTAACAATAAAAAAAAAAAAATGCTGCATGCTTGTGCAACATGCTTTGATAATGTATTCAACTCCAGTCAAGCCAGTGAAACAAAGCTGAATTTTGTCATCTCATGTGTATAACATTTTAACCTTTTTTTCCACAATTCTAAAATAGATTCTCAGACATGTCCTGAACCCCCTCCTGTACATGTGTCTGTCTGTGTCTGTGTGTTTACCCTGCTCTCCAGGCGGTCACTGTTGAGCCTCAGCTCGTTCCTCTCTTTCTCCACCTTGTCCAGCTTCTGCTTCAGCTGCTGGATCTCCTCCTGACAGGGAAAAGACGGAGGATGGTAATGACAGACAGACAGACATGTTTGCAGGGACACAGCAGATATATACAGCAGACCTAATTATACTCATAACTGTGTCCATATTTTGTGCAACTGGAGTATGTACGGGTGTTTTTCTTGTACATTACCTAAGATATTTAGAGATATAAGGCATTAAAAGTCAAAATTCCAGAATATCCATGAAAACATAATTTGGGGGGAAAATATTGAAGTTTTGAAGGATACTCCGATGTGAATCTGTCCAAATAGCAGTAGTAGTAATTAAATCTTTATTTCGAAAAATGCCAAATAAAAAAGGAGAACGATATAAATTAAAGTTGCAAGCAGCGATGAATGGGCCCTCGCACCTCCGCGCACCAACTGATGCGACCGCGTCTCTCTGACAAAGGGCAACACTGCACGCAGCAGTAAATTAGTGCTTCCTCCATGTAGTGGTGGAGGTGTTTGTGACTCTCTGACACTCTCTCTCTGTCTCTGCGTGTGTGTGAGAAAGAGGCACAGCTGCAACTGTGACAGGTGTGACAAAGGGAAGCAGTCAGCCTGTGTGATTGTGCCTTGGCTGTATGTGCTCTGTTCTGCTGCTCTGTAGTGCATGTGATTAACAGTGCTGAGAGTAGTGTCAACAATGGAGTAAGAGCGCAATCTGCTGGACAAACCATAGAATGCAACCATTTCAAAACCACCCCAGAATAATTTCCTGCTTTATATGGTCTGTGAACAGAGTTTTCCTATCAGCTCATTTGGGAAAAAAAATGTGCAGAGGCTGATTTGCTCCATTATGTCTGTAAAAGGCTCATATCAGCTGGTTATATAGGTTTACTGAAAAATCAGTCGGGCTCTCGCAGACA
Source organism: Plectropomus leopardus (assembly GCF_026936395.1). Classification (NCBI taxonomy): domain Eukaryota; kingdom Metazoa; phylum Chordata; class Actinopteri; order Perciformes; family Serranidae; genus Plectropomus; species Plectropomus leopardus. The sequence continues at coordinate 38,275,896 of NC_142181.1, read as the reverse complement.
TGGCAAGAGATTTTTAAAGAGAATTTTAAATAAAATTAAAAATGGTGGACTTTCTGTTAGGTATAGGGCATGGCTCCAAGAGGCTTTTTTGTAGGTCTTGGGCTTTTATATAATTTTCTCAAGTTTAGTAGCTCTAGGTTAAGCGGTGGGGGCTGTTTCATTGATAATTAGAAGGTGGCGCTACAGAGCACATTTTGGCATATCACAGCAAAAAGAATCATATCAAAAAACACATGATAGGACTATTGATGGTTATGCCACATTTCATGAGTTTTTAAGTATCTTTAGCCCCTCGAACACAACTTCCTGCTTTATGGCGAAGAACACCACAGAACAGCAACAGCGTTTGATGAAATCAAAAATGGCTTTCAATTTAACATCACCAACTTTAGGACATACTGCTGTCCAGATTTGAAGTCGATCAGATGAAATCTGTAGGACAAGTGTTTAACGAAACAGACACTAAAATTACAAAAAATATGAAAATTCAAATTTAAATGGTGCACTTCCTGCTGGGTTTAGGGCATGGCCCCAAAAGGCTTTTTTGTAGGTCTTGGGCTTTTGAACAAGTTTCTCAAGTTTCGTAGCTCTGGGTTAAACGGTCTGTGGGGGCTGCTTTGTTGAAATTTTCTAGGTGGCGCTCAAGAGCCATTTTTGCACATCAATGCAAAAAAATCATATCAGATATCACAATTTACAATTTCTGATGGATCAAGACATTTTGGTGTGTTTTGATGCATGCCTTGCCCCTCAAAAAGTTCTTTCTGTTTTATGGCAAATAGTTTGTTACCATGGCAACAGTGTGTGATGAAAACTCAAAAGTTTTTTTCTGTGTATCATGAAAGTCTTTACAGTATTATGACTGAGTATGGGGTCACTGGGGTTAACCTGCTCTCAGGGAAGAATCAAAGTGTAAAAGAAGTAACTTCCTGTTACCACTACGAGGCGCTATGACTGTGATTCAAAATTGCACTGCAGGTGTCTTCAGGCTTGGATTCTTATCAAATGTGAGAAATTTTGTTAACATCTGACCAACTGGGGTCAAGTTAGGACAGTTTTTGATGTCATGTCGCAACATTGAAATTTGCCATGGCATCACGAGAACGACATTCAACACAAAACAACAATATTCATTTTCCATCATCACCAACATCTTAATGATATTTTGAGACAATTTTGAGATTGAGAATCGAGTCAACCTGCTAGGAGCTGGACCTCTTAGTGTAAAACTTTGTCTTTCCTGTGTCAATAGGTGGAGCTCTCACTGTCGCTGAAAATTATCAGATAGATGTGTTCAGGACGGGACTATCATCAAACGTGAAGTTTGGGGCAGATTGGATCATGTAAAATAGATTTAAAAACTACTTCCTGTTTGGTGGCGAAACATGTAACTTCTTGGCCTGATAACTTCCACATTGTTGATTTTAGATAAAAACTGCTTGAATCTAGGGTCGCCCGCATCTGAAGGTGGGATTTACAAATTCTGAAGTCAATCCGTTGAAATCTGTAGGACTATTGTTTCAAATTCCAACCCAATGAAATCGCAAAAAATGACATTTCAATTCAAAATGGCTGACTTCCTGTTGGGTTTAGAGTATGGCTCCAAGAGGCTTGTTTGTCCGTCATGACCAAGCCCCCAGGAAGTGCGCCAACCTCTGAAGCAAAATTTACATAGTGGCCGAAAGTGGAACTACAGCGTCACGTGATGCACACTGGCCCAGAAAGACTTTTCCCCATTTGTTAACATTGGGAAAGAGACCTCCTTAAATCACTGGATAATTTTTTTTGAGACATGTTGACTTTTCAGAACGCATTTTTTTATAGCCATTATTAAAAACATTAAGTCCTAAAGACGTGAAATGCGTTATTTACCGAATCAAGATTAGGAATTTGGTGTTTCTCCAGACATAAAATGAATGCGCATCGGACCCGCGGGACTCTACTGTGAGAGCACGCATGTAACTCTAAGAGTTTCTGACACAGCACAGGCTTCGTACCGGCCGTAGTAATGGATATTTTTGTTGTAATTCATTATTTTTAAATTTTACAGCACATCCATATGCTGTTGGCTGTAAAGCCTGTAATATGGCGTCTTACCGTGTCTGTATCAGAGACCGTATATACAGTCTACGGTCTGTATTCAAACTACCGGTTATCAGTGAGCAGCGCAGAGCACAGTGAGTGACAGTTACTAAAAGGTACTGAATGTAGTATTTTTAAAAGTTGAGCTGTGTAATAAAACACGGGGCAATATTACAAGGCACCTCCTTTTATTACCTTTTTATGGGCACAACATGTTCCGATTCTGTTAATTTGATTTTGAGATTACGATATGATTCCCTGATGAGTTGTATGTATATGTGTGTATGTGTGTGTGTGTGTATGTGTGTGTGTAAAGAGAGATAGATATACTATTATCTGATAATCACGTAAATATTAAAACCGATAGCACCGCTGTCATTATACCGCCGATTAGCTGCTGTTGCTAATAAGCTAAGCTACTACGAGAGAAATGCTCGTGCACCGGCACTGTTCGCTTCGAGCACTCGGGTCATCTGTGTGAGCGAGCCAGTGAGTTGGAATCAATGCTCGGGTACACTCGGCTGTGTTCGGCTGTCGTTAATCACTTATACGAATGCTCTATGGGCCAGTAGATCCGGGTATTTTACACTTTTCTAAACCCGGAAAAAGAGTTTTCTCTGCTTCATGCACCACTGAGCAGCTCTCATAGGAATGAATGAGGCCCACCCACACGGCTGTATCCAGACTTCCTTATAATACATCCATGGTCAAGATATGTTCTATGTACATCCAAATTTTCATTCCTCTACATGAAATGGTTTGCCAGGGCTAGCATTTAGGGCACTACTGAGTTCATTTTTTGACACCTATACACGACAACTATAAAATACAAAAATTTTCACCAGTCCCCTTAAGCATGCCAAGTTTCATGAAATTTTGAGTATGATAAAGCCCTCAAAAAACAGATGCATTTGACAAAATAATAATAATGAGAAAAAGAAAAAACAAACCAATTTCAATAGGGTCCTCACACCCTTTGGTGCTCAGGCCCTAAATATGAGCAAGAAAAACAAAACCAGAATGCCCATCACACATATTCAGTAAACACACCAAAGTATTTTATGTCTGAAAAGGAATAGGAGAAAGTGAATACTACCCCTTTTATTCAATTTTATTTAAAAAAAAAAAAGTTAATTCAAAACATGAATATTCAGATTTTCTGCCCCATAATTAACCATAAACACGTTGATCTAATCAAACTAGAATCAAGACAAAGCAAGAACAGATCATTCTATCATCATAAACAATTACACACACACACACACACACATCACAGAACAAAGAAACACATCAACACGGAAAAAAATGTCACACTATCAAAAGCAGCCTTCCTGTCTCGTATCATATTTTACTCAACGTTTCCCTCTCTGTTCTACCAGCTCAAATCCCTTCATTATATTGTTTTTGAAGACATGTTTAAATTAGTTTAAATGATGTACATGTTTTATGTTCCACACTACAGCTGTTCCATAAATTAACCCCCTTAACTATAATATAATGACATTTTGCGTTAGTCCTCACCAACTGTTTCTTGAAAACACAAATTCCTCTGAAATCATGTCAACTTTCTTTCATCTGAAACAACTTTTTAAGCCGTTTTGAAATTAACCACATCTTTGAATTTAAGTGTTTTTATTTTGATTGGTGAAGAGTGGTTATATCAGCCTTTCAAACATTCTACCAGATATACATATGTCTGTTATTACCTGTGTACTAGTTCAGTATACAGTAAGAGTTCAAAGGCCAACATTATAATACCATTAACAAAGAATCACCAGTGTGTGTGTGTGTATCTATACTCACGTCTTTGCCACGGATCTGCTCCTCAGTGAGCTGCACCTCTATCAGCGGTCTGACGGTGGTGAAGAGCTTCCACCATGGCCAGCCCTTCACACCACGATTCTTCTTTATGTTCTTCTGGATGCAGCGGATGGCCAGATCCTGGATCTGTCACACACACAGAGAGACAACAATATAAGAAGAAGGAAGAAATCCAGACTGACTAGAAGCACTAACAGCTGTAAAGATTATTTGCCGTTAGGAAATGCAGTATGTTACTTTGAAGTAACACACTGCATTTCCTACTGTAACCAAAAGGGCACTGCAGGTTCTCTACATGGGCTGATGTGTCTATACAAAAACATGGACGCAGCGTCCTCTCAGTGTGATATCACACTTAGAAGTTTGAAGGTTGAAACTTGCGATAATTCTTGCAGTTATTGAGCCACAAAATCCTTATTTGGTCTATGAGAGAAATATATGCAATTCTGATAAAGCAGGGTTTGCTCGGCAGTGTGGCAGGTTGCCACATTGTGACGAAGTTTTTCTGAGAGAAAGTGTCTGGCTCTCTTGAGCTTGATGCAGGACTTCCCAAATCAATACCTCAAATTCAGGAGATCAGTCCTTCCCTGCAGAGAAAACCATCAGACTCTATTAACAAAAACAGTAGTTTTAATTTGCAAATCACGGGTCTACTGCTGCCTCTACCAGTAATGTGACTATTCTATGTAGTGTACACTTAAATATATACTGGATTTTCTTCTGATGTGCCTTAAACACTTTGGCTGCAGCCCTGTCCACAGCAGTAAATTGTTCAGCTTCCATGCTGTCAGACTTTGTCTATCACAGACACTTTCAATGCAACAGAGTTACCAGAAGTAGTTTAAAATCTTACAAAGGGACTTATTGCTTGTAGCTAACTCCGCAAGCTCTCTCACTGGTCACATATGTGAACGCAGCTCCCACAGTAGGAGCTACAGTTTACAACAAGGCTAAAAACATGATACCAGTGACATTTTTCAAAACACATCAGGGCTTCAGGACACTTGGATTACTTAGGACAAGCAGTATGGAGACATTTTGTAGTTTTATTTTGTATTTTTTTAACATTTAAATCCTGGTCACCATTTGAGATGAGTGCAAACACCTCTTTTCCCGTGAACTTCCAGGGGGGTATTCCAGAAAGGAGGTTCAACAAACTCTGAGTCTAACCCTGAACTCTGAGTTGATTGACTCCGAGATGGGAAACTCAGAGTTTCCGGTTCTAGAACAGCTGATCTGAAATAGTTCAATCAACTCTGAGTATGTTCACCCTGAGTTCAGTGCGTGCACAACCTCAATAAGAAGCCATCATCAATGGAGCCCCAATACCTCGATTCACCATGGCAACCGCTGAGAAACAGAAACCAAGCTACTTTACCCCATTGGAACTAGAGGTCCTCATGCTGCCTACAGCAAATATGAACACATATTTAGGAAGAAAACCGTTGCAGCAGCTAAGGAGAGAAAAGCTGCATGGGAGAAAATTGCTGCATGTCATTTGTGTCAATGCATAAATTTGAATGCACCACACTTTATTAAAATCGTAGTATACATCTGAAAAAGTGATGTATTGAATAAATTTGATTTTCATTGAGGTTCATAAAGGTAAGACATATTTCACTCAGCCATGATTGTAGGCCGACCTCACTTTGATTTTATTCATATTTGACTTCCTGCTGAGTAAATTAACAATTGATAGGCTATTGATATGAAGCACACACCGTGAACACATTATTAACTTTCTTTATGGGACTGAGAATTACTATGATGATTGTGTATTAGATTGTGGTGCATATGTGGGGATGGTATTTTTATTTATCTAACTGATATTTGATCATTGATTTTGTTTATTTCTTTTATGTTATGTTGGTATGTTAGCCTGTTGGATGTTTTTTAAATTTAATTCATTATTGGAGTTTTGTTTTATTTTATTATTTTGGATATATTGATGTTATATTTCCTTCAAAATTTTATTTGTTTTTTCCTATTGGAATCATTGATTGGTGCACTAAAATATGGTGATGTATATATGAAAATTCAATGAAATACTAACTATAAAAACATAGCACGATGCACAAAATTTGTTCTGATGTGAGCGCATGTCTGCGGTGTGTGAGATTTGATATTTATGGCCGCATAATGTTATTAAGATAAATCTTTGATTGTAATAAAAAACTGTGCCGTTCTAACAGATATTCATCAGAAAATGAGAGCACATCCAATCAAGATCTGAAAAACCTCTCTCGACGATGCGTAATAATTCTGCTTCTTATCCGTGTCTGACAGTTTGCTTCAGGTGGGAGGAGACAGGTAGAAACTCTGTGTTTCTTCTAGAAAACCTGCCAGCGAGCAGGTTATGTTCATAGAGTCAGTTACCATGGTGATTGACTCAGAGTTTGACTTAACTCTCTTTCTGGAATGGATAACACAGAGTTTCCCTCCGCTCAGGGTAAACATACTCAGCTTCCACATAACCTGCTTTCTGAAATACCCCCCAGGAGTGTTTTGTGGACTATAAAACTTAACCTAACTTTTCATCAGCATCACACATGACTAAAAATCATCAGGAGTTTCCTTTACGTTGGAATAAAGTTAGGTTTGGCCGATGTATATATTTTTTAACCAACACCAGTCCTAATAATAAATATCAAATATTCATTAATTTTCAAAATTTTAACCTTTTAAAAGCCAGGTTTTTGTCATGAATTTATTTTTTTTATGATGATCACAGTCTGGGATAAGTCAATGATTTACAGCAACATTTATTGTGACACCTAGTGGAAATAGCATGTACTTTTTCCATATGCCAAATATGGTAAAAATTACACCATCAGGTGGAAAATATCATCATCAGCATGAAGGTGAGTACATAATGAATAAATCTTCATTTTTAGGTAAACAGTTCCTTTAAAGAGAGTCATCACTCACCAGCCACTCTATGATCACACATGACTAAAAATCATCAGGAGTTTCCTTTACGTTGGAATAAAGTTAGGTTTGGCCGATGTCTATCAGACAGACTGCTAACGTTTCATTAGTGTTACACTGGCAGCTGGTTGAAGAGGCATTAAGAGAATCTTTCTCTAACTGCAGGTAATCTGAAGAGCAATTCATAACACACAATTGGGACAAATTGCACTCTTCAGCAAAGACTGACAGGATTGGGAGGTCCTGATTACACAAATGTTACCCACCAAAAACTAAAACAAATCAGTGTCTCTTTCAAACATGAAGCCCAGGAATTTTTATTTCAGAAATCTTCTTGGAACTGGAAATCTCAGCCTCCATTTCCAGGTTTGAAGAATAACCCAGTTTGAGACAGAGCTAAACTTCTGACCATGAAGACCAGGGACGGGTTTAAAGAGGACCGAGGGCAGGGAGAGGATCTGTGTGGCAGCAGAGCGGCAGGATGAAAGAGAAAATCAGCAGCCTTGAAGAGCAGCTTGAGAAACACTGATCTGGGCCATTTCACTCTAATCTTCCTCTCAACACTCTGACAAACTTCATGTCCGATTCCCACACTCCTCCTGACCGGGACCAGAAAACACTCTCTCTTCCCTCGAGGTTCCCCTCGGCAATTTAAGGAAGACTTTTCTCATTTAATGTTGATTTAATGTAATTCAAGACATGAGGATGCTGCAGTAGATTGTTAAACTAATTTCAACTTATGACAATAAATCTATTTTTAAGCTGGAGCTGAGAAGAAGCAAATCAGAGAAGTCTGACATATTGGCAAAGGTTATAAACTAATATCCTATATTTAAAGAAAACTAAATGAATTTGCTGATTTCAAGAATGAAACTAGTAACTGAGCACGATTAACCCCTTAGGGCCCGATTTAACATTACAAACACTCGTATCGTTCTGCGCACAAAATGTGCTTTTCAAAATCAAGCTGTAAAAATAGTATACATTTATATTTTTTTCTACTTTCATTGAGTTAAATTTTGACCAACATCAGTTCTAATCATAAATATAAAATATTCATTAATTTTCAAAATTTGAACCCTTTAAATGCCAGCTTTTTTGTCATAGCGCCATTATGTTTTTAGATCAAACAAACAAACAAACAAACAAAAAGCAAAACAAAAAAAAAAGAATTATTTCAAATATACTACATGCTAAGTTCATTTTTTTTTAAATTGTATTATTATTATCACAGCCGGGCATATGTCAATGATCTGCAGCAACATATTGCTATTTTTTGCGTAGTGTCAAATACTCACATTCTCCACTCTGCACACAAAACGTGCTGTTCAAAATCATGCTATGAAAAATACTACATCAATATGATTTTCTACTTTCATTGAGTTTATTTTTTAACAAACACCAGTCCTAATAATAAATATCAAATATTCATTAATTTTCAAAATTTTAACCTTTTAAAAGCCAGGTTTTTGAAATAATACAATGCATGTTTTTATGCAATGATAGCTGTGGAATCAAAAATGTCAGTTTGAACGAGTTTCAATTGAGCATTTTTTGCACTTAAAAGTATGAATGTAACAATTTAGATTCCACAGTGTATTTTAAACTTACTGTAGGAGCTGAGCTGAAAATTCCAAGATTAAACAAAAATACACAATCTTGCCAAAATGTATGCCATATGCATGAACACAACCAAAAGAACAAATAGCAAGTAAAATCCATCAAACAGACCGTTTGACAACACTAAGAGTTAAAACAACACAGCAGATATTTGTCTTTTTTCTTGATTTTGGTGACCGTTTAAAGGCAATGTCCTCACAGAGGGACAGTCCTACATTTCCATTTAAATTATAGTTGGACTTAAAGCAGATCCCTGCACAAGTATCTTTTTAAATTACGCTATTCTCAAAAAGTGAATGTATTTTTAAATGTATTCTCATGCTTCACCTGAAACTATGAATTATTTTCCTTAATATTATAGAGTTGATATTTACTTACTATTGTAATCCCTCTGCTGCGACTTGTGTCTACTCTGTGCAAACAGCAGCTACTGCGCGTAGTGCCGTCGTGGGGGAGGGATCCTTTCTCTGTCATCAGTGTGTTTACAGGAACAGAAGTAGGCAGGTTACTAATGTAATGGGAGAACATGTTTACATGTACCCTGGTTACTGTACATCTGAGAATACATGCAGCAGCTCAGTAATCTGATTCCTCCCCAACCTCTGACCCTCTATTTGAAGCTGGCTGGCTCACTTATTTTGTCTGTATTAGACATGGGATATTTTAAATATTAAGATACACATCAGTCTGTCAAATGATCTCTCCTTTCTTCTAGCCACTGGCTGTTACTCTCTCTGTCTGAAGTGTTTGTCCTACACAAGCTGCCGTGTAAACAGCCCATTAGAAACCTGGTTACCTGCGTTCACAGACTGAGGTCATCAGCTCTGCCCAGGGGAAATCTACCTGTGAATTAGGGTTCTATGAGCCCTTACCCAGGTTGAGAGTTAATTTTTTCCTTATCTGAATAGAGGGTCTTGGCGAAGGGGGCTGATGATGTATTTTAATTTTTGTTTTTGCTTTTTAAAAATTTGCAGTGTTTTAACTCTGTGTTTTTAATGCTAAATTGAAAATGTGCACTAAAACAGGTTGCTGAAAGTAAGCAGCCGCACAGTTGTCAGAAATGTTGACAAGAGTGCGGGTCTTTTGATGTACACCATTCTCATGTTTTTTGAAAGTGTCTAAAAATAATTGTGTTTTGGGAAATGGTATGTAAGGAGCTAAAGCAAATACTAGGATATGAGGTATGTAAATTCTCTGAAGATAATATTATTGCCAGTGATGATAGATATTTGATCAAAATACTGCTAACAGCAAGGAAGAAAGCTCTCACTAGGAAGTGGGGTAAGGAAATACCACCAATAAAGGACCAATGGGTAAAAGTCACAGGAGAAATCTTTTCAGTGGAAAAACTGACACATACCCAGACTACAAAAAGCACAACTAGAAGCACAACTACAAAGAAAAAGTGGAAAATATAATACATTATTACATATACAACATATACAAATACATTTTTCTAAAAAACACTGTCTGTCACTAAAGGTAGTTCTCATCACCCTGATGTTTGTTTCTCCTTATGATAAGTTTGGTTTTCGTGGGTTATTAAATTACAAAAAAGGGGGCTTTTCTGCCATGATTGACAGCTGTGACATCCAATATGTGCGCCTGCATTTAATGGCGCTGCTTATGACTGGTCAGACGAGTGTTTTTGCAGGAAGCCCCCCATCGCTGATATCGCATCTGCGCAGATGTGGGCTCTCAATGACATCATCCACGCAAGATGGCAATGCCCCTACCGTGGATATTTTAAGCTCACTTCAGCATAGCAGGAGTAGGTGGGAGTGTGTCGTCCGTCTTTATATACAGACTATGGTCCTGACATACACAAATATGCTCCATCTCTCTGCGTGCTTCGCCTACTTACAGTGCACCAATAAAGGGGACAATTAGTGCATTTTGTTACATCTTAATGCAGCTGATTATGACTCACTAGCCTGAGGTGAAACCCTTTAATTGTTTGCTAATCACTCATTTACACTTTCTACCTGAAGAATATGATAAAGATCAGTTTTGCTGGGGCATTCGGCGGTTCAGTGGATAAAGCAGGCGCCCTATATATGAAGGCAATGTCCTTGCTGCAGCAGCCGTGGGTTCAATTCCAGCTTCCAGCCCTTTTCTGCATGTCATCTCCTCTCTTTCCCCCTTTCACGCTATCACTATGTCCTATCTAATAAGGCAGAATTCCAAAAAAATAATCTTAAAAAAAAAAATCAGTCAGATCAGTTATGCTTTGGCAGGAAGAGACAGTAGCCTCTCTAAATGATAAAAAAAAACTGTAATAACGTGTCTTCCACTGGCCTCTACGTCTCCTTTACACCTGTATGCACCTAGGAGGTGGTTACATAGGCCCTGACTTTTACACACACACACGCACGCACGCACACACACACACACACACACACACACACACGCACACACACGCGCACACACACACATCAAACAGCAGTGCCTGCCTCAGCCCACCTGTTCCCAGTCGGAGGGGTGGGGAGCGGGTGGTGGGGGAGGGGTTTCTGTCTTTAGGCAACTATTTAATTAGGCTCAGTGTTGGTTGGCTGGCAGTGAAATCTCCTGTGCTCCTCTGCTCTCAAATGTTCTCCATGAATGTCAAAGAGATAGAGAGAGGAGAGACAGAGCAGGGCTTCAAAGCAGCCAGCGGATCTCTTCTATTTGTCTATTCCCCCATGGCGAGGCACAGTCTCTCTTTTTCCAGCTTCCCTTCCTTTCCTCCTTTCTTGCTCTCCCTCTCACTCATTTCCAGGAGTGCTTTGAACGCTGCTCCCCCAGATGGGGAGAGAGAACACAGAAGAAAATGGGAGATGTTCCCTAGAGCAAGAATATAGACCAGATGAAGGCACAAACTAATTGATTTTGTGGTTTGGCAAAACTTCATGAGTAAATTTAAATCTACCATTCTGACTTTATGGACATTATTAATAACAAAACAATGAGTTAACACAAAAAAAATAATGTTTAAGTTAGAGCTGGCTGATATGGGGAAAATTTGCCTAAATATTAGTTCTTGACCAAACACCACAATATCAATATTGTGGCGATATTGTAGAGTTCACTATTGGTGCGTTCACAAAATATTTATCCAATGAGATATGTGATAAATAATCATCAGTAATGCGTACATAAAGAATCAGTGGATTAAAAGGTAAATAACAGGAAACAACAGCACTTTACTGTTGTTAAGCCATAAACTAAAAGACTCTTATTTTCTTTTCATTATTTTGTTGTAACTTAGAATAATGTTATTTAAGTAGCAAAAAAGGCCTTTAAGAGGTGTAGTAACTCAGACTCCTGGTGATGCAGGTAGAGAGAGAGAGACGCTCTGGTGAAATCAGCTGTGTTGGAAACAAGTTGGAGAAAAGTTTGCATCAATGCTCAGACAACCACAGAGACACTATTGGTATCTATATATTCTTATATGTTTGTTTAACAATAAAGTAAATAATGCCTGACCTAAAATTAATTTATTTTGCTTGGAATTAAAGGTTAGACTAAAGATAATTAAACAGTTATTGCAAACATTACCTAAAAAGATCATAAATATTACTTAAAAAAGATCTTAAATATTAAAAACTGAATACATTTAATTTAAGACAAAGCATAACAATTTAAAAATTGCAATTAATATTTTTAATAAATATGTGGCACGGCATGGTATTTATAACACTGAATATGGTATTCAGCATGATTAAACAATGTTCCCATTTAATTATTTGAGTGAAATCAAGTGATTTTATTTTAAGACATAGATTGGTTTATGTACTGATATGATTTATGTTATCAAGAGATGAATTTATTCGCTGAATTAACTAATGTGATTTTTTATTTTTTTGAGGTTTTCAACCTAACACTTGTACTTCAATGATCATAATTTCTATAAATTGAAATAAGTGGAGTTGTCCTGCGTCCTATGTGGTTCTGTATGCCAGGCTGATTACAGGCAGGCACTGAGCCTGAAACCTGACAGAAACTCGACAACTGTAATGCAGCCTTTAAAATCAGAAAGAGATCACATCTGTGATATCTAAGATCTAAGATGACATCTAGGCTGTGTTCGAAATCACCCCCTATCACGGATGTAGTGCACTATATAGTGTGTTCGCCATTTTGTAGTGTTGTTCGAATTCTCCGCGATTAATTTCATCCACTATGTAGTGGACGAGAAAACACCCACAATGCACCGCAAAATTGAGTGAACAAGCAATGTACACTACTTTGTGCTCCGTATCCCACAATGCAATGCGGTCGTGTTTTGGAAGAGGAGAAGAAGGAGACGATGGCCGCTGCACCAACCGCCGCTTTTGTATATAAATTTAAGTAACATTACAATATACACATTTGATGCGTGTAATACTTTAGTGGCGTGGTTTTAGGCCTTTTAAGGGTTGCAAATTGTCATAACGAGCGGATTTGTTGGTGGAGAAGCATCCGGTTTGTTATTTGTATCTGCGAGCTAACGCTAACACTAAGGCTAATGCTAGGGCTTGCCGGTAGTTGCAGCTCTAGCTAGGAGCAGACACCCGCACACCCGCTCACATCTGATCATAGCGTTTTGTTCTCTTTTCCCAATTGGCGGTGTGTTAGAAAAATAAATGCTTTTCTGTTTCTTGTTCCAAGGGACTGATGAAGATGTTGAGAAGCTTATTAAGCTTCGTGTTAAGCACAACCAGCTGTTCTCCGGCCGAAGAAATGCGGCTCTGCATGGATGGGATATATTCTAGTGGTGCATATTCATCAATAAAAGAAATTTCAGAATTCATATTTGTCATTCCTGATTGAACATTACATTTGTATTTTTTAGTATGATGGTATTTATAGTTGAATAACCATGGCGCATCTGCTGACGCAACCACGTTCAGGAAATTACCGTGTAGTGTCCGAATTCTCCTCCCGTCGTCGTTCCCTACATCGTGTATATGATGTAGTTCACTACATCATAAACACGATGTAGTGGATAGGGAGTGAGTGAATGAGTGGATGATTTCGAACACAGCCCTACTCTCATATCATGACATTGATATAATATCCATATATTGGCCAGCCCCAGTTTTACTCAATGTGAGAATGCAAAGGGACAGATTTGTGAGTGGTACATGGTCAGTTTCAAATCTTATTTTTACTATTTTTACAAGTTGTTTTGGCAGATTCTCAACACTATAACAAGGCATTCTTCCGGACAATTTTTTGGCATGCAGACATTAATGGGACGAAAAATATCTTTCTGGTATTCGTCAAATGAAAAAGATGATAGGGTACACTGGGAGGAGTTCCTGATGACCTTCTAATGGTGTGTTCACACTGAACACAATGCAAGCATTTCATACAGAGAGTCAATGCAAATACGTGACTGGATGCAAATGCATACCAGGTGAGGCAATGGATGCGATGGACGTGACACGTGATGCCATGGAGTCTCACAAGTTGAGCGAGAAATTTGCGTGACATTGTGTCGCAATAGCTTATCAGCGATTACATCTAAGTTGAGATTCTCCCAACATTACGAAGATTCCGTAATGACAAACAACTACACTCATTATCAGTGCTGTACAGAGACAGAACAAACAAAGAGGTAGGAGATCAGTGAGCAAAGCTATAACGTTACATGGAAAGCCCTGAAAATATACCTGTGTCTTGTGAAAGCTATTTTTGTTGCAAAAATGATGGGAATTTATGTTGGTCTTTTATTTTGGAAAGTAAACAGTGGAGGGTGTGACATGGTAATGTGCTGCCGTGTCAGTTTGATAAATAATAAACAGTGTTATCGTCTTGGCTCACGCTGCTTCAGGACACAGAGACTATGTGTTTACATCCAGCTGTCTATTAAGCTTCACTGCAAACCAGTTAGCTGTTAGCTGCCTCTCTCAGGTATCTAGTCAGCACAGACGGTAGTAAGGCTGTTATAGCCAGACACAGCTCAACTCTATTTTGCTAGACTTAAAAGCTATAATTTTACAACAGACCCAATTTTTGATATTATGTATAGTCAGAATTTTACTACATTAGCCAATCAGTGTATTTACATTCTGTTCCTCTCAACTAAGTTTTTATCTTTGGTGACTTCACTTTTCTTTTAAATATATAGGGGATTCAAAGGAAACTGACATTTGATCTCAGTGTTTGCTGCTCACTCTCCTACAGCTGGAGCAGAGCTGTATTGCAAATATGAAACATGTTCCACTGCTGCTCCTTCACAATAAAATGACTGGCGACATATGGGGTGGCTTTTATTGTGAAGCTGTCACAGGAAAACACTATTGACTGCGGTATGAACTCTCTGTGATCGTTCTTGGAAGACCTCTCCATAAAACGAGACAAGACTGTTTTCCATCAGAAGATCAGTTTGAAATGTTAGAGTTAGAAACAAGAAAGGTCACAGTGAGGTGTTATTAGATGAGGAGCTGCAGGTGACAAGCTGTATATTTAAGCAATACCCCACCAGAGGGAGTGATGCTGTATTGTATATCATCACAGCTGTGATTCGGTCACAGAACATAATCACAGCCGTGATGATATACAGTACAACATCACAACCTCGAGTGTGATATTGCTTTTATACAACAGTTCCACAAACGTCTTTTATTAGTTAACAATAACAAGCAACAGCAGATCATGATTTGTTTGTTTAATTAATGTTTTTTTTTTGCTCCACCTATACAAATATTTCCGCAACTGCTGGAAGTGACAGCTGTTGCCTAGCAACACATAAACATTTTCCTGCATGCCACTTGCTAATATGTGGAAACTTGGTCTTCATTTTATACATAGAGCAGCTGTTGTATCATGAACATTTATCTCTGTGTTTTCAGTGAAATAAGAGTCTCTTAACAGACACTTAGGCCGCCTGTGAGATTCGGATGAGTTAGTCTGATCAGTTCGTCGCTTCAGCGTGTGTCCACTCACTGCTGTCATCTCATGTCCAGTATCAGACAGCGTGTGTGTGTGTATGTGTGTGTGTCTCAGGCTGTGGATAGTGTCAGATGAGTGTGTCCCTGTCTCACTGCACATCCGTGTAACATCTGTGACAGCTGGTTTACTCCCAATGAACAGCGGTTTACTAAAACCCATCCATCACAGTTCCCCCCTCCTCCTGGGCTGCAGGTCGAGGGCTTTTGCATCAGGCAGGATTTTGCTCAGGTATTTTTTGAGCGATGACACCGGTCAGATGGGATTTCCTCACTCTTCAAACACTGATACAATGTACAGTAACATTAGGCAACTACCGACAAATACCACTTAGTGTGAGCCTAATTATTGGACTTTGAACAGCTGTGAAGCGGAGTGAGACATGCAGAGTTAAAAGTTAGCAGTCCCAGTGATGTTGTACTGTATATTATCACTCATGGAATGCCTCTTGACCAATCAAATTGCTTGGTCGGAACTAATTGTAGTATAATTGATTCTAATGTATGGATTGTGGTACTTTGACACTGGCTGTGGCAATTCTGCGTCTTGCTGCTGGCATATTGGGGTTAACTGGCATTGGCACAGGCAGTTCAGCCTCACGCTTTCCTGCGTCCTGTAAGGCGCCCTCATCTATGTCCAAGAGACATCTATGAGGCATATCAATGTTGTGCAACACACAACATGCCACAAAGAATGCTGGGACTTTGAGGGCTGTATTGTGATGTTCTACTTGACTTATCCAAACATCTGAACCTCATGCAGGCGCATCTTGCTATCTGAATAATCCACCCCTTTAAAAACAGGAAACAGATTGCACGTTTGACTTTAAACCAGCTTTTATTTGGTCAATTGCACATTTGCTTTCTGTTGCCTCAAAGACCGACACACCCAGGGGCACACAGATTGGCGCAGGAACATTTGTTATTTAAAGGACGGGTGCACCAGGTGTGAAAATGACAACTGCTCTGGTCTGACACTAACAATGACACTAATGTTACCAATACTACATGGACCAAACCCCATTCCAACCCGGGTTCATACCAGGGACCCTCTTGACTGCATCAATGAGGACTGTGTGTACTAGCCTCTGAGCTGGGAACGGATGTAGCAACAGCAGACAGCATCTTTGCTGAACAACAGTTTTGTGTGAAAGGAGTTTAAAGCCCGACCCATATAGACGCCTGTCCCAAGCATAAGCCTGTTGAATTCAATGATTTAAGAAAATAATAGTCCGGGCTATTAACAAAAGTTTTATGGTATCTCTCTCTCTCTCTCTCTCTCTCTCTCTTATATATACATATATATATATATATATATATATATATATATATATATATATTGCAATGTTCATGCCAATAAAGCAACTTTGAATCAATAAAATTCATAGAGAGAGCTACAAGATGCCCTTTGTATGTGCCTAATTTAGCCATACAAGATAATATATCATCTATAAAAGATAGAAAACATTGTCCATAAGAAACCTTATTACTTGCCTTTCAGCTTCTCTGTAATTAACTCTTTTACTAAAAACAAAAATCACAAGGAGGGAGAAAGTGAAATCCACAGAGTAAAATCCACTAAGCCTTGAGAGGAAAATTACTGTAGAGATGCATGCAGGGGTGAATTAGAAAGCCACTAAAATGTGAGTGTTTTCCTCTTCTCTGTCTGAATCCCTACAAAATGCACATTAGCAACTAGTTGCTTACAATGGTCACAAAGAATGAACCCAATTCCACCTTCATCAATCACATGAGATTACAATTTACCCCGAGAGATGAGGCTCAAACTGAGTCCTCCGGGGAGACAGAGTAGTCGAGTGAAACCCAAATGCCCTTGAAAAGTAATTTTAGCTGGCAGGCTTCAGCCCAGTGAAGGAAGAAAGAATAAACTGAAATGGTAATAAAAGGAGGACGGCATCTAAAGCTTAATCTCCCTCTACACACACACACACACACACACACACACACACACACACACACACACACACACACACACACACACAGACACTGTGAATATATAAATTCTGTGCACCAAATGAAATGTGTGTTCACATGAGAAAACTTCCACCATCAACATCATAACTTCTGTGAAGTAACACACACACACAGAAAGTCAACAGATCCCCACTGGCATCTTCAAGAGTCAGTCAGCGCACAGCAGCAATGTTTTCCACTTGTCAGGCTCACTCTGGTGGAACAACACACGCACGCATGCACAAATGCACGCACGCACGCGCACACACACACCTAACAGTGTGCAAGAAGAAGAAAATGGCAAAGGCGAAATCCTTTACAAGGACAACTTGTGAAGCACCCAAAAAGCTCATTTGGCTGCAACAATCTAAAATCATCTCATAGGGTTTGAACATCTTTTATTTCACTGTGAACTGCCGAATAATGCTGAAATGTCATGATGTTCACAGGATACAGCATCTGACCTACACCACAGGAGGTCGGGATAAGAGCCTGTTGACTTTTTCAGGCATTGATTGTATGTGGGAGGCCACTGACGGATCATGTTTTTGTCATTATAATACTGAGAGGTCAAAGAAACAAAACAAGTGGCTCAAGTTCAGCTCAGATAAAATGATTAGACTACTGACATTTTTGTGCTTTCTTAAGATTTCCCAAATGTTTTCCTCAGACCACAGATATGCATTCCCAAACAGTTAATTAAGAAATCAAAGCCCAAATGCCACAACAGCTACAACTCTGTCTTTCATCCTAACCCCATAAAACAGAAATAAATAACACGAGGCATTAAGCATTAAGCTCTGTTAATTACGCTATTCATGTCAACAACATGGGGCCAACAGATAAAAACAATTACAGTCTCTCCATGTATGAAGCTAGGGCCACAGATTAAATAAAATGTGATTCTTCATCAAGGATCCCTGGTAAAATATTTTAAACCACAATAAAATGAGGCTTCAGATCTGCTGAAGAAACTCTGCATGTGGCAGCCTTACCTTCCTCTTCTTGAAGGCCTGTCTGGACAGGTATCCCCTGCAGGCAGCCTGAAACAGAGTAATGTTTCTCCTGGTCTGGACGTCTCGCTGCTCCTCCAGCCTGGACAGAGTCCCCGCTCTGAAGAACAACTGCAGGAGGAGTGGGAGAGTTAAGGTAAGGACTGCTACAAAGACTTCCATGTTGCACATGGATGTACAGTACATCATGTTTAGCAAGTGAGTGTAAAACTTGATAGGATTTCAAGTGTGTTAAAATCAACTAAATATCCAATAGATTTGTAAGAAGTGTTATTCTTATACGGCCTTCTAAACTCCATGTTGATGTGATCAAATTTAAAGAAAATGTGGGGTATAACCCAAAGTTATCACAAACTACAAAGTTTTGTAACCTTGTAAAAATCTGTTCAGTGATCGAGCTACACAGCAACATGTAGCATAGGTTGGTGATTGTCCTCTTTGACACACAGGCAAACTCAGTGTGGACCTCAGCCCACATAATAGAGTGCACTTTCATGTAGTAACTAGTGAGTGGGCATAGAACTGCTTCGGAATTTCATCACTTCATATCCTCCAAATCTTTGCCATAACCAGCCAAATCAAGTGTTGCTAGAGCTCTTTGACCTCTTCATTACTCTATTCATTCTCCATGCACCTTGGAAGTTGGTAAAGTTGTGCCAGAAACCTCCGCACTACATTACTGATCTCGAACATGCAAGTGGCATTGTACGCAGGTAGCACTAGATACAGACCCAGGGACCCAGAGGGTCCAGGGGGTTACTAATACCACTTTTTGATCATATTAGCTCTGGTTCTTGAACTAGCTCTGTCTAGGATTCTTGGAACTTTGGTGCTTTCTAGCAAACCAGTCCATGTTTCCACCACAGTTGTGCAGTTGCACAGCAGAGGTAAACAGTAGAAGCAAGACTGCAGATTACATTGATTACCTACATCTTTAGTTCTGTTTTTGCTGATCTTTTTTTTAACCAAAAAAAAAAAAAACATTTAAGTTTTGCGCAGATCTGCAACAGAAACCCCTGCCTGGGCCATTTGGCTCAGGTGAACTAAAGAAGCTCATACTAAACAGGTCATGCAGATAGAAGAAGTAGTCAAGTGGGGATGTGCCAATGCAGAGAGTGTATGTGATAAAATCAGTGTTGACATGCATCGGAGCTGAAGAATATGATGTTGGACATTTGTTCATGGGTTGCCCAGCCAGCAGTGACCGGCATTAAGTTGTCATGTGTGTGCTGGCTTACATAGAAAACGAAAGGTGTGGGTGTTTTCAGCTTGGTGCTCTGAAGCTTTCAGCTCCAGCATCAAATACAAGACAAGACCACACCAGATTCTGATAGTACTTTGTCCACTACTGCCAAGTGTGATCAACTCTTTGGCTAACTGTATTGTCAAAGCCAAGGCCCAAGCAGGGAAGATGTCTAAGACTTTGTGTCACAGACAGCAATTAATATATTTCAATTTTTTTTTATAAGTGGCCACACAGATCATCTGTCAAATGGGAACCAAGTGTCAAAGGCTCAGGAGTGTGTACATCTTGTGTTCATTTTGTCTAAGCATGACCTTACATTGGAGCCAACTTACAAAATATGGTACTAAAACAATGTTGCAAATGTAGATTTGAATTTTTGCTGTGTTAATTCTGCTCTGAGCTGCTGGGTACTTTAAGTATTTTTTAATTTCTTTCTTGTCCAGAACAACTGTCTCAGTGATTTTCCAAGCCATATCATTATAGTCTTGTCCAGAAATATTCCTGTCTTTTATCTTCTTTGCTGATGATTTGGAAAGCAGCAGTGCCACTTCCCAAATGCCAATGAGTACACAATTTAATTTTTGTAAAGAGTCATGACGGTCTGACACTGCACCCCCTGGAAAAGCCCACATCATAATGTCTCCAACTCCTTCTAGATAATTTGTGTCTGGGGACAGACATTGCTCTGTTCGTCAGCCATGAATTAGCTGGCAGCTCTTTGTGGAAGTAGATTCATTAAGCAGAATTTAAGTGATGCTTTGTCCTTCAGAGGATGCAACTCTCACTGTAATTTTCAAAATTGCTTGAGCACAGGAGAAAGTACAGTTTCAAGTATGGCCGAATATATGTCATTCAGAGCTTGTGACTTCACCAACATAAAACATAGTTGTACTACAGTTATAATACAGAGCATGAAACTGATGTGATGCACAGAGTTTATAGCTATTGCTTAATTTCAACTCTTTTGTGACCCATAGTTTGGACCCAGTCAATTTAACAACCATTTCATGGGCAGTCCACCTAAATAGTTGGTATTTCTAAGGCTAGGCAAGGTTATTTATATAATACATTTCAGAAACAAGGCAATTCAAAGTGCTCTACACAAAACATCAAAACATGGAGACAAAGTGCAAGAGAAACACATAATAAAAAAACATTAATTACAACTTTCTTAGATAGAATAAAATTGAATATTCTTGTTTAAAATACAATAAAATAAGTTATAGTGCAGTATGAGAACTAAATAATCATTTGATTTAATTAAAGGTGGTGGTAAACAGAAAAGGCATTATTTAATAGAATCAAGCGGACCTGTAGATTTCTGGGAGTTTGGATGGTTTGGATGAGTCTGGATGGTTCATAAATTAGCAAAATTAAAAAATGCTTTTTGGCCCTAAACCATTCATTGCTTTATAAACCAACAATAGCAAGCTCTGCAGGAAGCCAGTGTAAAGACCTAAGGACTGTAGTGATGTTATCTACTTCCTTGGTCTTGGTGAGGACTTACTGAGCAGCAGTGTTCAGCTGTAGCTGTCTTTGGTTTTTTCTTTTTGGGTGGGTGGGGGTGGGGGGTTAAAGACACCGTAACAGTAGTCAAGTCTACTGGAGATAAATGCATGGACAAGATTTACCAAATCCTATTAAGACATTATTCCTTTCATCCTGGTTATATTCCAAAGGTGATAGTGGGCTGACTTTGTAATTGTCTTCATGCTGCTGTTGATATTCGGGTCTGCATCCATGACAACTCCAAGATTTCTGGATGGTCTGCAGTTTTTGATATTGCCAATTAAAGCTGAGCACTGACTTTTAATCAACCATAATGGTTCCAAAAACAATCATCTTAGTTATGTCTTTGTTTATCCTATCCAAATGTTGATTTCTTCAATATGTGTACTCAGTGCTTATATTGGACCATAGTCCCCCCGCAATATGGTTATATTGTGCGTCATCTGCATAATTATAGTAACATATTTAGTTGTTTTTCGTAATGTAATTTAGTGGAAGCATGTAAATGTGAAACAGAGGAGGTGTCAGAGTGGAGCCTTGAGTAGTTCCACATGACATTTTTGTTCACTCAGATGTGTTATTACATGTAGACAAAAAGTGGTCCCTGTCCTTTTAGTAGAATTCAAACCAGCTTAGTACTGTGCTATAAAGTCCCACCTGTCACTCTGGTGATATGTTCTGGTTAACTTTGTCAAATGCAGCACTGAGATCCAGAAATACTAAGATAGAAATTCTGAAATTGACTGTGTTTCAGTGGAAGTCATTGAAGACCATAACAAAAGCGGCCTCAGTGCTATGGTGTGGTCATGGATAACAAATAAAAAGCACAAATCAATCAAACATTGGTCAGCCCAGTAAAACAGTGGTTTGCACTAGGTTAAGCAAGCTCATTTGAAAATCTTATATATTAAATATTACTTGTTACTTTTATTTGAAAGTAATGTTGGTGTCTCTGTAGAGTAATGTGTTACTGATTAAACAGTTTTGGAGTTACTTCCATCAAAATAACCACACACACAGTAAGACCGTCCCATCAACCCTTGGTGGGAGAGTTAAGGTAAGGACTGCTGGTTAAAGGGCTCCCGTTTTGCAGAACCCTTCCTTACAGTCGGAAAAACCTGTTCACATAGTGAAGTGTGTGACGAGGCGGGTGGTGACACAGGGGTCACTGCCTGACCACAGGTCAGTGTGTATCTTGGCAGAGCTAACCAGCTCTATTTCTGCAGGAAAATCAGGGATGTCCTGTGATGCTTCTACAGTCACTAGAGGCACATTCATGCCCCTTAAAGAGAGTTTATTTGTGGGTGCCTGTGTGTCATAGCCCTGCTGTTGTAGTGCTTTTAAAGGTTAACGTTACTACTTGTTAGCCTTGAATATCAAGTGAAACTGGACATGGCACAGGTTTCTGCGGGTCCATGTGTGTGTAGAAGAGAGATAAAGCTCTTTTAAATGTCTCACAGCATCTCTTCTGTTGCAGATTTGTTGTGTGCAATGATGTGTCCTAGAAATATTGTTCTTGTACACACAAGAATCTCAAAATGAATGAGTTCTTCTAGTGTCATCCTTTAGGTGGTGCACTGAAAAAGATTTTGTGAAGAAAAAGCATCTACCAGCATACATGTTATCATCTGTTGACAGGCTGTTATTACTCTCTGATGACTTCATCTATTGCACAGTGTGACTAGGATGTAGGATTAGTAAAAATGTCTAATCCTACTTTTTTTTAATGATTAGCTGGGATGAGAAATATTGTGAATACTAACACTCTTCAGCGGGAATGAGTGGGAGAACAGTATCTCATATCAGAACTATGACGGAGTCTAGGGGGTTTGTTTAATGAATCAAAGGTATGCAGCACTAACAGAAGCCAGAGGCTTTTTGGTACCTGAAAGTTTGGTAAAGTATCAGCCAGAGGCAGGTGGTCCATCTGTACAGCAGTTGGAAATAGCTCCAGATTAGGAGGAATGTTTTTGTTGTTTGCGTCACATAAAAAGAGTCAAATGACGTATTCAGCACGTTAACTTGAAAACGACTGGTTGCATGCTACCTACTTTCACCTTTTAAGAATACTGGCCCTATAACACATCATGATTACATTGTGCTATTAATATGGCAGCCATTCAATGCGGTCTATGGCATGCCGCATATCACCAGAAAGCGGAGAATCTTGTAATTTGATTTATTGTGACCATTTCAAGATACAACCACCACAGAAGGTTCTATAACCACTTATATCAGAAAAACAAACAATCACAACAAGTTGCAATATTCCAACAAAAACAGTTGTGATACACTCCCAGAGGTCCAGAAGACCAAATCCAGTAAAACATTTAGTCCAGGCACATTATTACACCAATAAATATCCAGGGAAGCCCTTAGCATAATTTCAGACCGTCCGGTAAATGTACAATATTTCTGTTGTATTTTTTGTAATAATCCTCATATGCATGCATGCAATGCTGGTCCTTGGGTGTCAAAATGGCGACTGGGATCTCCTCTTGTGATTGACATTTTGTTTGAGCCAATTTGAGCATCTATATACAATTTAGAGACTGCTAAAGCCAATGAATGCCTGCATTGAAAAAAGGGGGGTTTGGGGGTGTAGAAAGCCCACCAGCTGCAACCAAGTGTGCTGATGATTGTTTCATTTAGCCATTAAAATTCTAAACATGGGGATATGCTGGTTTATGGGGATATGCTGGTTCATGGTCTCAGTAGAAAAGGGGTAATCCCCTGCGTAAAAGACAGTCAGCTGGTGCGCGCCGGTGCGTTTCGTGTGTCATTGTCAGAGCACATATGTTTTAAGTTTGTTTTGGAGAGAAAAAAGAGTGAATATGGCCAAAAGTACTGCTAAAACAAAGTTTTCTCAGGACAGGAGGAGCTATTCATGGATGGAGAGGATTATCACCCTTGACAAGTGAGTATTTTATTATATTATATGTATATGTGTGTGTGTTTGCGTGTGTGTATTACTGTATATTTCGACAAAAATAAGCTTTATTTTGAATTGTGAATTGCCGTGTCGTTTTTTTTTTTTTTTCTTTAACAAACGGACCTGTAGTGGAGGGGGGAGGGGCAATAGTTTGTTTTACTATTCCTATTTGTTTTTTCTGTTTGTGTCTCGACGTCTTACTGCTATTTTTGTGTTATTGTATATTTCGACAGAAATACGCGTTAGTCGCAATAATAGTTTGCTCAAACAAAAAAGAAAAAAGAAACAAAAAATGAAACAAGAACAGCTCTCAATTTACTTTGGGTATGTCTTGGATGACGGCAGAGAACGGCTAATTGTGTGGGTGAGTTTATATAACCTATTTTATCACTCAGTTATTTCTAATGTGTCAGCTGCACATTCTGCAGCTCTTAAACTTGATGCAGCAGATTTTAATCAATCAACTTTTATTATATATTATACTTAATATATACTTATTTGTTACTGGTTATAGAAACATGCTACTCAACGGAGCTGTGAAAGGTATTTTTAGCAATTTAGAGCCAAAACTGGCACCTGCTTCAGACCATGTTAAGTTTGTCACATAAGATACCATGGCGATCTAGCCAGGTTAAAAGAGAGCTACCTTTGTGGGATCAAAAACTCTGGCTTTAGACAGAAACATTCCTTGCAAAGACACTAATCTTGCTTTGTGGTAAAGTACCTGATTTAAATGAAAATTGTGGCTTTTTTTTATTTTCCTTTTATTCTTAGATTGCTTCATTTATCATATGAGAACATCTGCTTCTCTGACTTGGTGCCAAAAATACATTTGGTAAAGAATTTTTATATATTTTCTCAAGAAAGAATCATCAGTATGGAAACTGAGGTATTGTACTTTAACACCTAAAAATGTCTGATGAGTCCCAGCCTTAGTAATGAGGCTGCTGTTGTTGTATACATTACAGTTGGTGAAGAACAAATGAGTGCTGTAGGCAGATGATGTCAAACCAGCCTTGGAGGAGACAACACATCTGGCTAACATGAACTGCTGTGCTCCTCGGAGACCTATTTGTCAGTGCAGGGATGGTTTAATGATATCAGGCAGAGAGCCACATACAAGTTGGCAGTGAATCGCAGGGGCAGTTTGGCAGTGAAAGGGGGGTCATCTGCCAGCCTGGAGGAGACGCAGCCACCTGCACAGTCCTCACTTCATGTGTTATGGATGACACTTTTATTTTGGAGGAAAACTTTCCCACAGTAAAACTGAGGGATACAAAACATCAGCAGGTTTATTTCTATTGCAGCCACTGCACTACCGTTAATGTTTCGACGATGTAAGCGTGATATGCAAACGATAATAGAAGCGCCCACATATGAAGGATTTCTGGGAGACGATAGCCTATAATTTCAAAGAGAAATTGTGGATTCACAACTTCCAGCTGATCCACTCAACTTTTAAGAAATATCCGATGCAATAACTTCTCTTATAGCTCCTGCTGCATCATAAGGGTGCCAGTTCCTACTGACAAGCATATAGCCATAGCATCATGTGACCTAGAAAATCAAAAAAAAAAAAAGTGTTTACATTGCAGTTTTGCCAAATATGGCTTTTTCAAATCGCCTAAAATACCACTCCATGCGAGCGGAAAAACTTTTTGCAATAAATGGGAGTTTTTCTCAAAGTGACATGTTTCCATCAGGTGACGCTTCATACTCTGGCAGGAGGGAGAGGTGGGGCCCTCGCTCACCTCCTGGGGCCCTACGCAGGTTGCATACAGAGTGTATAGGGAGGGCTGCCTCTGACTTTTTCTGCAATAGAGGATCTAATAGTTCCTCCACCACTGCTTATTTCTGAAGTACCTACGGCAAACGCTGCAGCTGAAAGGGGGGAAGCTTCTTCGGTAACAGATTGTGTTCAAGGGGCCTATGATGTCATCTGATATTGATCACAGGCCCCTGAATCTATTTAAAATAAAATTATATCATGGCAGACTTTGATAATGCCAGATATGGTATCATTCTCCATCCAAAGAATTAATATGACATTGTATTCTGGTGAAACTGGTATTTACATCCTGAGCTGAAGGTATATAATTTTCATATTGTCGACTTTTTAACCATCTGAATAAGTATATACAGTATGTGGCTTCTGCTGCCCGGCTCAGCTTGGCAGGTGCCTATTGTCCAAGACTGATGCAATATCACTTAACACTATGTTAGTATATTAATTGTGTGAAGTTCTCCCATTTTTCAGGCATGTTATTTTGTTCTACTATTTTATTTTGTTGTGAGTTCGTAGCGCCCTCTAGCGGCAGCAGTCCACCTTGTATTTTTTTTCTCTCCCGGTGATTATTCTTACGTGCTGTGCCTCGTTTTGACTGGTGAAGCTGAGCTGGTGAGGAAATGTGTACAAAGTGTTTGTAACTGGTGTTAATATCATAAATATGTCTGTGCCAGTAAAGTAGTGATTTTGTTATATCTTATGTTTTCCAGTTGATTACCTACCGACGGCACAATCACTGTTTAAGTGCAAGCATGTGCAGAGTTGCTGAGGAGAAGAAATAAACACTTAAAGGAGACAGAGATTGAGTGTCGTTGCTGAGTGTGACACTGTTTCACCAGTCGAGAACACCCCGTGCGGTGGGATGTATCAGATCAACGTAGTTAATTTGATAAAACCGTACAGTAATCAACACTAAGCCAGCCCCTGCGGACGGAGAAGCCGGAGGTCGGACAGTGTCAACAACGGAAGGCTACAGGAGGCTAACGTAGAAACGAGACCCCGGCGGAGCTTCCCGGCCGATTGACGGAGTTTCGGACCCGGATCAAGCCCTCGGGAACGGATATCGTGTGGTCTGTGACTGTGCTTGAGTGACTGTATCAGGATTGTTTAAGCGACGGCATAGGATAAGCCGATCGCCGCAAATTTACTGTGTTAGCACGTTAGCGAAGTCATGAGTTAGCCGTTAGCTCGCTGCTAGCTGCTGTTAATTGGAAGTACGGCGTCAAAACAAACAACGAGTACAACAAAGGAGGGGCCAAAAGGGAAGAATGGTGGACTGTGGAGAGTTAAAGAAAAAGCGATCCTATGCACAAGGGGTTTTTAATAGGATAGCAAATGCCATTGACTTTTAACATAGACTTTCTAACTGAACACCTCAAACGTGAATTGAGAGCGCGCAAGGGCAGCTATGAAGAGATCTGTAATAGCAGGTTTGATTACATTGCTGAAATGGAAGAAGAGGATGCAAGTGGATTCGACACAGATGTGTGGCTGATGTCAAGAAAAGGCTTGCATGATTGCGGACAAAGTATCAGGACACAGAAATGAGGGTAAAAGATACATTGTGGTCCCGCTATGCATCAGGTCAATTTGGTGGCCTGACAGTCAGCCTTAAGGACGTGTTTGATCAGGCTGAAGCACTCCAGCCGGGTCACATAACCGATGAACAGTATGATTTGGTGCACACAGCACTTGAGAGCAGAGTCGAAGCACTAGAGGAGTTTGTGCAGGGCTGGGAGCGCTATGTCCCGGAAAAGCAGGTGGATATCATACGAACCTTTCTTAAAGACTGCAGGGAGAGGAAAAGTGTGACTATAGTTATACTGACTAACTACATGCGCACAAGATCAATGCATGGCACCTTTGGTGTCCTGTCAAGTTGTCAAGAGAAAGAGGGTGATGTTAACGGTGGAGTGACAGTAAAGGCAGTGTGGATGATGGAGGAACAACCACAGCTGATGGGGCAAGTGGACCTTCATTTGGGGGGGGTGTCGGTGGCATGGCACATGATGACGGCGTGCAAAGTGCAGGTGCAGACCCGGGTCATCAACTCCAACCACTCCAGTGACTAGCAATGCACTGGATAGTAATGTGGACCGCCCTGATCGGGCACAAGGCACGGGCGCCCCGTCGGCATCTCCCCAAGTGACACCACAACGACATCCCCCGCTGTGGTCTATGAACCCAACGTTTGGCCCCAGCTTCTCCAGTACCCCACAGCAGCAGCGAGGAGCGCGCACTATGCTACCAGATAGTGTTGGCGCAGGGCGGAGCGTGTCTACCATCTCGCAGGGGTTAGTCGGGCCCAGGATTGGCGCTTGCACCCTTAAGCCTGCCAAAGTTCTCTGGGGACAGGAGAAGCTATTGGCGATGGAAGAGTAACTGGGGGACCCTTCAGGCATTAGCTGAACCCACAGGCTCCCCGGAGTGTCGGCTCTTTCACCTGCTGGACAGCATCAGTGATGCAGTGAACGCCAACACAGGCTGTCTCATTGCTGCATCATGGAGGAGGTCTTCCGGGTTCTGGAGGACTGTTATGGGGACATGTCGCAAATAGCGGACGACATCGTACTGGAGCTACAGGATTTTCCAGCCGTGCGCAACAACCAGCCAAGGGAGGCATTACAGATGATCCAAGTGGTGGAAAGGGCGCTGTTGGACCTCATAGACTTAGGTTGTGAGGACGCCATAAAAACTAGCTGGTGATCCGTCACTTGAAAGTAAGTTACCAGACAGTATGAAAGAAAGGTGGCTGTTGTACTGCAAAACAAGCCAGCAACGCTAACCCTCGTGAATCGGGTTTGACAAACTCTGGCAGTTCCTGAGAGATCAGAAGACGGTTCTGGTGCAACTAGAGCAGTTACAGATCACCAGACGACCTAACCCTGCCAGGGCAGGTGAACCGAGTCCCCGTGAAAAGACAAAGGAAAGACTGGGGGACCGGAAGCAGGAGAGGCGTTAATTTACCAGGGCCACGGCAAGTGATTCGAGAGGAGAATCATCATGAGAGCCTTGTAGTATGTGTGGTGAAGAGGGCACACTGGACGCTTGTACCGCTGTAAGACATTTAAGAAGTCCAGCCCACAGAGCGGAGAGCCCAAGTTAAAAAGACAAAAGCCTGCTCCAGGTGCCTGGAGCTCCATGGGAAAGACAGTCCGTGCAATGAAAACTTCTTGTGTCGCAATGAGGACTGTCAAAGAGGTGACACCCCTCCAGATCACCACTTCTTCCTGTGCCTCAAGTCACCAGCTAAAAAGGACACCACCAGGGGGGAGACCAAGGGGGCAAAGAGGAGAGGACCCGGGTCCCGAGAAGAACAAGAGGCTGTGTTTGCAACTCTAGGTCTGACCCCCGGAGCAGCTGGAGGTTGTTCTGTGAAGCCTGCACAAACAAGGTGTCTTCAACAGTAAGTGCTGGCAAAGATCTGGTGGATGAGAGTGACCAAAGGAGCACCCGGTTCTCATGATGTTGGTGGAGGTCACGACCAAGAGGGGGGACTGGGTCGGTGCACTTATCGATTTAGCCTCCGATACTAACTATATCACTCACCAAGCAGCAGAAAGGCTTGGATTGCCTGGTGAGCCAGTCACACTGGTCGTATATGGTGTGGGTGGTATGGAGGTGAAGGTTGAGTCTAAGAGGTACTGTGTGAGCATCAAGGTAGCTAAAAGGGGACATGGCGACTCCATGAGTTGCTCTACATGGACTGGAGGAGATTGCCAGAGAGACCATGCAGTGGACTCAGAGTGCCTGAGAAGTTCTTCCCAGGTGTTGTCAAACCGGGGGAGCTGACCCGCCCGGAGAAGGTTGAGCTACTTATCAGTACCCGGGAGGGCCGTCTTGCACCCCAGCAGATGATGAGGTGCGGCGATCTGGTGTTGTGGGACGGTCCACTCGGAAAGACCGTCAGTGGAGTACATCCGGATCTTTTTGAGGACATTGAGGTGACCGCACGCCACTCTTCGACCCACTTTGCATGCTCCATGAGGGCGGAGTCAGGGAGGGTCGAGGTTCTCACCATTACTGCCCCCAGCTAAAGAGCTGCATGGAAGTCGAACCACAGCTGCGCAGTAATGCCGAGATTGTCAAGTGGCTGCAGTGGGACAGCATTGGTGCCGCCTGCGACCCGGTGTGTGGTGGGTGTCGCTGTGGAAAGTGCGCCCCTGGGGGGAAGGAGATGTCACTCGCAGATGAAAGAGAGTTAGAGATCATCAGGGGAGGACTGACCTTCAAGTTAAGCGACCACCACAGTGACAAGCCCCACTGGGACGCCAGGTACCCCTGGAAGGAGAACCCTGCTACCCTGCCTAACAACCGCATGGCTGTCAAAGCCGTTTCTAAAATCAGAGAGGCGCCTTTGATCGAGATCCGGAGGAAGGAGGCTTTACGCAAGGCAGGTGCGTGACATGATAGCCAGGGGGCCTAAATCAAGCTTTCCAGGGCTGTGATGGACAGTTGGAGCGGAGCTGTATGGTGGGTGAACCACCTAACAGCCCCCAACCCACACTCTGTCTCCACCCCAGTGAGACTAGTCTGGGATAGCAGCCGGGAATTCAAGGGCGTTAGCCTTAATGGCATCCTGCTGAAGGGCCCAGACGTCTTGAACCCCATCCGGGCGGTCCTGCTCCGCTTCCGGAAGGTAAACATGCGGCAATTGGCGACGGTCAAAAATGTACAACCGGTGTGGTTGAGGATCAGGAGCTGCATGTCCATCGCTTCCTGTGGAGAGATTCTCAGCCGATGACATTGAGGACTACGCCGTGGTGCGGGTGAACATGGGCGATAAGCCGGCTGGCTGCATCGCCCAGGTGGCAATGCGGGAGACTGCCTACTTACCACAGTTCACAGACAAAGTGGAAGAAAGACATGTCATTGTAGACAACGCCTATATGTGGATTACATTCTTGTGTCCACAATGACCCCCAAAGACTGGAGTGAGATCCTGAAGGGGTCAAGTTATTCTCACAGCCGGGGATTTCACCTCAAGCCATGGGTGCATCTGGCCAAAGTGGGAGGCAAGGTGGTGCTCCCACCAATCCGAGACTATTGTGTTGCCCAATCAATTACGGACGAGGACAATAAAGCCCTGGGAGTGGGTTACCATGTCGGGGAGGACAAACTTTTCCTCATGGTGGCCATTAATTTCTCCACAAGGAAGAAAAAGATGCGCACAGAGCTCAACCTCGCTGTGGAGGAGATAGAGGAGAAGACCCCAGATCCCCTTACCCGTCGCATGTTATTGAGCCAGGTAGCCGGGTTGTACGACCCCTTATTCTGGCGACGCCTGAAACAGAAGGGCGCCATCCTCGGCCAGGAGGGCCTTTCAAGAAGCTGGGACATTGACCAAGGATACATGGGACAAGCCACTGTCCAGTGAGCTGCGGGGAGGGCGATCGAAGCTCTTCAAGGAGTATGCCCGCTGAGTACCATCACTTTCCCCAGGAGTATTACACCTTCGCTGGCAGGGTAAACCCTGGGGATAACATTCTCCGATGGGAGCTGCGACTCTTATGGGGCAGTTCTCATCTGCGCTGGGAGACTACATGGGGCGTTAGTAACCTGCTCGTGGAGTCAAAGGCTAAATTGACCCCTTGGACCAGAAGGGTGATGCAGTTAAAGCGGAGATCTGGCGGAGCCGCCTTTGCTGCCCGGCTGAAGGGATACATGCAGAAACATGGGCGAAGTTGGAAGTGGGTAGGTGGTACCACGCCGACAGCCAAACTGTGCTAGGAGCCATCCAGCCGGGAAAGTTATGGGTTCCAAATCTCGCTAATCGTGTTAGTAATACAGAAAGCCGGGCCTGTGACAGATTGGTGGTGGGTCCTCGTCAGTATAATGTGGCTGACCTGGTCACTAGAGGGTGTCCCCTGATCAGCATGCTTGTGACTCCCAGTGGCAGAGAGGTCCTGGGTTTCTGTCCAAAACAGTGGAGGAGTGGCCCATGAAGTCTGCGGCAGAGGTAGCCTCTGGTACCAGGGAGGTTGTGAGCAAGCTCCAAAGGAAGGCTTTGACTGCCATCACCACAAGAGCCCAGGCCAAGAAATTGTC
Source organism: Plectropomus leopardus (assembly GCF_026936395.1). NCBI lineage: Eukaryota > Metazoa > Chordata > Actinopteri > Perciformes > Serranidae > Plectropomus > Plectropomus leopardus. The sequence continues at coordinate 38,244,023 of NC_142181.1, read as the reverse complement.
TGCTCCAGATGGTCCTATTGGTGTCAATGCCATGGTCAGAGACGAGGCAACCACATCGCCTTTCTTCAGTCGAGGATAGGGATCCTCAGATGCAGCTGCAGGGTTCTCTTCAATGACACCTGGTGCCTCCGGTACGAAGAGGTTTTGGGGGTCAGCTCTTGTAAGTCAAATGGATCTTTCGAGGTTTACTACACTAACCAGACTCTGTGGGGCTGTGGATACGCCCGCAGAGCGGTGCACTCCCTGAAGTTACTCGGCAGAGATCGAACCGGCGAGCGGGAACAGTGGGAGGCAGTACTCACAGTCCAGGAGCGAGAGGCGGCATTCCTGGACTTATGTCTCGCTGCCCAGGCAGGCGTGATCTTCCCCACAGCAACGCTCAACCGCCTGGTCGTGAACCAGGACAAGTCAACAGGCCTCTTGTTATGTCACGGTCGGGTCCAGTCTATTGATAAGGAGAAACTTGGGGTCCCATTGATCCCTTACAAGGAGCGGATCAGTATCCTCCTTGCTGAAGAAGCCCACCGTACAACCATGAGGGTATTGCCGGTACCCTCCTTCGAATGAGGAAAAGAGCCTGGGTGGTGCAAGGCCCTAGAGTCGCTCGCAAAGTCATTGACTTGTGTGTACATTGTCGGAAGTGCAGAGCCAAGCTATGCTCACAAGTAATGGGCGATCTCCCTTCTGTAATGCATTCCAGTCCAGCAGCCCCTTTGGAGTACACAACGCTTGACCTGTTTGGTCCATACATTAGTCAGGGACGCCGTGAGACGGCGCACGAAGAAGAAGGCCTGGGGCGTGGTCTTTAGTTGTATGGCCTCAAGAGCGATCCACGCGGATTTGCTGAAGACCTATCAACTGAGGGCTTTCAAAACTTATCAGCGATTCACTGCCCTAAGGGGTCATCCCAGAAAGCTCTGGTCCGACCAGGGCACCAACTTCGTGGGGGCCAGACCTGCGCTGGAGGAACTCTACGGTTTCCTGGCAGGTATCGACAAAGAGGAGGTCCAAAGGAGAGCGGTTGTGGCTGGAACTGATTGGGTATGGGAGTTCAGTCCGGCAGACTCACCACACCGGAATGGGGCAGCGGAGGCGGCTGTCCGCGTGTTGAAGAGGTCATTGGGCAGTGTTGGTGAGGAGGGTGACTTGACCACCCTGGAGTTTCAGACCCTCCTCTACCTGGCTGCCAACCTTTCCAATGAGAGACCAATCAGTGCCAGAGCTCAGGTCCAGGAGGAGACAGTAGACGTTGTGACACCGAACTCGTTGCTGTTGGGTCGGACAGGGCCCAGGGGTGACACCCAGGGTTTCGAATTCCCTACCTACCTGCTCAGTCGCTCTGCAGCAGTCCAGGTGGAAGTGGATAAGTTTTGGAGACGTTGAGCCAGTTGGCAGGGCTCTCACCTGTTTGTCCGGCAAAAGTGGCATGCCCTAGCCCGAATGTTTCTGTTGTTGAGACCTGGTATGGGTTGTAGACCAAAAACGCCTCCGGGGTCGATTTAGGCTGGGTCGTGTCGAGGAGGCGTGTCCAGATGATAAGGGTGTTGTCCGAGACGTCAAAGTGAGGATTTGTCATAGCCTTCCAATCAGTCTGTCCCAAGCCAGGAAGGACAAGGAGCCATGTCCTTCCACCATACTACACAGGGATGTCAGACGACTGGTGGTGTTGCTACCAGTAGAGGAGCAGTAGGCCACTTACACCCCTAAGTGCCTGGACAGTGGACACTTGAATTCAGGACTCAGACCAAATCTGTGTCATTGGACGATCTTGTTGTGTCTTTATTGTGTCACTTGGAAGTTGCACATGTTTTGTGTATTGCATTGTTGCTTTGATAATTGTTGTTGTGGCCTACTTGGTCAGAGACTAGTAGCCCAAGTGGGAGGTGTGTGAAGTTCTCCCATTTTTCAGGCATGTTATTTTGTTCTACTATTTTATTTTGTTGTGAGTTCGTAGCGCCCTCTAGCGGCAGCAGTCCACCTTGTATTTTTTTTTCTCTCCCGGTGATTATTCTTACGTACAGCCTCGCTTTGACTGGTGAAGCTGAGCTGGTGAGGAAATGTGTACAAAGTGTTTGTAACTGGTGTTAATATCATAAATATGTCTGTGCCAGTAAAGTAGTGATTTTGTTATATCTTATGTTTTCCAGTTGATTACCTACCGACGGCACAATCACTGTTTAAGTGCAAGCATGTGCGGAGTTGCTGAGGAGAAGAAATAAACACTTAAAGGAGACAGAGATTGAGTGTCGTTGCTGAGTGTGACACTGTTTCACCAGTCGAGAACACCCCGTGTGTGGGATGTAGCAGATCAACGTAGTTAATTTGATAAAACCGTACATTAATCATATGGTATTCTCCACTTAATGCAGCTCATTTATTCATCATTCAACATGATTCCCACACTGCATGAGGTACACAGTATAATTAGATGGAGTAAGTGGCCCAGTGTGTGGGTTGGTGGCACATTGCCTTCCATGTGGGTTGGCTGGACCTGAGCATGTCTCATCTGCCAGTAAAAATAATGTGAAACAAGTCGAATTCGTAATATTAGTAATATGAACACTAGAGAACACAAAAAGTTCTGATTTGAAACTTCTGCTGAACTTGGGAGAAGTAGCGGCCCAAGTATAGGCTGACACGCACCAACACTAGGCAAGGTTAAACTCCCTGAAATATCTGCCAAGAAGCTGCTCTAATTGACAGCTCAAGGCGCTCACTGCTCTTTATTCCAACGACATTCGCAGATCTAATTAACAAAACCATCAGCCTGTCTTTTTCCCTGTGATTAGCTGTTTTTTTTTATCTCAAAGAGTTGGAGTCTGGCAGAGTCTGACTGCTGCTTGGCAAGGGTCACAGACTGAGAGAGCCACAACCATCAGCTCCTCCCCATGAAAAGAATAAGATTAAAAACAAAACACTCCAGGACTACTGAAGGTGAGAATGGAAGTGTGAAGACTCGTCGCTGCAGAGGAACAAAACAGCTCCGACTCCTCCATGCCCAGCACACCCTTAGCTAGAAAGGTAGGTATATAGACAACAAAAATCTAATTGTCTGTTTAAAGGCCTTATTAATAACTTTGGTTAGAGAGAGATGATTTAAAAGAATATATATATATATATATATATATATATCCAAAGAGCCTTTAGAAAGATGTATAAAAATTAGCTTGACTGTTAAATAATCATTTAAAAATTGTGTCAGGTCCAAAATAAATGTTTTGTTTATATGACTGTAAAATGTCTGAGATTTGATCACCACTCTTAACAAGGCTTGTGAGCTAATAGATTAACAATGTTGGTATCAATTGGTATCTCACGGTCTTCACTGGTCAAGGGTCTGAAAGCCTCTGGGAACCCAAATCACCCAAAACTTTCTTAATATGTAATATAGGGTCTTATATGCATAAAAAAACATTAAAAAAAATCAGCAGATATAGTCTCAGTCCAAATTTGAAATATTGTCATATGAGTTTTTTCAAAGTTTTCTGAAGCTGGGTTGATTTGGCCATGGTTATCTACAGTCCATATTACGTAATATGGAAAAAGACAATTGAAAATTCAAAGTCAGCTGTCAGTTGATATTAATTTAACATGCCAATCTGAAATCCCTGAATGCTCCTTTCAATAGGGTGTGTTTACAAACACTCACTCTAAGTGCTGGAGCGCACTCTGGCACAAACTGGACTGTTGGTAAATTTGGAGTGCTGGTGGAATGTACCGTTTGGCTATCCAGAGCACCGCATTCTGCGAGTTTAAGACTTTCAGACTGTACTCAACACTTCCTGCATGTTTCACATTAAAAGTCAAGTCAAGTCAAGTCAGTTTTATTTATAGAGCCCATTATCACAAAACATGGTTTGCCTCAGAGGGCTTTACAGTGTACGACATCCCTCAAAGCTTATCACAAAAGTCACCAGTGACCTTTGTCAGTAAAGGGCTACATAACTACTTCAACATGATGTTAGAAAAAGCAAAATTACTATGTTAGTGCAACTAAAGGTAGACTTTAAAAATACATGTAAACATTTTCATGTGAATGAAATCGCACTTAGTCGAATTTCTCCAAGTTGGAAAACCACACCTACATAATGCAATTTGGAGTTGATATACTCCTTCTTGTATATGCAAATATGCACATGCTCCTTAGTCCCCGCGCTGAGCTTCGACCCACAAGTCCAACAGCTTCAATTTGTAGAAGAAAGCCAAAAGAAAACCAAAAGCAAATGAAGGGAAGGAAACAAAACAGGACGAAGCTACCAAGCAAAGTGTAGAGTGTGTAAGCAATGTACAGCGCTGAAACGTTATCCATGTTTTCACCGTTCAACATGCAACCTGTTTGCCACTTGCTAATTTGTTTGGTATGTGAGGTGAAGGTCAACCTGAAGAAGGTCCAATAGCAACTAGCTGAAAGGTGCAAATCTCCACAGACATATTTCTGTCAATAAATGGATTTTCTCCCAGTCCTTGTATACTGAGACAAGGACAGTAGTGTAATTAAATGGCCTAATGGAGCTATTACTGTAGCTCCATTAAACTGTGCTTATAAACATGCTGACTGTGACTCTTTTTTTTTAACCACAAAATATTTCCAATCAAACTCCACTGAATCTCAACAGTTCCTTCACACTTCCTTTCATAGGAAAGTGCAGTATTATACTCTTTAAGATATGTCTGTGCAGGAAATATCTTAACCCACTACGTAAAATTGGCAAAGTAGATACAATTGATTTACCATGAATTCACATTGTGAAGAAGGTGTTGAGTTTTTGACAGCAGCAAAGAGCATAACCAGGAAACCAAATGCCCACCAGCACAGGAAGAAAGGAGATTTCTTTCTCCAATACACGCCTATTACAAATAAAGACTTCTCTCTGGAGTGAATAAGGTTAATAAAGGCCCTGAGAAGTCACAGCATTATAGTAACGTTTCTCGATGGATAATAAGATGAAGAGTGTGCATGTGCATGTGTGTGACTGCACTCACCCTGCTCAGCCCCATGTGGTAGCTGCTCTTCTCCAGCTCCAACGACTCCAGCAGCTCCTCCACTGCCTGGAAACCAGCAGAACAAACAGTCAGCAGGCAGATAAACAAAAACAGCCCTGCTTTGTTCAGAGCCTTTCCTCTAAGTGATCACATGATCCAGGTGCCCAAAGGATGCTAGTTTGGTGTTATAGCTACAAACAGCATTCCCCGTTGACACCAGAAAACACAAACACACACACACACCTGCCCCCGATATGCCTCGAGAGATAAAACAAGTGAGACGGAGGAGTTTCTCAGGTCCCTCTACTGTCAGGTTTTATCCATCGAGCCGACTAAACCTTTAGAAGACAAACTGTGAACTGTTTGAATGTTGTGTTTCAAGTCAAGAGGGTTTTAAGGATTAAGAATCACAATATCTGAATACTATATGTGAAAAATGGGCTTTAAAGAGGAAAAACACTAATCTTTATTTTCCACAAAGGGCCTTTTGATGTTGCAGTAGATAACAGTCCACAATGGGAAAGTGGTGAATTTGGCTATTCTTAGATTGTAAGGCTAATAATGTTATGCTTGTAAACAATATTGCCCGTAAAAGTGAAAGCCAACCCCAGATGATACTATATTTACTATACTAGATACTATATTTGCACTTTTTTGGCACTGTGTGTGCAATTTTCTTAGATTTCTCTTGGACACCTGCTGCTTACTGTCAGGAACCTAGTCACTACCCCAACCCAACACTGTCCCCAGGAAACCTCCCGAACACAGCAAAATAACAGTTCTTGCATGAAACATTAAACTTTTGTTAGTTTGGCCTTTCATTCATAGGACAACGGCATTTTGAGGGCCTGAAAACGTAAACTTTTGAAACCCGGTTGTAAATTAAAAGCTTAACTGATTAAAGTGTCACTAATATTTTACACTCCACCCTTTTTCAAAATGAAGATTTGTTTCAAACCTCTTTAATCCTCTGACTGCTTCTGTCTCTTGTCATGTTATCCTGTCATCGTGTTCCCGAATCTCAGCAATCAACTTGGTGAGTGTGGTGATATTACTAATGCAAATAATAAACACAACTAATTACATGTTGAAATAATCCAGAATTATATTTTAAGACTCTTCATTTCCATGTCCCATTACAACATGAACACAGATCACTTCTTTTTTTTTTTTTTAAGTTTTAAAGATTTTTTTATGGGCATTTTGCCTTTATTAGATAGGAAAGTATGTCAGCATGAAAGGGGGAAGGAAGAGGGGGCGACATGCAGCAGAGCCAGAACCAAAGCTGTGGCCGCTGAGACAAGGACATCGCCCACTCTATCCACTGATCCACCTGGCACCCCTGGACATAGATCACTTCTAATCTAAGGACATAATTGACCCTCAAGATAAATTCATGGCAACCTGTCAGTGGGATTTTGACATATTTTGTGCACAGAGTACTGTAGAGCTAAAGTCTTGGAGTCTGGACAAGGAAATGATTTGTGCTGTTAAGCATGAATATGCTCAGTACATTTTACTGTTCATCAGACTTCAAGAGAAAACGCTGTCCTGATGGTGCCACTAAAGAAAAGTCAGGTGGTCACAAACATCATTAAAAGGGGACACTCCACCAGTGTGTAATGTCAGAGTCATTTAACAGAAAGCCTGCGGTACAAAATTGGGGAATGGACTCTAAAAATGTTAGCATTTAACAGACAAGCAATTCTCACAACAGATGCTATCGAGGTGCATTACCAGAAGTGAAGTGATTCAGCATTTTTGGTTTGACTCAGACTACAGATAAAAGTCAAGGTACCACTTTGGGGGCTTTTTTTGGTTTAGTTTTCTTTTTTCTCTCTCTTTCTCTCGTGAGTTCTTTGTTGATAGACCTCACTCTGACTCAGGGCTTTGGTCAGATTGACAGGCACTTGCATTTGTAGGAGTACAAAATCAGAGAGTACCGCACTCTACACAACTACTAAAAGACCTTCCTACAAAGCATGTAGACCACTGGAACTCAGCACTGAAAACCAGGAAAATAAAAATAAGACATGCTAATACATTAGGAACTTTCCATGTCAGGTTCCATGGAGGTTTGAGCCTCTTTACTCGATGAAACATGAACCTCAGCAAGTTCACTTGATTTGGGAAGAAGGCTATTAGCAACTAAACAGAACACAGCCAAAAAATTAGTGAGAAATAAGTTTTTAAAAAAAGAAGAAAAAAATTACCTGACAAAGGCAACAAAAAAGAAATGTAAAAAAAATAGAGGAAAATTTCTATATATAGCCCTTGTTTTTTTTTTTCTTTAACATACTTTTAAGTATGTAGTTAGAATGTTTATGAATTTGGTTTTTTTTCCCTATTTTTTTTAATAATATCTAAAAATCTCCCTGAGCTCATTTTCAGGTCTTTTTCTTCTATACAAATTTGGCAGTTCGCAGGAAATTTCTTGCCAAGATGCTTATTGCCTTTTTTTCTATGTTTTCAAAAGAAGTCAACCCAATTTTCTCAAGTTTCAGGGGTTTAAAAGACTGTAAAAGTCATCTGAAAGCAGCACAAGAAAACAGACGTCGATCGACATCGAGCTTGTCAGCAGATGATTTCACAGTTGGTTTGGGTCAGCACGTGAAATGTGTTGACAATAAACAGATATAAACATTCATCTCATTCCAGTGTACTTATATTCATTCAGTACAGTCCTGTTCATTCATGGACAGGAGCCTGACAGAGATTTCCTCTCTGCTGTTTGCTTGGTTGGTCTGAAAAGCTCTTGGCAGGTACGCCATCTGGCTGCTAACATCATGGCTACATCATGCCGTATGAAGAAGAACTGGCAGAACTGGGTTGTCAGCAGCAGACAGACAGGGTTTTTTGTTCAGCCAATAAAGAAAAAAAAAAACAAAAACAGACAGGCTTTGCAAACCAATATTCTCTTTCTGTCGCTTTCTCTTTCTGTGAAAACCAATTCTTTCATATTATTCTCCAATTATACGCCCTTCTCCGTCTCAGACTGCCTCCTTTCATCCATCTTCCTTGCTTTCTTTCTTCTCCACTGTTCGTTCCTGGCTCCCCAGAGGACGGTGTACTATTTATTTTTTCTGAGCGGGCTATCCTCTCTGAGCTCATCCTAAAGGAATCTTGTGAGCCACTTTACTCCCAGTGTGTTATGGTGTGGTAAGCTTGATTTCACTGATCTGCTTAATTAATCCAGTTAAATCTCCTCTGTTGACAGTAAAGCTATTCATTTCAATGTTCTTTTCCTACTCCAAATTTAAATGACACACACAAATCAGCAGGCATTCAGCCAATCGGAATTTAGATTTATAAATATAAGACTTTCAGGTACAGGCCTTAATGTAGAGATGTTTCTGCTCCAGCAGCCTCACCTCCCACTCATAAAGGCTAATCACGCCTTTGTGCAAAGCTCCGATATACTGCCTGAACAGAATGTAGAGAAGACATTAATCATATGCTTGGGGATGTTCCTAAACTGTTCTGCCTCCTATACAAAAGGAATGGAAAGATAATGAGACAAGGAAAAACAGTGAAAAGAGACAAGGGAATGGGAGGGGAGGAAGAGAGAGGAGGAAAGAAAGAGCTCTTCCCACTGCCGGTAATTAATCAGTACAGTAGCCGTATGCTGCCAGCCTGCGCAATCATAATTAATTACACACAAGAGCGCTCTTGGAACAGGAAGAGGACAGCGGAGAGAGGAGAGCGGGAGGAGAGGAAGAATAAAGGGATTCTGTTCACACCGGGAGATTAGAATGTGGAGGGCAGAGAGAAAAAGACTGAGTCTCCAGGCTTTATTAGTTTCAACATTCTTCCCAAATTTGGGGTGAGCCAAACCCTCATGACATCATCAGGGTTGTTTTTATCATTGTAGGACAAATTTTCGCCAGCAACACAGAAGACACTCTGTCTTACAGGCTGGGAAGTATCAGTAGCTGACCTTGATGTGTAAAAATGGTGGCGTGCCTCTAAAAATCTGACCATTTTTCATGAAAAATAACAGACTACTGCTAGTACACACTGTTGCTGCTGAGTTTTGATGCCTTCGGTTGCTGTTTTTAAGTAAGGCAGTTTTATTTTGACATCAATAGGCAAAAAACCCATGATAAACTTTAAGCATATTATATTTTAAGCAGTCTGAGAGAAAACTAGACTCCTGCACCTCCTCCTGGCTCTGTTTCAGGCTTTAGAAAATCTAATAACAGGAGACTTTGGCCAATCAGAGCTCATATCAGAGAGAGAGCGTTGCTTTTCGCTGTTCTGCAGATGCACACACATAACTTTTATGAAAGCCTGATTCACACTGCAGAGAAAGTTGCTATTGCAGCATTGGCATGCTTATGTTGTTTAACTTCATTGTAAATGCTTAACGTGTATATGTTTTACCTCAGTGTTGTGTGTCTTCAATTATTGTACATGTATTCTTTTTATTATTCAGGGATGCCTTTTAGCATAAAGCAGAGGAACTGGTGCATTTGCATTTGTCTGAATATGGATAAATGTGCACTATCCCTTCTCAAATAAAACAGAAATAAAATGAAATGAAATGAAATTATCAAGTGCCTTCACAGCAAGGTAAGCCAAAAAGAGAGACGAAAGAAACAGTCTGACAAAAAACTAAATAACACGTAAATACTGACTAAGTGTTTCAGGAATACAGAGAAAATGTTGCCAATAGTTAAGTCTTCTGCTAAATGGAGCCAAATGCTCATAACAAAAGCTTCAAGTTCAGGTTTATGTGGCTGAACTTAGCTAGGGCCTCAAATCAGGGTTTCCTCTGCCTCCCTCTCTACCGATACAGTCTTGTGCTGCCTTCAGATGCCTTTTACAATCTTTTAAACCTGTGAAATCTGAAAAGATTGGTTTGATTTCTTTTTAAAAAAGGAAAAAAGGCTGTGAGCAAGTTGGTGTCCCCCAAATCACAAAAGATATATAAAAGTTGACAAGAAAATGACCTGTAAATTAGTTCAGGAGAGATTTTTAGATATTACAATACAAAGAAATGGGGAACATCCGAAACACATCTTTTTTTTGCCCCTTTTCAGGTAGTTTTCTTGTGATTTTTTTTCACAAATTTCTTGCTAATTTTTTTCACCTTTTCCTGTTACATTGCTCATTGCCTTCCTACAATGTTTTAAAAAGAAATCAAGTGAATTTGTTAATGATGCTCTGGCTGACATGCTTCTTCACATACAGTGTGGTTTGTGTTGATTCAGTGTGGTTTGTGTTGATTCTATCCCACATACACAGTCCTGCTGCCAGAAATACGCACTATAGCCAAATGTGGATTAATCCGCAGCTAAAAATAGTCCCTGGCAAACACACTATTTTATCTTGTCTGAGTAACATCTGATAAAAGCTACAGTGACAAGCTGTTTTAGAAAATCAATGAGCATTTAAAAATTGACAATATATATATTTGTATGGTTCCTACTGAGGATATATGTCTTCAATAGGAATCCGTGGGTTTTGGGCTGAGAGCCACATGCAAGGTTGATAGACAGACTAGTACATTGTTAGTTTAAGTTTTTTCATTGATTGCTGACAAAAAAAGAAAAATGTTCTATAAAAATCCTTAGCTATGACAACTATCCAAATCAGCTGTGTGTAATGCTGTTTTACCACATTCCTTTCTATCATATCAGCAGTCATCATCCATACACACACAATAACACTCCAAAGTATCAGTCTAACCCTGCCAAACACTCACCCTCTTCTCATCTGTGACAATGTAGTGGCGGCCATGCTTCTTGGTCAGATGTGGTGCTAGGACATCAAAACGCCGGCGGAACTCAGAGAACACCATGTGGTCTGGGTATCCTGGAGGCAGGGAGGGAGCACACAGAGGGCAAGCACAAAAACACCCAGCACCAAGGTTAGAGGAGCGTCTGCAGCAAGTGGAGAGCCAACAATTTGTCAGCGGTCAACTGTTATTTTCCTTTTGACGGTAACAGCAATGGCTGTTTAAGGTTAAGTTTGAGGAAAACTGGACCATTTCATGTGAAAGCTATAAGCCATATAAATCCGTACAGCTAAGATCAAGTTTGATAGTCTCCATGAGAATATTGTAGTCATGGACAACTTTCCCTACCCCTTCAAAACTTGGGACACTAACTTTTACATCACATGACTAAACTAGAGGGCTAGTACTTTGAATTAGCATTGTACATTCATACATTTTAAGATTCATAATGGCCAAAATGAAATAAGCAGAGGTCTAAATATTCAGACTTTCCCTAATGCATAGTGAGTCATTAAACTTAAAACAAAAAACAAAACATAAAACAAAACATAAAACAAAAAAATGATTTAAGGGTGTCCACAAATTAATCCAACACCATGAAATACAACAAGTATTTCATATCAAATGGTCAAACATAAAAGAATTTAAACAAATTAAATAAGGCCATAAATTGGAGTAATAGATGGGACTTGTGAGATCTTGTTGCAGGATAAGAAAGATCAGAAACACAAGCCATCTGCATCATTTGGGTAAGTAAATAATTAGCATTAGTTGAGGTGAGAGGAAGGGGAGGAGTGGGTAATTTTCTCAAATCTGTTTTGGGGAAGCATTGGTTTGACTTCTGAATTTTAGAATCTTAGACTTCTTTCGCGCTGCCTGTAATAGGGGGTAAGCAAAAGAACAAACAAAAAATAACTGTTTCTGCATGACTGTTTTAGCTGGCATTGTCTAAAGATGGAAAACAATACTTCACTGTTCAACTGTAGGAGAACAAAGTGCATTCAGTTCTTGATGGTGGACTTTCTGAATTAAATGAGACATATAGCCAGGTGTCATCAGTGTAACAATTGTTGAACACTAGTCTTGGGCGGCACATAATACCTACCTAAAATTTCACTGGTACGTATTTGACAGTATAAATGTGCACTCATAAAACACACTTCATTCAAACTTGACAGAACTCAAAACTCACCTTAACAGTTCTGCTTACTCTTGCTAGTAATCTAGTAAGTAAGTCCACTTTTCCAACAATTATCAGCTCTGGTTTGGCAGAAATAATTTCGTAATTCACCAAGTTAGATGTTAAAAACATGCTGTTGTTCCCCACAGTCTCTCTCTGCCTGCTGGCCACCAGCTGTCCTGTAACTTTTCCCCCCACTATTAGGTGTCACAGTGTCAGCTGCCTGTTCCACCAGTAGAGAGTAGAGTCTTAGAGTAGAGTGGACTCCCTGCAAAGGTTCACATCTTTTAAACTGTATAACTGCATAGTTTGTAACAAAGGTCCCATGTCATATAACCCTGATGACATCACCATGAAATCATTATTTTCTCAGACTTCATTTAAAATTTAATGTAAAATAAATTATAGAGAGAAAATAGCTGCCAAGGTTTCAGCAAGTGCGCTTACCTTGCCTGTAGATGCGTAGTGCATCTAGCAGCTTGGATCCTCGGAGTTGAGCTCTCAGGAGGCCCACGTCCAAAGTCATAAGGCCTGAGTCGGGGCTCTCTCCATGCGTCACTCGGGGCTCACCTCCACCACCCACTGCCTCTGCTTTGGGCAGCAGGCAGTGGACGAAGTGAACCCTGGAACGACGCACCATATCAATCAGAGCATCCTAAAAACAGAAAGGAGGTAACTCAGACATCTTAAAAGAAAAATACACTGTGCAGCCATGTTCATGTTCCTTCTCGTAGTTTAATCGCAGATTCTCCTTGCAGTGCGGCAGTCTGTTCAAGACTGCTAACCAGTCATCTACATGCAACCCACAGTAGCTGAGTGAAGGCTCTGCACACCCACACAGGTGTTGTCAATTACTCTGGCTGTTTAGACCTCTAGTCAGGTTTAAGTCTGGTGGAGCTATGCCGGAAATTATTTAATCACCAAGCTCCATGTGCTTGCAAAAAATATAAAAGGGTAAGTTGTCCTTTCCTTTACTATAGGTATAGCAAAACCAACAGAATAGTAAAGAAAATGCAGTTTTTTTACTCTCACACTGTTGTGAGAGGAGATTCATCTCATCGTTGTGAGAGGAGAAAACCCCTGTGTGTGTGGACTATGGGTGTGCAAAGGCTTTAAAAATGCAATTAAGATGTCCTTAGTAGAATACAAATCAAATGCCTATACTCAATTTATAAACTTAAATATCCTATTATACATACAGCATATTGTTACCTTTACGAAGCAATGACACTGTATGTTTTGACCTTTTTTTGGATAAGAGTTAGGGAAGCATCAGTTCAAGGTTTTCTCTCCCAACACTGATTCCAGCATCAAAGTCTGGGGTACTGGCTGATATGAGAACAAATCCGAATCATTTAAATATTCTTTGGCACAGACGGAGACACTTTTGGATTGTGGAAATCTGAACCCTGAGGGCCAACTTTAATATTACACACACTCATATCACTCTGTGTAGAATATGCGCTTTTCAAAATAAAGCTTTTAAAAATTATTAAACATTAATATCATGTTATACATTTATTGAGTTTTTTTAACGAGGATCGGTCATAAATATCAAATATTCATCAATTTTCCAAAATTTAACCCTCTAAATACCAGGGTTTTGTCACAATGCCACTATGTTTCACAAAAAATTAATCATTTTCATTATACTACATGCTAAGTAAATTATTACTTTTTGATTATTAGCCTGGGATGTCAATGATTAGCAGCAACAGTGATTTTTAACAATTAATAATTTTTGTGCAGTGGTCACACTCACACTCATACCACTCTGCACACAAAATACACTTTTAAAAATTGATAAAAAAAAATATTACATTAGTATGTAAAAGAAAAGTATTAGCTTTTCTACTTTAATTGAGTTTATTCTTTTTAACCAGCATCGGTCCTTAACATAAGTATCAATGATTCATTAATTTTCTGAATTTTAACCCTTTAAATGCCAGGTTTTTGTCAAGATGCCACTATGTTTTTTAGATGAAGAAAAAAAGATGAAAAAATAATTATTTTTAAAATACATCATGCAAAGTAGATTTTTTTTCTTTTTCTTTTCTGGGATTATCCCGGCCCTGGATATGTCAGTGATTTACAGCAACATTGATTGTGACAGTGCACCAAATGGAAATGGCATGTATTTTCTCCAAATGCCAAATATGGTAAAAATTATGTCTTTAGGTGGAAAATAACAAAAATGACAAATTCAGAGGCAAAAGCCCAGAATGACACCAAGAAATAATACAATGCATGTTTTTATGCTTTGCTGGCTGTGGGATAAAAAAATGCAGTCTGAATGGGTTTCAATGGAGCATTCTTTGCACTTAACAGTATGAACGTAACAATTTTGCTTACACGGTGTATTTTAGACTTTCTGTAGGAGCTGAGCTGGAAATTCCAAGATTTAACAAAAAGACACAATCTTGCCATATGCATGAATACAGCCAAAATTATCAAAAAATGAAGAATGACCTAGTTTGTTTTCCAAAACATCACCACTAAGCTAAGAAATTTGGGGACTGGTGCAATTGGATGATGTCCCGATGATGGCCTCTAATTTGTAAAAATGTAAGAGGATAGATGTCAGAAAAACCCAAGTCAAATCCAAGTAAGTTTCATCCCTCTTAACACTGGGATTTATACTAACTGACTCTGAAATAATTTTGCCATTTTACACTGAAATTGAAATATAACAAAAATAAGTGTTCACAGTAAATTACTTAAACAATGATAAAGCATATTTTGTAATTGGTTTTCACTGCTACCCCCAAAAAGCTGAACAAAAAGGCTTTTTTAGGACCGAAATACGAGTCTGTCCCCTGTCTCCTCCACTCACCACTTGCAGTTTGACCTGGATACACAGACTCTTCTTCTTGACGGCAGCCACTCCTGTGGTGAAGGTTTTCCTCATGCTGGTGGCTCTTCGCAGGGCCAGCTGGGAGCTGCCCTCCAGACCGGCGATGGAGCCCGACAACACTGTGGCCCCGCTGGCCCGGCCCATGAACAACCCACTGATGTTCTTCCTGCGGTGGCAGAAGGATGAATTGCATTTGTAAGAATGTACACGATTAACAGGACACATATTGAAACATATATTATTGAAACAACAATGTACAGGCAACTAATCTGACTGCTTTAGTGGCATATGGAGCAGTGTGCTGGTGGGATGCTCCCTGCAACACTTCAGACTCTACACTCTCAGACTGTCGATGCTGGAGGTCTAAATTTGATTTGGATTACTTGCTAATTGCAAGTACACATCATGTATTTATTAAGCAAAAGGTTAATTCTAAATTTGTAAAGGAATAGTTAAAAAAAAATAATATAATAACTGTACAAACAATTTTAAGCAATAACGACTGCAAGCACCATTGTTGCAGTCCAGACAATTTTTTGGGCAAAGACATGTTAAAATGAAGAACAACAGAAAGCATAAACAGCAGAAGGGAGGTGCTTTCTCTGGAGCTGCACCCACTGACCATTTAATACAACTCTCCCCTCTCAAGCTCTGGTCACTGATACATGTCCCTACCTGACGGGTGCGGACTGCACAGCCATCGGCCATAATTTGAGCCAAGTTACAGCAATAACTTCAATTTATGAAACGTGTTATTGTTGCCAAATAATCAGCAAAAAAAGATAAATTGGATGATGTGTAATCATTTATTCATTTTTTTAAATTATTTTGCGGGGTGTTTTGCTTTTACTGATAGGACAGGTTAGGCGTGAAAGGGGGAGAGAGGGGGGTGACATGCAGCAAAGGGCTGTAGGTTGTGCCCCCCAGCCGCTACAGCAAGGACATAGCCTTTTTACATCCTACATTGGAAAATTATTCTTTAAAAAGCTAGGGAAAAATGTCCAAAAAACTATATTTGTTATCATCTTTATTTTTCTAGGTCACAACAAAATTTATTTACTCTAGCTAGTCAGTTTGTGTGACTGACACCACTTTTTGATTTTGCTTCTCATTAAGGAAGCATTGATATTACAGACAGAATGGTACACTTTTGAAAAACACAGTCGGACACATGGATGTACAGCATATAAACCCCACAGCTTAGATCACTGATCCCCACAGACTCAGCTCCAATAAACTGGATGTTGCACATGTGTGTTTGCTGTGAGTGGTCATACTTCTGGGAGTCCTGCAGCAGCGTGGCAGCGTTCTGGGCGGCAGGGTTGTGCTTGGCGTGGCTGAGCCAGCCCTGAGCATTGTACTCCACCCAGTCCGTCCCGTGGCTGTGGCCAAGCAGGAAGAGGTGGGGCTTCTCTCCTCGCAGTAGCAGGCTGGATTCTGCAACACATGATGTCAGGATTAATATCTGTGCTGTCTGTGGGTCCTGCAACCTCCAGAAACCTGTTGTCGATTGCTTTAATAGGCAGTGATACATTTGAGAGCTCACCTTTGTTTTCTCCCTGTGCAGAGCCGTAGTAACTGAAGAGTCTCTCAAGCATTGTTTCCTCTGAACCTCCGGGCTGAACAGCCTCCTCCTCCATCAGCCAAAGGAGGCCTCGAGCCTCATCCGTCCTGGCCAGAGTGCGCACCTAAGATGATACCAACACTAAGAAATGTCCACTTTTTTTTTCTTCTTTCTTTTTCCTTGATTCAAAAAAATCCGGAGGTCAAGGCAGAGAAATCTTTTTCCTAACTTTAGATCATAAAGCAATGTGCAGGTACAAAGTAAATGTAACACATGAAAAAAGTGTAATACACCAATATGAGTTTTACTCAAACAACAAGAACAAATATTAGAACAATTACTACAAGTCAACATTATGTTCAAGGGCATAGCACCAAATTCT
Organism: Plectropomus leopardus; assembly: GCF_026936395.1. Taxonomy (NCBI): domain Eukaryota; kingdom Metazoa; phylum Chordata; class Actinopteri; order Perciformes; family Serranidae; genus Plectropomus; species Plectropomus leopardus. Next base: position 38,227,320 of record NC_142181.1, on the reverse strand, counting down.
GGGCCTTTTGCATAAGCAGTCTGTGGGACCCAGATCCTTCCCATCAATATCCATGTTTATCTCACACGCCTTTTAAAATTGTTTTTTTTTTTTTCACATCAGTCTACAAAAGTCAATTTGCTTTCTTTCCCTTTTTTTTTTTTTGTTGCTTTAGTTCCTTGCTGCTTTAGTTTAGTTCCTTTAGTTCCTTTTTTGGATTTTCCTTTCTTGAGGAAAAACGTGACAGGGTGTGTTGGTGTTCCTGCAGTATAAGCAGTCAGTCATTTGGCTTTAGCTGCATTTGGGACAAATCCACAGACTGTATATAAAGATGGACAACATTACAGCTCCCCCAAAGTGTAGCTTTTGAATATGGACCACCCCCTGGTGTCTGTCTGTATGTTCTAAAATCCTAGAAACACCTTAAAATCCCATAAACATTGTAAAATCCAAGAAACGTCTTTACATCCAAGAAATATCATAAAATCCTCAAAACTAGAAACTGAAATCCCAGAAATGTCCTCAAATCCTAGAAACATGTACTGGGCCAGGGGTCGCCCGATATTAGTTATTCATGGCTGATGCCAATACAGATTACTTGTAGTTAATGAGACTGATAACAATTTTTGGAACCGATATGCATTCACAATAAAAATGAAAATCTGTCATGCTTAATCAAAACTGAAACTTTCATCATCATATACAGCAAGTTCCCAGGAACTTCTTTTATAAAGTCAAGTGAAAAATTAAATTAAAATGAATAAATAAAAATAATTCCTTGAGGTTTTACAAAGTTAAAGTTCCTCCCATGCTGACACTTTCTTTGCACTTTTTAATTCATTAATTTTATTGGCAATCATTAAAATAAAACTTATAAACAGATAATAAGTTAATTGCTAAATATGGGCCCCAATAATCGGCCAGGCCAATAATCTGTTGACCCCTACCTCTGTCATTTTGCAAAACTGGCCCTCAAGCAAAGTAGTTTGAGTATCCAGGTGTTATAATGTTGCTTTTAAAACATCACTCCTCATTTCACATTACACACTGTAATGTTGTCAAACTAGACAAGAGACATGCTCGTCTTCTTGTGCTGATGCAGCACCGGGCATCTTCCACTCGGACACATTAGGCAAACCAACTGATGTCATGACCAGCAGTCATTTTTGTTGCCTGGCGCCCCAGAGCTCTCAGGTTCATTATAAGGCTGATACTGTGTAGTCTAATCCCTGGATAATAAACACGGAGGTCTTTTGCGTTTGAGAGACCACCTCCAGCCAAATCTTTAATATTCCACTGTACACACAGGACAGCGATTCCTGGGAATGACCTCATGGCTACAGCTGGAGACAGCAGTTGTAGTAGCTGCTGTTTCTATGGAGAAGAAAGCAGCAAGTTCACAACACTCCACTGCACTTGTGAACAAATTACAAGCAAAGTGTCTTCAATAGGATTTTAAGGCTGGTCTTTGGATGTTTGTTAGCACTCTGCACCCCAGAAAGCTGCCATTTTCTTACGTCTTTCTGTGCCACTGACCTTGTTTTCTAACACACGATTATCTTTTGTACTGATAATTCAACCTGCAGAATTTTAACGAGCACTTCAAGCCTTGGAAGTGCATCATCAGTCTCTTCACATCCTCTGTGCAGAAAACGAAGAGGTCTTTTACCTCCAGCATCCTGGACGACAGCAATAACTCCTCTGACTTCACTCATCATCATGTTGTCCTGAATGTCACTCTATCTACTGTCTTAGCTCATTCAGATGTCCTTTTCAGAATTTAGTATTACTTTACTATTACCCAAAAGCTAACTTCTTGATAGATTTTAGCCTCTGTCCATGTTGAATGTAGCAAAGGATGCTTGAATGAAATGCGATACAATTCAAACGGGCAGTTTTAACCCTTTGAAACCTGAGAAAATTTGTTGATCACTTTAAAAACACGGAAAGAAGGCTATGAGCAATAAAAAGAAGAAATCGATCCACAAATAAGCAAGAAATTGGTGAAAAGTACGAAAAAAAGATCTGAAAATAAACAACAAAAAAGGAATTTAAAAAAATCAAAAAGGAAATCATCTGGGGAAATTGATTTTTTTAAAAAATTTAAATTAATACATACATTAAAAAATAAATAACAATAATTTTTTAAAAATTGGAGGATATCAAATATGCAACGGTGATAATTATAAATATATTGTTTTCCCTTGCCTTTTTTTCTTCCCTTGACATTTTTCATTAGCTTTTTAAAAATAATTTTCTGAATCTTCTCCTTTCTTGCAATTTCAGAAACATTTCTTACAAGCTGAATGCCCTGCCTTGTTGTTTTCTCTTTTCCTTCATCTGTTTTCAGTTTGTTTTCAGCTAAATTACTCAACCAGGTATTGTTCGAAAGGTGGGTTTAGGTTTTCCCAGCATATCTGGGCTCAAGATACCAGAGTTAGGCTCTGGCCATGAGTTTAGGGACTGCTTCTGTAAAAGTATGATATCTTTGAAACTTAAAGAAGTATTTTATCGGTATAGAGAAGGCCCTAGCTTAAAACTAGTCTGTCTCTGCATTAGAAATACACAAATACTTTTGAAAGCGGTGCTTTCGAAACTCTGTTTTTTATCTCTGTTTTGAAAGCGGTGTTTTCAAAACAGAGATAAAGGACACTTTTGCTCATGAGGTGGAAAACATACAACTACCAGACTGCATCATGCCAGACTTAAGGGCCACCCACACCAAGCACTTTAACTATAACCATAACTATAACCATAACTATAACTATGTGAGCATTCACATTTTAAACAGCAGCGCAGAGCACACGCTACGCACTCCACAAAAATGGATGTTGATGAACTGCTGCTGCTGTATGCTGCAAGGAGGCAGAGTTTCATTTATCCTTTGGTATGAGTCAACATCAGTTTGCTAACATTGTGGCGATGGTAAAAGAGGAGATCAGTAAAGACAAAACCAACATCAGAAACCCATCAGTGCCAGACAGCGTTTGGCTGCATGTCTCAGGGAAAAATGACTTTTTTGTCTCATCTGCAGCCCAATAATAGGTAACAAAGCTGTTAACAGCTGTGATTGAGTGATTACACTATGTTAAAGGTTGTTCCTAAATCCTCAATGAAAAAGGAGAAGCTGCAGTTCAGAAATCAATACTGTAAGCACTCCTGAAACATTACTATTTTGATAGTGTTGAAAAAAATGTTCCCGAAATGTCCTGATAACACCCAAACTGAACACTTTAAATTCAGAGGATTTGGATCTAAATTAAAAATGTGTTCTGTAGCCTATAAATCATCATATTAAGGTGATGTTCAGTACCACCATCTACTGGTCAGAATCTGCTACAGTCTGGGAAACAAATTAACTACAATGACTAAATTCAATAAAAGTAAAAAGATAAAAATAAAAACAAAAAGAAAATAAACAGAAAATAGTCCACAGCTTCATATATCTTTTTCAACATAGAAACAGACATTTTGTGACATTTAGGACATTTTGTGGAACAAATTAGATGTTAGAATGTTATGTGACATCTGAATAAGACAGATTCTGATTGGCTGTTAGTATTTCTAATGTAAAACCACTACCACTTTCATTGTCGTTATAGTTGAAGGGTGGACTCTGCCATCCACCTGAGTTGAAACGATTTTTAAAACTATCTTTGTATAGTTAGAGTTATGGTCATAGTCATGGTTATGGTCATAGTTATAGTTATGGGCGGCCCTTAATAACTGCTCCTGGTAGATATACATAATGTGGACTGGTTAGTGTGAAACAACGGCGTCCAGTGATCTTGTGTAACAGTTAAACGGTAAGCTAAAACATGTTTCTGAAAACATTTGAGGTGAGAAATATGCAACTCAGTCACAGACTCTCGGTTTATATTTGATCAGTGCTGCTTAGTTTTACCATTTGATCTGTTACAGCTAAACAAGGCCCTTAAAACACGATTCTGACAACATTTTAGTGGAGAAATAAGCAGCGCAGTAACATTATCTTCCGATCCAAGTTTTTTGAGAGAGAGGGGAGGGTTACTGATTGAGCTCTACAGTCTTTGTGCCCGTGGTCAAGAAACAGCCCAAAATCCGGCAAAACTCCACTGAATAATGTATCAGGGAAGAATTTAGTGATTTGGGGGCTTGGTGCCCAGGCTGAACTGCCTTGCTTTGATTTCACCCATTCTCTAACTGGGAATGATGGTGGGCTGTTGGCAGCTGTAGAAGTTATGCTGTTCTCTAAACCCTCAATGTAACTAATATAGACTAGTGCAGGTGATGGAGAACTGGAGGGAATTTGTTTTGAAGTAATATGTAATATGTATATATAAACCTGGAGCGACATTACGTTCCCTTCAGACGCCTTTCACAGATATTTAAAACTTTTTAACCCTGAGTCAGTTGGTACAATGTCTTTCAAAAACATGCATAATGAGCAACGTGGTAATAGATGTTTAACAAATGAGTAGATTTAGGATATTATTTTTCAAAAGCTAGGAGAAAAAAAAAGCATTGGAAAAACTATATTTATAATTAAAATAATTATATATTTAATATTATGTTACAAAGTTATGAAAAAAACTATTTTTAAGCACTTCTCCCAGGTCATTTCTGTGTTGCTGTTACTCAGGTTGCCATACTCAGGTCTGATTATTTGGCAGCTTTATAATGTGTTTTAGGTCCCCCTGGTCCCGGAGTTAATAGGCATGTATATGTGGTATACATGTCAACCAGACTGTTAATATACAGGTTTTTCAGTCTTATTCAATAGGATCAATATTCTACTCCTTTATTCCAATAAGCAACAACTGTTTTAAACTGCTGGTTTCAAGATGAGCCAGCTATCTAAGGTTTCATTCCGTTTCAGACTATTTGTATAGTGGCTGGCTCCTGTTCTGCTGACGGGATTCTTAAATTTCTGTGCTTGGCAGAGACAAGTGTCTCTAAATAAGGAGGTGGAACCTCTGCAAATAGCCCCCCTTTGATGAAAAGAGAATGTAAACTGACTCTCAAGGCATTCCTGAATCAAAGAAGAGATACTGTATTGTGCTACTGAAACCTAATTAGCAATGAGGTGCACTGTGGATCCTTCATAGAGATAAATGCACTTGCTTTCAGTTTACCACAAATCACAAGCCAAAGATTTGTCTTTGGTGCCTGTGTTGTTTATTATAAAATAAAGTGTTTAAGTGGTAAGCAAATAAACAACTCAAGTCCACAGGGCACAAGATCCAAACTTACCTGTTATATTACTTTTTTTTTTTTTATAGCCATTGAGCTCTTTAACACAAACAGTTTGTAATCGTTTGTGTTACTGTTTGGTAGCACGTAGTGAATATTCTGTTTTTCAGGTTTTATTGTTGTGTGCTAACTGGCTAACTTGCATCTTGAATCCATGCTGTGGCCTTCCAGGGCCGTATTCACGAGAAAATTGTTAGAATGACAACATTCGAACAAGAATTTTCCTGGGTCCTGGTACAGATTAGGGACTGGAAAATATATATAATATAATAAACTAATTAGAATTAGAATTAGTATATTATAATTACATATACATTTACATATAATTATAATTGTAATTATAATTATATATTGCTATGGCAACGGAAGTGCATGTAGATGCAGCAGGCGGTAGCTCCACAAATCCTTGCTACTTTTTTGCTATATTTTTCTATTTCCTCGATACCATGGCCCCCTCTGCTGAGGCACGACTTTTCTACGATTGCGTGGCACTTGCGTGGCCATCTCATGGCTGGCCTGACTTGAACCAGGAGCTGTTCCTCTACCAAGCCTTCTTCTGTCTAATGTCTGATGCAGGAGAGTGAAGTGAAAGAGATGTGATTTTGGCTCACTCAGCAGAGGGGGATCAGGGACTGCTCTGCGCACGTTCACCTAACAATCGGATCAAGCTGTTGCTCTGGAATGGTAAATGGAGTGTACTTGTATAGCGTTTTTCTAGTCTTTTCGACTTCTCAAAGCGCTTTCACAGTGTGCGGTGTCACATTCACCCATTCATACACACATTTACACAGTGGTGGCAGAGAGACCGTACAAGGTGCCACCTAGGTAGTAATCATAGTAATTCATACCCATGCACCCATGCAGCCGCAACCGCCCCGGATGGGCAGACATTGTTGGGAGCCATAAGGACTCTGACGCAAGTTCAAAAATGCACTGCAGGAACTGAACGATGCCATCAGCAAGCAAAACACCAGGCAACCGGATGGAATCTTCATTGTAGCAGCTGATTGTAGTCAACTCAACTTTCAACTCAAAGATGTAGCAGGAACAAGAATAAATTAAATTTCGTTTTTTTAAACTTTGTTTAAAAAATAACCAATAAATCTACCTTAGCTTACCTTAATTTACTATATATATATATATATATATATATATATATATATATATATATATACATACACATACATATATATATATATATACATACACATACATATATATATATATGATTTTATCGTGTATCATGATAAAAGAACACCCACAGTAAGTAGATTGTGGTGAATTTCCATGATCAGGATAACTGTGAATATCGCATTCAGCAGCACCTTAAGAGACTGCTGTGGCACCAACAATAACAGACTGCCAAAACAGGCTATATATGCACCAACCTCAAAAAATGCAAAAGATCTCAATCAAGCATTATCATATTTTTTTCCCCCTTCATTAAGTTTTTCACTACAAAGGATGTACACTAAAAATGATGTCTCATCTGTTATGGAATATAACTATTTGTTTCTTCACAAAATGTTCTGTTAAGTCAGGAATATTTTATCAACATTTTAAAGCTTCTAAGCATATTTTGAGTTTTATTGGGATTGTGAATCGCAATTATTCATCACTTGAAATTTCCGTATCATCCCATTCCCAGTATGGATAAATGATATTCACAAACCATCTTAGCTAGGAGCTGAGCTAGGACTCCTTGCTAGAAGTTCTTATACTAAGTTAGGAGCTCTCTGAGAGGATTCTAAAAATGTTTGTAAAATGGACCCTTGTTTCACTTTCCCCCAAGGATTTTAGTTCAGAAAAAAATAATCTGTTTAGGTTGGGTAACCGTCTTCATCATAAAGATACATATGGGCAATTGTCAATATCAATTGTCAATATCTTCCAAAATAATAACAATAAAAATTCTTAGTTCAGGAGATACTGTGATTTAAAGGTTAAAAGTAACACTACTTAGTTAAGATAAAGGAATGATTGCTGTCATTGTTAAAAGAAACTAATACTGACTTTCAGTAGGAACCAGGATAGGAAATTAGATTTTCTGTGTTAAAGCCTTTTAACCCTTTAAACATGTTCCATATGAGCATTTTGCTCATTTGACGGTGCCTTTAAAAACCCTTAAGCATTATGGTTACAAAAAGAACTACTTTGTTACAGGATTAGAAAAACTGCTATTATGCCTAAAAGAAACCAAAATAAGTCTTTAACTCTGTTGACCTATCCCTCTGCCCATGCCTTGACCTCCTCCCCGATACAGTAATTTGCTATGTCTCCCTTTGCTGCTGATGCTGCTAATATGATGCTTTATCAGAACTTAATCTGCTCAGTCTTATGTGATTTCCACTTCACACACACAGTGGCATGTTTACATTTGCTTCTTTACAATCAACTTCAACACAAATCCATTCAGAGGCCTTTTCAAATACCTATTAATGCCACTTGCTTGAGCCAACACACATCAATGCTGCAGATTCACTGCCAAGGCCAGGAGCCACACATATTTGTACAACTAATAACTGAATGGGCATTGCAGTACAAGGCCAACTGATGAGTAGAGAGAGAGGGACCCTTCCAAGCCAACAAGAGGGAAACAAATCACAAACTTGATTCCAAATAATATTGCTGATGTAGGATGAATTCCAAAAGGAAATTGAGCAAATAATTAGAAATCACAGAGAGCCAAACTAATTGGATGGAGGCAATGGGCCTAGTAGAGGATATAAATGATCATTGTCAGCTTTTGTCTCTTTTTAAGGATAAAGATTGGATTTGACAAAATCTCAGGGGGTGTTTGTACCAAACACCTGGCAAATGAAGAGTAAAATAATACATTTTTAAAAAAGAAAAGTCTCAGGTAGGAACAGAAGACAGTGACATCACATGCATAGAGATGCCTAAACAGACAGTAGTATAGAGATGTTTGTTGTGCTTACCAGAGCTTGGGTTGAGGCTTGGTCAATAGCTGCTACCGACAATGAGGTACTGGACTCTATGTCATCTAAAGCAAGCTCTATGTTTTCCTAGATGCAGGAGGGGATAAAAGCTCAGGTTAGTACGCTATAGGAGATGAGATCATCAATAAATCACAACTGTAGCTATTCAGGTCGATTATCAAATTAGCCATTGCTAGACTGTGGATTGGGTTGTGTGAGTGTACATTTCTTTGTAATTAACACAATGCTTCTGACATGTTTCTTATTGGATTTTGCAGAGCACTGTAATTAAGTTAATTTGTCTCAGTGTGTGTCTTTCTCATTTGGCTCTAGTGGTATGTAACCATGCAGATAGTTTCACTTTCATGCATCAAACTGGCCGTCTCCAAGATTTCAGAGCTGCCGAAAGCACTGGAGGTGAATGGAACCAAGGATAATCCCAAGAATTTGATGTCAACAGTTTTCATTGGAACTACTTCCAGCAGTAGTGATAGTCCTCAAAGAGTGACTAAACCCTACACTTCTGGACTGAGTGTCTTCTCCCTGAAATGTGAAAAAAATATCAAAATGGGCAGGGCTAGGAGGGGGGCTAAGATACGCCCAGTCACCCAATTGTGCCGCCTCTCAGTCCATAGCACCTCCCTGCCCCTGTACACACACAAAGTAGTCTGTTGGTTAGAGGACAATGATGGGGGGTAACAGGGAGGAAATGGGTCAGCGACAAGGGTGCTCGGTTGAAGATGAAAGCAGGCTCCTGTTGTCAGAATAGCAAAATTCGATAACAATAGCAACAATAGCTGAAAAAGGTAATTTGGGGATTTAGTTACTATTTAAGAACACTGTTAAAGATGGTATGTTCTGTGGGATGTTTCTAAATGTCTTTTTTTTTTTTTTAATGCCATGGACACCAATACATTTACACAGGCCTCCACTATATTAGGGTGGAGGCAGGTTATCTCAAAACATCACCAAATAAAACCAAAACTACACTGTCTGCATGGGTAGATGCCACTTGGGGCATTATGTTGTAATTTCAACAAACCAATCATTTAAATCAATATATTTGACTTCATTGAGATTATTTTAACCGCAGAGATTTCAGATTAGTGTTGTTTCAGATTAGTGATGTTCTATCCATGACACTGATTTGTGTAATGCTCTGTGGGCCCCACAGCACCTCCTTGTATCTCTCCAGCTCCTGGACAAAGGTGCGCTCATGGAACAGGGTCTGCAGCCTCTCCTGGGTGTAGTTGTGGCAGAGCTCCTCAAACGTGGCTCCCCGCTGCTGCTGAGCCAGCCGAGGGTTCTGGAAACCCGGAGTGTCCACGATCAGCAGGGAGCACAGAGAATGCTGACTGGACTTCAGAGCCCTGAGGGACACAAACAGATGTGGAGCTTTGACACTGGGAAGCTGCACATTTTTGTGAACAGCTTGTTTTGTCTAAAATACAAAGACATTAAGTTAACCATGAACTCATACAGAGAACAGCAGTTGCAACTTTGTTTTAATGTTTAACTGAGCTGTTATAAAGATGAATTTCTGTTTTTACTCAAGACAGACAATAATCTATCAATCTATCTATCTTTAACATAACCATGCTCTGAATATTTTACAGAAAACCAACAAACAACAGGTTGATAGAAGAGACACCTACAGACCAAGAGTTGTGTGTATGACACCACCCCAGAATTGAACTGGGATTTCTTTTGGGCAAATTATTTCCTGACCATAGAAATAGTTCAATAAATGTAACAAGTTACATAATTGATATATGTCTATAGCACGTCATTTTTGTTAGACTGGGTATCGATTAAAAAATTGGGATACCAGCACCAATACCAGTACCCTTAAAGTAATACTGATACCAACTGAGACCTCAATTCGATACCCAATGGAATGGAACATAGTACAGCCACAGTTTTGCACATTTTGGAGGCATCTTGTCATGCTGAACTGCCAAATCTTTCAAATAAACTGTTCTTGACTTCACCACACCACAGACTTTATGGGCTGTAGCTGCTGCTACAGGAGTATGAGCTCCAGCTGTACTCTTCCAAGCACACATTTCAGTGTTGGTGTAAGTTTATTGGGACCAGTTGAATGCTCATTGTTGGATGTTAGCTGTTGATGCTGCTGTGTTAGCTGTGACAGCAGCAGAAAGTCTGCTGATCTGGCAGGGAGCCCAGAATGTCCGGGGTCAGATCCCCAGCACTAAAAGGATCAAATGTAGGTATCATTTGACTGAAAAAGTTTCAATATTACTTTGCACTGGGCTATTTAGATAATTACCTTAAAGTTATTGAGTAAAGATATTTAGCCCTAACATTATCGCTGTTTATTGGTAACATTTTCCTTTTTGTTGTTGTTTTTTTTACTAATTTTTTTTTATATATTTTTAATTTTATTGTGTGTTTGTTGGATTCATTATTTGGTTGTTTTTATGTGTATGATGCACTTGAATTCTAGTACTAACTGCTGCATCAGTATCAATGAATGAGAATCGGTGGCGGTGCTTGCCATAGGTGACATAGGTAGTCAGCTAAAGTGCCATCCCAAAAAGGGAACTAAAATTGTGCCTAGAAAAAAAAACTTCAAGTCAGTCATCACAGTCTGAACAACATGAAACGTAATCTTTGATGGGTAACATCCTAACATCAGCATTATGATTGTGTCAACTAAACGTAAGAGGAGACTGTGGAGAGAAAGAAAATGAAAAAATAAAATAAAACAAAATAAAACAACAAATCCATGTTGAAATCGGAAAGAACAGAGTTAGTTAACTTTACCTGTAAGCAGCCACTGGCCACAGATAATACATCAAGCTATGCTCAAGTCATACATAAACTGCTGATCATATTACAAAAAACACAAATTTAGTGTTTAGTCACCACTATACAAGTGTAGCAGCATTAATTTGCAACTTTCAAAATTAGAACTGCTATCTGTAAATAACACCATGTGTGCGGGGTTTACAAAGAACTGCTGCAGAGCATATTGAAACAAAGGCACATCATTACATGTGAAATGAACTGCAGACCAGTGAAACACACATTGATTTCATGGCCACCTGTTACACTGCCAAGACTAATTGTTTATTGCAAAGACACACAGAAGAATAAAAAGTTCTCTTAAAAGAGATTCAAACAATAACACAGAGCTGCAGACTGTGTGTTTACCATACACAGTAGAAAAAGCAGTGTATGCTAACCTTGCTCAAGTTTGACTTCTAAACAACACACAGCTTCAACAAGCAACTTTTTCTATGCACCTGTTGTTGATGCACATCCTGGAATTTTAGTTCCACAATATTTAATTTCATTTGTTTTGCACAACAATAAATGTGCAAACAACTGTGCATCACAAGAAAAGCTGGGAGTAAAGAAGCAGCTGAGCTGAAGTGAGGCAAGTACTTTAAATTTGAAAAACATGATAGAAATTTGCAAAGTCACTAAAAAAAGTTAACCACTGAAAGGAACTGATGCTGTAGTTGAAGTGTAGTCACGAAAATGAGCTGAAGTGTACGGAAAGAAAATGACCTATGTGCAGGCAACTGAAAGGAACTGAAGTATTACTAAGATTAATCAAAGAAAGGAGTTTACTGTTAGTTGAAGGATAAGCTTTGAAAGGAGTCGAAATGTCATGTGAAATGTGAGCACTCAACAACATGCTACATGCTATTACCAGCATTTATTTGTTGTTTTTGCAAATAACTTAATTTATCCTGATTTTGGTTATATATAAACATGCTTTATTGTGTAGCTATCATGAGTTCTTGTGTTATTTTTAAACAATAAAGCTGACAAAACCAAGCGCAACAGTGTGTTTTTGAATATGCCCCTCTGCTCTGGAATAGTCTGAGATCGGCATACTCTACTGAAGCTTTTAAGAGCCTCCTAAAAACTCCCCCTTTTAAGAAAGCTTACCCTTAATATTGTTATTTGATGATTTTATATTTTTAACTTGTTATCATTCCAATTAACAGTGGTTCTGCTTTAGTTTCCCACAGTGACTATTTATGCACATCCATATACTTTGCATTTTCACCTGTTTTAAATTTAAGAGTTTGTTCTTTTATTGGCATGTAACCTGTTTTATATGACATCATCTCCTTTATTAGCATCTTATCTGCTTATACATATGGTTATTTCTTTTACTCTTAACTTTAATCTGTCTGTATTAGTTTAATTCTCTTATCCACACTATACTTACTTATTTATGAAATTGTATTTTTTAACTTATATGTTTTTGCACGCAGTGCTACTTTATTATTTGTGCTTTAACGTTCTTTAGGTTATGTCATAAGGGGGCAAGGGAGGATAAAGATGATGATGATGATGATTATAATTATTATTATTATTATTATTATTACTACTACTACTACTACTACTACTACTATCATTATTATTATTATTATTATTACTAATATTATTACATAAGGAGCGCTGTTGAAATATACACCATTAAGTTAGTCACCATACCCTTGGAGCACAGAGTGTACCGTAGGCACGGATGCTGCAGCGGAACTTCAGGCACAAAGTGCAATTTAATCATTCACGCTGCTGGGTCTAAAGTTTGAAGTTACCAACAAAAAGCCGCTCCCCTCATCCACTGATCTGATCTGATTCACAAAACGTGCGTCGACGCGTCGCACCGTTTCACACAGCGTGCCGCATGAGAGCGTGAGCACCGCCGAGGGTGTTGTTTTTGTTTCGCCGCTTGTGTATCAAGTTAGAGCGTGCACACTGCTCGCCTGAGCAGCGCTCGTCAGGCGCGTCTGAGCTGCATGTCAGCTCCAACACATCTACAGAAACCGTGGCTCGTCGTTTTTTTATGCGTGACGCTCGCGTTAGTTGACTCTATACCACTTTATACCATGGTTTAAAGTCTCTCTGTCACAGAGATGAGGAAATACAAATATGTTTGTTTTACCTCAACTTACTTGCTTCCCTTTCAAAACAAAAGCTATCTGATTGTGTCTCTGTGGACAGAATGCCATCAGTTGCTGATACAATGCATTTTATTTAGAAACATTTACAGGATGGGGTTGTCAGCCCTGCAGGAGCTTGCACAACTTCATAAATGAGTGGATTATGTGCTTATAATTATGAAAATACAGCACTCATATCAGCAGGTAGCGGTATGCCTTAAGGCCCAGTTATGGCTGGACTATTTTGATGCAGGAAGAATGTACTAGTTATAATTATTTCTGTTAGAAAAAAGTTATTGTGTTATTCAAATTGCATTAATTCTACTGTAAAATGTTTTGTTGGACTGCTAGATTTGAGGTTTGTTACTGTAACAAAGAGTAACTGCTTTGTTACTCTCCCTAAAAGTGACTTGAATTTTATTATTGTTTTATCTATTTTGCTGTTGGATTGCTAAATGTAGATTGCACTACATTCCTTTTACTTGAGTGGAACAAGCTCCTGCATTAATTTTATATTGGAGAGACTTTATATCAGACTGTAAAACACAAATAACCAGTTAAGACTGGGCTATTTTTTGTTGGGGAATAATGCCCTGCAGCATTTTAAAATGTTATTTTCTGAAAATTTGTTGTTATATTAATAGAGGAATAAAAAAATAATAGTTAAATCAATAAAAAAAATCGATAGATTAATCGATTAATCAAAAAACTAATCAATAGATTAATCAATAAAAAACTCATCTTTAGGTGAAGCCCGAGATCTGATGAGCTCTAAACTGATCAACAGATCAATTATCCACCGTGTGAGTCACAAACTGCTGCTGAGGAAAAAAAACCTCAGGGAAATTCCCCTAAATCTGCATTCATGAACAAGTAAAAACCTCTAAATTTAGAGAGGGGGCACATAATGATATAAAGGGACACAAACACACATGATTTACCAATAAGCCAAAAGGAACTGTTGGAGTTAAATTAAATAAAACAGAAATTAAAGTGAGCTGGCTGTATGTAAAAATTGGACTGCTATTACAGAAGAGAGGGTGGAAAATTCAGAAAAGTTAAGCGTATGCAAGAAAAATGGGGAAAAAGGTAACAGAGAGAGAGGAGAGAGAGTTAGAGCTCAAAGGGATGGAGGAAGGATGGAGGACGGATGGAGAAAAAGAAAAAAGAAAGCAGGTGTGAATCTGCATCCCATGTCAATTTTCAGATAAACAAATTTTGAATCAGAGGTTGTTTTTAATAAGTACACTTATGTGGCACCTACAACGTTGACACTTTTGAAGAAGTACTCATAATAAGATGAGACCGTTTTTGGAGGCAAATGCTGAAAGGTCTAACCTGTTAATTAGGGAGATGACAAGAGTGAAGAGCTCTGAGTAGAGTCCAGACGCCATGGCCTCCAAACACTCCAGAGCTGTGATCTTAGAGCCTGCGAGACAAAAGGTGGTAAAGAGACAACAGATCACAGTCAGAGCCAACTAGAACAAGATGAAGCATGTCACTTCTAATCAACTCCCTGTCTACAGCAGATACCCACTGCTCAGGGCCAGTTTGGGTGTTTTAGGGATATTTAAGGGATAGAAAAAGTGAGCAAAGTGTTTTCCTGCAAGGACTATAAACTGTTTATCAAATCAGCAGTAGGGCAACCACGTAAAAACACATCAGATTTTAAGTGAAAAGCCAACACGTCAGTCCTCTTACAAAGTAGACCCAAGACTTGGTTTGGGTTTTTACCTGAGCTGTCCCCTTGGCCAGCATCGTCCGTTCCTCCTCTGAAGGATGTGGAGTGCTGTAGTCCTTTGGCCTGGTGCTTAAAGATAGACGAGGACAGCTCCTCCAGCGTACAACCCAGCAGGTAGGCCGCCTTTTGGGCCCATTCATGACGGGCAAACTGCCTGCGTCCCGCTATAAATAAAGTAAATTGTGTTTAAAGACAAAATAGTATGCAATAAGGACTTGAGGAAGAAAAGATAACGACACTGACAGGTAGAGAAATATGAAGAGGGCAGAGCATCTCTTGGGCAAAAAAGAAGCTTCAACTGAGATACATCAGAAAACTTGTGTGTAGTTTCATAGTGCCTTTGCTTTTGCTGAGCTGTAGCTAACATTAACTGGAAACACTTTCTAAAAGTAGAAATTAGCATCAACCACAGTCTTTAACCCAGGCAGGCTTTCTCACAGCAGGTCTGTTTATCCAAAACAGATATTTTCTCTCTGTTGTTGAAGGAGTGGAAAGTATTTTTGTCTGGATACGGGAAGACAACTGTGGGAGTTGTGTAAAAACTGACAGCTAAAGTGCTAAGATTCATACTTAAGGATGAGTTTTTCCATCAATAGGACATTTAGTTCTTTTTCTAACTTTTCTTACAACAGGTCTAATTTTCAATGTAGCCATCAGAGAGCATCCACACACAGATGAATTTGGGGAAGTGGCGTAAGGAAACAAGTCCTCAAATCCTCCAACTGTGCCATGGTAGACTGTTATATGCTAGAATAGATAAAGTCCGCACACTAGTAAATGCTCCCATCAAAGTTTATTCGATAACCTCCACACATGTGAAGTAGGGGTGTGCGATATGACAATATTAGATCGTGAAGAATTAGAATGTGTCCACGATCTGCCATCACGGAGAGATCATTGTATCGTGCTACAGTGCACATTCTATCTGTTGTTGTACTATGCTCACACACGCAACGCATCCAAACTTTTTGGCTGGACCGCAGGATGAGGTCTGGCTCTGATGGTGGACGCGGGCAGTGCAGCCTCTGCTCGGACCCGGAGATGAGCAAAGCTGCAGAGGGAGGATGTGTTAATGATCAGCAGGTACAGCATGAGAGAGAGCAGCTCCCCTCCGTTGTGTGACTGTGTCTTCTGTTAAGTGTATTGTTCTGCATTTTAACATATTTCAGCGTTGCCAACTCTCACACTCCTGGCATGTGACACACGCTTTCACTGTCAGTCTCACGCTCTCATGGTACCAAAGCAAATCTCACGGCAAAACACTGCGACAGCAGAAGTGTTGAACGATCATGTAATGCAGTGAAGGACTGACTGTAGAATATAGACAATTATTTGACAACCGAGCAGCGTTTCATTATCAGGGATCAAACAGCTGATCGCCCAACAGTGGAGCACAGTGAGACGTACAGACAGAGCAGAGCCTCTCCTCACAGCACCAAAGTGTCTGAATGAACCAACAGTCAAATATTCAGAGGTGGAAAGTGATTTGTTTAGATTTCTGAAGACTATTTTGTGTTAATTTCAGGTTTAGTCAGACTTTGGATGGAAGTATTTAGAGCGCATCGCTTCGTGTCCCATCCAGCCACTGACGCTGAGCTCTCATTATTATTACCAGGGACAGACGTAGTGATTTGAGGGCCTGGGGCCACAGGCACATGGCCTTATTTTCAACCCTTCTCTTAATTTAATATGAAATTTCCCTAAAATATGTCTTCAGTGTACTCGGTGATAGTAAATAAGTCCCTGAAGGAAAAAGGGTGGGAAACACTGTACACGGTCCAGCCATATACTAGGTTTTAACCTACTCTTGTGCACTCTTTTCTCAGCTGAATCTCACTATTTGCTAGTCCGTTTCATGCCTTCCCTATAGATACACAGATAAACCAATCATAATAAACCACTGAGTCTTGGTTTTCTCCCCCCTCCCCCTTTATTTCATAAGTGACAAGTCATGAACGAAAATGATAACACGGAGCAGTTTGTCCCCCAAAAAATCAATAATATTTTACCTGACAAAAGATATGGTTCCCATCAAAACAGTGGAGAACAAAACTGCACACGCAGATTAAAATCTGTTCAAAAAGGTACTTTGGCCTAAATTCCATTCTGTTATTCTTTTTTATTTTAGGGCTATATTTTTTACATAGGGAAATTAGCTTGGTTGTAATGTTAAGTAACAGGCACAATAGTCTTAAAATCCAAAATGAAAAAAAAGCTTGGTAAAATCATGATTATGATCCTACCTTTTAAAACTCGTGATATGATATTTTTGCCATATACCCCACCCCTAGAGTGACGTCACGCATACATACTTTCATATGTGCACTCTTTCTTTGTTTTGTTGACGTCCCTTCTTCTTCCTCCTTCTTTTTTTTTTGTTTTTTTTTCTTGGCTTTCTTCTATAAATTCATGCTGTTGGACTTCAAGGTCAAAGCCTGGCACAGGGACTATGGAACATACACCTGGGCCAGTTCCAGTTGAGGCGTATGCATGAAAGAGTAAATCCACCCCCGGCCGAATTATCTGGGTGTGTTAGTCTGACTTCAAGAAATCTGACTTAATATGATTTCAGTCGGACTAACACGTTTATATGTATTTTAAATTCCAGTTTTAGTCACATTAACACAATATAATGAAATAATACATTAGATTCCAAAATCTAAGAGCCACTCAATAGATAGCCATTGTTTTTTGGCTGGTTAGTGAAGCAAATCTAGCAGCCACTTGCATATTTTACCAGCATTTGGCTGGTGGCTGGTGGCTGGTGGCTGGTGGCTGGTGGCTGGTGCGAATTTCCAACCCTGATCTTACCAGCGCCCAGATCTCCTTACTCTTCCCCCAGTTTAAATTTGCACTGGCACTTGGGTTGTTGCTGCAAAACAAAAAGACTTTTTAGGAAAAACTACGAATTGTACTTTCACATTTTGTATGCCCACCACCACAAAGACAAAGAGTAGATTGTGTTGCATTTTTCTTTCCTCAAATGTTTTTAGAAACATATTTTACCTTGCTGCTTAACTATAATTTGAGATTGTTTGTTACCACCCAACTACCATACTCCAAGTAATGTTTCCTGTGTAAAAACAGACAAGTTCATATTACGTCACCCACCAGCAGTAGCGTTTATTGATGTAGTGCAGTGCAATGCATTCTGGTAGTTGTAGGTTTTCTACCTCTTAAGCAAAAGCAAAGCCCTGTTTCTATGATTTCTCTGGTCATGTAGCAGTAATTCCAAAAGTACCAAAAATCCATCTACTGCATAGAGAGCCTAATTTTATAAAAAGGCCATCTTTACAGTGGAGAAATCTTAAAATAACCTTAGTTGAGCATCTGGGCTTGACTTCCTGCATTACAAACATTTTGAACAAAAAGTGTGACAGAGTTGGAAGATTAGAGGTGCAGGGTCTGATTGTTGAAGGTAAACCCATATGATGTAAGATAGTTGTCAAAAAGATGTATCCATAATTAATCATTCTTATTTGCAATTTTAACACTTTCTATGTCAAAAAAAGTTGTTTTACACAAAGTTCTGCTGTCATATATGTGAGTCTGTGAAATTGGGTTCAAGTTTGGATTGTTTTTATATGAGTATGAGTGTAAAATCTGTGAGTGCAAAGTCTTATGATTACAGCTCACGTTTCTACTACTATGAAGTCTTCACTGTGAGCACGAATCCAAGTTAATGGATAAATCGAAAAGTGCTGAAATGACTTCACTGAGGTCACAGTCAGGTCGCAGGGAGAGTAATCGATCTGCGATTCCTCCAACTGCGCGTGCCCCAGAGGCAAACATGGAGGGCAACAGCGTACCAAGTAGTCCGGAGAAGCATCACAGGTAATGTCAATCAAAACATGCATTGCATAGCCATTATTTATTTCATAAAATCAAACCATTATGTATAATATACATTACTTGGAGTCACAAACTTATTGCTTTAACTTGCAAGCTAAAGACACATGCCGATAGTGCTATTTTAGTGCTATCTATACTGGGCTTAGAAGTTGGCCAGTGCTAAGTTATTTTAGTTAGTTAGCACTGAACTGCATGATATGAAACATATAATGTTACCCAAAACACAATGCACTGTTCCTATATGTTCATCACCAGAGCATTAACAATCATGCCACATTTGGGATGAGTTAAAGTGAACCAATAACTTTGTGATAACACAGAAGTAGTGAGAAGGTTGATATGGAGAAACACAGTTTACATTTAGTGAAATTATCAATTTGACATAATGTTGATCAAAATACGAATTTTATCGATTTATATTTGCGTTATTTGGCGTATAAATCTGTCCACTGTATAGATCCAGTCAATTTTCCGCTGGTTTGCTCACCCTCCTAACCCTCCTGAGTGCATTTGTTTTCAACGAAGCCTTTAAGAAATCAACCCATGGAGCGGTGTGTAGTCTTGTCCTTTATTTACAAGAGATTATGATACTGGGCGGGAGACACTGATTATTCATGGGTATTTAAGTGAAGTAAATGAAAGCCTAGGGAATTAATTTGTGTTTTCTGAGATATGTGGTGGAAATCACATTTAAAACAAACAATTCAGATGTAGATTTTTGCTAATCACTGTTGATCATGCCCTGCCCTGACTATTAGTCTGGATGAGGAGTGTGTCTCCATTTGGTCTGGAGGCGATTCAAAGCCCGTTTGTTAGAGGGAACCAAGGCAACATGACAGCCTGCACAGCCAGCCAATCAAAGAGCTTAGATGCAGAGCCAGACAATCAACAGGCGCCTCTGCCAAGCACAAACTTCATGGGGAAACACGGGATAAGCTGGGAAATACAAGCTGTGTGCTAGGAAGTCAAAGCACTAACTACAGATGTGAAATTTCCCCCAATGGGGGATCAATAAAGGAATATTCTATTCTATTCTATTCTAAAATGAACAAGCTTTACTTTGCTTTTGAGAATGTGTTGTGGTGTGATGGCGGCTTGGGAGCTGTATGTGGGTGACATGGGGAGGCATCAGAGAAAGCGGTTTAAAGGGACGGCAAAGTTCTGATACCCATGATTTTCATCTCTCGGTAGAGAAAAGGGTGAGACAGGGAGCGGGGAGAGGCGTCATGAGGCAAACACGAAAACACAAGAGAGCAGCAGATGAAGAGAGGAGGGGCAGGAGGAGCAGAAACAATAAAAATGCTAATGTCTCAAGGCCTGGAAGGAATGATAAAGGCATTAAGACATAAAATACTAACAAGAGAGCCTCTGAAATAAAGTTTTTTAAGTGAAAAACAGTCAACAACTTGTGTGTTGTTTTTCCATTACCTTCATCTCCGTCTGTGTTTGATAGGGCACAGCATGCAAACATGCAAGCAAAGAGAGGGGGTTAGAGATAACAGTTCACAGATTCATCAATTCACAGGCACAGGAAAACATAAACATCAACATTCAACAACACTGACTCCCACTATCATGCTTTGGAAGAGCAAGTGGAGGAGTTAGACATGTTGGATCCACAGGGCCCTGCTTTACATCAGTGGATGCTAAAGAATACTGAAAGAATGTCCTCTACTGTGAGTAAAGTACCAGCCAGTGCAGACTGAAGACTTTCAAAATAACATAACTGTTTGAGCTACATGATGTTATTTTGCCCCCAGACTGTTGTAGTGTTGACACGGAGATACAGAAACTACACATCTAAGCTCAGACGAGCTGTGCTGCTTTTTCCAGTTGGACAGAAACAAAATATTACTCAACAAAACCATGCAAGAAGTCACTGTGAGTGTGTATGTTTGTCCTGCCTCCATCCCTGCATCCAGGTTCATGTCTCAGGGTTTCCTGCAGTGTTTTATAGCAGAGTATAGCAGAGTTGGGCCACCAGTGCTTAACATAATTAAAAAACACTTTTAACATTACCTTTAAGGTGGAAGGACCAAATACACTCCTTCACACAGCAAACTTTTGACAGAGCAGTCTCAACTCAAAGTCCATTTACTCCCAGGTTCCTTCACATTTTCCATTTCAAAATTCTCAGACTTTTTGGATCATCTTTGTCATCAGAGTACAGTTTGCTACATGATTATTATGTAAATAAAGGGTCTGCCTTAAAATTACACACATTTGTATCACTTTTCACACAAAATGTGCTTTTCAAAATAAGGCTATAAAAACATTATACATTTATATGATTTTCTATTTTCATTTAGTTATTTTTTTAACCAACGTCAGTCCTAATCATAAATGTCAAATATTCATTAATTTTCAGAATTTTAACCTTTTAAATGCCAGGTTTGTTGTCATGATGCCACTTTGTTTGTAGATCAAAAATAAAACACAAAAATTGAATTATTTTCACACAGCCAAAAGAAAGAAAAAAAAGAAGAAGATTGGCTGTGTTCAAGCATATGGAATTAATTTAGGCCAAATTGTGTATTTTTGTTTGATTTTGGAATTTCCAGCTCAGCTCCTACAATAGGTCTAAAATACACTGTGGAAACTAAATTGTTACACTCAGACTGTAAAGTGCAAAAAATGCTCCATTGAAACCCATTCAAACTGCAATTTTTGATCCCACAGCCATCAAAGCATAAAAACATGCATTGTATTATTTATGGGTGTCATTCAGGGCTTTTGTCTTGGAATTTGTCATTGTTACTACTTTCCAACTGATGATGTCGTTTTTACCACATTTGGCATATGGAGAAAATACAGCCTGGTGCTAATCACTGACATATCTCAGGCTGTGGTCACAATAAAAAATCCACTTCCGCATGTAGT
The DNA here is from genome assembly GCF_026936395.1 of Plectropomus leopardus. Lineage (NCBI taxonomy): Eukaryota > Metazoa > Chordata > Actinopteri > Perciformes > Serranidae > Plectropomus > Plectropomus leopardus. The sequence continues at coordinate 38,205,769 of NC_142181.1, read as the reverse complement.
ATCCTGAAAATAATTAAATTTTCTGTTTCTTTCTTTTCTTTTTAAATTCTGAAAATTAATTAATATTTGATATTAATGACTGGGGCTGGTGTTTGTTTAAAAAAATAACTCAATGAAAGTAGAAAACCCCTTTAATGTAATGTAATGTAATATTTTTGAAGCTTGATTTTGATGTGCATTTTGTGTGCAGAGCAATATGAGTGTGTGTACTATTAAAGCAGTATTTCTCACAAATGCTCTTGTGGCCAAATTTGAGCAGTTACACACACCACTACAGTTAGAGAATGTTGTTTTTTTGTTTGTGTTTGTGTGTGTGTGTGTGTGTGTGTGTGTGTGTGTGTGTGTGTGTTTAGTGATCCTTTAAGTTTTCTACACTGTAAACTTAATCAGTCAATCAATGTGAAGTCTAACAGCATCTACAGGAAAACGCTGTACTCCTCCTTGTTGTTGCAGTGAGTGTGTGCATTCACATGTCAAGCCTGACACCTAGTGGCACTTCAGAGAAAGTCATCTCCAGGTGATTTTGTTTTTACTATTATGAATAGGATTTACATCGCCATGATGTCATAAATATTTAAGTAATGAGTTGAAGGAAATTAATACATGGTTGGCAGGACAGAGAAGCAATTTGCTGGGTAAAATTAATAAATCAAGTGTTCAGAGACAGAGATATGAGAATAAGAAAGGAGGAGGATGAACTCATTTTTGCCCTTGAAAATGTGTGAAGTTGTATTTATAACATAAAAAAGTGACATTTCAAACTGAAGAGTAGAATGTTAAAGCAACATGTCAAACATTCTTCCTCCTCCAAGCAGAACTGACACTGCCCACTGGGTATTAAGATTATCTGCTGTTGACATTTGGTCAGAGGTGAGTTTATTCATATCTCTGTCTCTACAAATGATTGACTGATAAAGTGTTTGTGTTATTTTGTCCTCTTATTGGATAGAACTTAATATCACTCTTTCTCTTGACCTTAACAAAAATTTAAAGTTAAAGTCTTCACAAAAATGAACATATATTGCATGGCCTTAACCCTTTGAAACCTGGAACAACATCATTTTTCTTGTGCTACTTTCAGACCCCTTTAACAAGTTTTTAAACCTTGAAACACTGAGCAAATTGGTGCTATTTCTTTCATTAAAATAATTAGAAGAAAAGTAACTTAGTATAAATTGTTCCAAATGTTAATGTCATGTCAATAGGTAAGTAGATTAACAATATTATTTCAAAAGAGCATGGGAATGTCTTGAAAATTGCATTTATAATTATCATAATTAAACACTTAAAATTATGTTACAAAAATATTATAATTTTTAAGCAATTCTTCAAGGTCATTTCCTGGTATATTAGGTTTTTTCTTTTTCTTTTTTGTTTGTTTGATTGTTTTGTTTTGTGTGGGGTTAACTAATTTTCAGGTATTTTTCTTGTAGTTTTTACTAATTTCTTGCTTTTTTTTGTTTCTCATTGCCTTCTTCCCAAGTTTTTGCAAGAAATCAAGCAAATTTGCTCAGGTTTCAAAGGGTTAATAATAACATTATGTTTCACAGGTGATCACATGAGTGTGTCTCTTCTCCCCTGCATATCCTGTACTCAGAACATGCCTGTTCTTTCAGTGGGGTAAAGCACTGAGCTGAAAGGTCATTATTCCATTCACCTGTGTGTGTCGGCAGTATTTGCTTATCTGTCTCCATCTGTCTGTCACACACTGAATTTAGAGGTGGAAATTTTTCCTGACATAAATCAAAAGCCTCGCAGCAAGAGAGTAAATGGATTTTACAGTGCTTTGGTCTTTCCCTTCCATTTCCAGCCCATAAAAAACACCACACTGAGTCACTGTAATGACAGGGGGTGTGACGCAGTGAGTGACAGTCCTCAAGTTATACTGAGCATGGACTAATACATGCAAGATGGGATGTGTTTTAGAAAAAGGTTAAGAAAATGACATGCATGTATTATGTTCTAGACATGTGTTTCCTTAGTATATTTATCAGTTCATCTAAAGAACTGCGTTTCACATACAAACCAATATTAGTCTTTGTTAACAAGTTTGTAAAAGGAATGAGCAAAATATTTTAGTGATTGTGTCATTGGTCTTATATGCCATCACAAGATGAAAACACACACATTTCGTTCCCAATTGGGAAGGAGGAGCCGGTCCAGCCCATCCCTCAGCTCCTCTGAAGGATTCACTCTCACTAGGGCTACATCCGCACTAATATGTTCTCCTTTTAAAGCACACAATTATTGCTACATTTACACCTTGTATCCACACTACTCTGGCATTTCGGAAACCCTGAGATCTAACTGCAAGTCATTACTCATCACTGTATTCTGTATACCCGGGTTGGGTGACTGTCTTTAAAACTATGCACTTTTTCACTAGCATTCTCTTATTTACAAAGCTGTTCTTGGCCTAATTCCAGCATATTTATGTGTGTATATTGAGCAAAAAAATGTAAACGGCTACGCTCTTCCTTCAAAGAACTTGTTCTTATTGTCTATACCTAGGGTTTGTACAGAGTTTGGCAAAAGAGCTTTGATATGTGCAGCTCTATATAAGTGGAATCTTCTGCAGAAAGACTTAAAGCTGCACTCTTTGGCTCCTGGAGGCTGTTTAAACGCTCTGTTGCAGGCCTTTTGTATGTCATCTTCTACGTGCCAATGTCAGGGAGTATCTTAGCTGGTCTTTTAAAGGTCTTATTTTTATGGTTTAGGTATAACAAATATTAACATACTCCCTAGTTCTTCCTTGAGGTAACTTTATTTTGTGGTCCTTTTGTGTTTTATATTGGTTGTTTTTGAGTTGTTTGTTTTGATCAGGATAAAGAAATATTTGGTCTTTTTTTGTCATCTCCATTGTATTTTTTGTAATTAAGCAACCTACCTCTGATTAGACACTCTGCTTCCTTTTTCAAATCAGAATGCATATGCTCAGTGTACGCAAATGATCTAATGTGTTTTCAGGTGTGATAGTATGGACAGAGATTATTTCAGAAAAGGTGCTAAAATACTTGTGCCTATAAAATGTATTAGTGAGGATGTGGCCTAAATAATTTTGTAAATAATTTGCTGTTCTCCTTTCTCAATGTCCCTTTTTTCTGGTTTGAAATAACTGCTACAGTGCTGCTGTAGAGCTCTATAAGCACACAGTCAGAGACACATTTTTGATGTCTATGTTCTCATCATGTAAAGAACAGTACGAGCAATGAGACAGTCTTGCAGAGACATGATATACTCATGATTTGATGTATCTGCAGTCATACAGTTAGGAGTTCCTACCTTTAGTTGCTCCTGCGGCTCCCAAGTGGTACACGGCCCCCAGGATGAGCCAGAGGGCCTTCTGCTCCTCACTCGCGATGCCTAGCACCTTCATGGCTGCCTGCAGCTTGGTGAACTGCTGCGCGGCTCGCTGCTTGTCCTCAGGCTGGAGACGATATCATCAGGTCAAACAGCTACTTCAGTATATTCATTTAACAATAAATACCACACAGGCTAGAACCTGACTGATAAAATGGCCAAAATTAACTTATTACAGATACATCAGTATCAGCTTATATGTTAGCTAATAAATGTCAAAAAACTGAAATACAGAAATGCTGAGGAGATGGTTCGAAAAAGTGTCGCCAAAGTTTATTTGTCAGCTGTTAAATGTCTTGTCAAGTACAGTTTTTAGTCCCAAACTGTTAAAAAAGGAACCTCATGAAAAATGTTTATTGATGTTTTTGGCTGTGTTAAAAAAATGATTAGGGATGCACCAATTTATTGGCTGAACATCAGTTTCTACCAATATTCCTCTTGTTCGTCATACTTTCAGCATATTTGCAAAAACCGATGGCAGTGACTGATGTTTTTCTGTTGTGTCACGACTGTTTTATGCAGACTAAAAAGCAGGGCTTGATGGTATTGGCTCCCCGTGGTTGTGAAGAGCAGAGGACGCCTTCGGGACTAAAGGACCCATTTACTAATCAACACATCAGGGGATGCACTTTGAGGCACCCTGATAATGCTACATCAGTGCAATATAAAACAGACATCAGACACAGAATTATGATATATAACATGCAGAGTAAAAAGGCCTTAAAAAAAATCTGTTTTTCATGTGAAAGGAGGTTATATTAATAAACTTGTATAATTGAATTTGTGCTTATTCAAAGGTGAAGGCCTGAATTAGTTAAAGAACAGTTCAGTTATTTTTTTATAATAAAGATGCCTTTGTTTCCCCGGCACAAAAGGGGAAATTTCAAAAATAAATAATTAAAATTAAAAATTAAAAACATTGGTATCGGCTATCAGCCATATTGTTATGTTAATCATTGATCCAGCCCAAAATTTCAGAATTGATCCATCCCCAAGATTAATTTATTCTTATATATGCCTATATAATTTTCAAAATTGTGAAAAATCAATACAGACCTATAAAATAGGACATACTTAATATCACACACAAATAAACTATGACATGAAAGCCTTAAAAAACAGACACATCTCAGTGTGATTACCTTCGACTGTGGTAGGATCCCAAAAGCACTGTTCTCAGCCAGGTGGTTAAAGTGCAGCTCCGTTCTGGAGGAGAGGAGGAGAGAAGCGGGATACCGTAATCAGCCAATGAAATGCTAACACCTCTGGATGTGCTGTGCATGTTGTTGGTGTCACATGAATTATCCCAAACTACCTGCCCTTTGTGACGTTAAAAGATGATGTTTCAAAAGCCAGCATCTTATTTTACTGCTCATTAAAGAGTGTTAGTTATAGAGAGGATAGTGAGCAGGTGACCAATGCAGTGTCAGTCACATTGCAAAAAATTGCCTGAAATCCTGTGACGACCTGAAATATTGAGTGATCATGCATCTAAAGAGAAAAGGACATCCAAAAAGAACAGTTATCCCCGCAAATACATAGATACAATATCATGGATCAGGCAAAGAAACTCAACCTCTTAGTTTGAAAGAAAAATTTGCTAGAGAGACAATAACAACATGAAGCGAGGTTTAACTGTGGCTCTCACCTGAAACTTACTGCCTCACAGAACATGTTTTTTTTTTGTTGACTTAACAGTTTTTAGTCTATTAGTCTTATTACTCAGTAATTGCATCAAATAACATCGAACATGTCAAAAACAATTACAGGAAGAGTTCACCCAAAAACTTTTTTCTTTCTACCAAACTACACCCACTAACCATATCACTGTGCAGAAGGAGGCCTGCATCTACTTATGGAAAAAAGGCTCATGCTCGTGACAGCATGAGATGTAAACATTAATGGCATCCTCCTAAGTGGTGCTAGGTGAGCTAGCGGCAGATGCACGCTTCCTTCGGCGCAGTGAAACAGTTCAGTAAAAGAAACAGTTCCTCCATGAAACTGCTCACAAAAAGCCCTGTGAATTATCTTGGGTAACTGGGTTGTAATTTATGGAAAAAGACATTCCTGTTGAGTTTTTCAAATGTGCCATATTGGCGCTTTGAGCAACAGAAACTGAGTGGCATCTAGTTCCTTTGTATTGGAGAGAAGGTAGACACCTCTACTGCTGATATCTCCAAGACTCAGCAACTCACACAGAAACTATCTAGACTCTTAAATAGCACTACATTTTAGAAGAAAAATATGTAATTTTGATTGAGAGGCAAACTGTCCCTTTAATGAGATCAACAGGCAAGAAATGGATCGGTAAACAATAAGATTCAATAACCACAACACTATGATTTTATCTCCTAAATGTCAGCAGCTGCTGGCTTGAAACAACTACAACAGACTTGATCCACCTTGTTGTGATGCCCAAATCCCAACAAAATAATCTCAATAAATGTTTCTGGCATTGGAGACCAATTTCTAAAAAAAAACTAAAGTAAATTTGTAATCAGCTTTTGTTATCAAACATCACAAAATATTTGTATAACTTGAAAAAACAAGACATATTTAAATACTTCAGAGTTGTGCTATCCAAATGTTGTAACTGTGTGGACAAAGAAGTGCTGGAGGAGTCACCTCAGGCTGCTGTCGGCTCCCGCCATCATGTAGTAGAAGACGTTAAAGGTGGACTCTGCCTCAGGACGTTTGCTCACCCTCAGTTTCTCCAGCAGCATGGTCTGAACAGGAGGAGACAACACCAGTCACGCACTTCTGTTACACTGCAATTTAAGTTAATGACAAAAGATGCAACTGTTTCCATTGTGTGTGTGTGTGTGTGTGTGTGTGTGTGTGTGCGCGCGTGGTGCATGCGTGCGTGTGTGTATTACCTGGATGGAGGCAGAGGCCACCTGCCCAGCCTGGTCGAAGTCAAGGGACACCACGTGGGAGAAGCGGCTGGCGTTGGTGTTCATGGCGGTGGAGCTGTTGCCGAAAGCCTCCAGGATGGTGTAGACCGCCTGCCACTTCTCAGCTGTGTTGACAAGAACATGCAGAAATGTATCTAATTATTTGTGGTGGGGGATCAGTTTATACTTCTGCAAAGAAATCAACTTTTTCTTGAGAATCCAAAATTGTGTTCTGCCCTTTGATGTTAGTAAGGAATTAGACCGAACCCAATGTTTGAACTGTGGTAGACTCCCCTCCATCTAATCCTCCTTTTTTGGCCTGGTGCGACACAGTGCATTCTGGTAATTGTAGGTTTTCCACCTCTTGAGCAAAAGCCTCCTCTGTTTTCTCTGATCATGTAGCACCATTTTCAAAAGTATTTAAGTCCTTCCACTGCAGAAACAGCCTGGTTTATCAAAGGGCCATATTCCCAGTAGTGAAATACTTCTTTCAAGTTTAGAGAAGTGGGGATTATATTATATTTAAAGACCAGACATTTACGGTTCCATATCTATTCCTGTAGTTTTGTAATGACCCTGCTACCCTGTTTTCTGTCTGCAGGCTCACCGGAGAAGATTTTGCCCGTGCTGCCAGCGATAGAGACCAGGTACTGGACGAGGTGCTGGCAGTTGGTGGTCTTGCCGCTGCCGGACTTGCCCAGCAGCACAATGGACTGATCCTGCCGGGTGGTGAGCAGGTTGCGGTAAGCAGACTGGGCCACAGAGTAGATATGAGGCGCCGTGTCCTCACGCCGGCAGCCTTTGAACATGTGCATCACCTAAAAAGGGGGTGGGGGACAAAAGGACAAACGCAGAGGCAAAAGCAGAGAGGGATTCAAATAAGAGCCACAACCAAAGGGCAGCCAACCTCACATTTCTGCCACTTATTTCATTTCTGTGACAATCATCAAGCTAAATAGTCTGCAGCTTTATCAACATATGAGAGACTTTTGTTTACATGTTCAGTGCTAGATGGAATGTGGAAGGATATGTTAGAGTGCAGTTAATAGTGAAGTCTGTTCATTGCTGCATCCCTACACCAAAATATGACAGGTGATGATGTCATTTCAATATCCATGGGCATTTATCAGGCAATATCAGCTGTCCAGTGTCATCAGTCTTAAACTAACCTTCTCAGAGTACATGGAGGGGGTGCTGAGGGGGTTGATGACCACCATGTTGAGTCCAGCGTAGGTGTGAATGAGGTTGCCTCCATAGCGCTGCCTCAGGCAGTGCATCACACTGGACTCATTCAGATAGAGCAGCGATGCCAGGTCCTCTGAGCGGTTGTATGCTGGAGGGTTTGCCTACAGACACAGACACAGACACAGACACAAACACAGACACACACGCACACACACACAGAGGTAATGATAATGGTGATTTTCAACTAGTAACAGAGAAGTGGCTAACTGGATACAGAACTTTTGACACCTCTAGACTATTGGTTGAAATTGGAGCTATTCTAAAATCTTGTTTCCACCAAGCAGCCCGCTTCAGTTCAGCTGACTTTAGTTCAGTTGAGTTTGTAACACATTGAAAAGGTTATTTTTGCATTACCATTGTCAAAAGTTGTGGATGTATTACCAGAGCCATTCCATTCTGTCCTGTTTTTTGTCATCCCTCAGTTGAGGTACCTGGCACACTGATCTGACAATAAAGGGTGGATCTAGAATCACTGTAGGCTGTTCACAGGTCAGGAGAGAATCATCACTCTTGCTCTACAAGGACTTAATGCACAAACCTACTATTATTAATTATCCCACTGACTGTGACAGAGACTCCTAAGACTACATATTATGTATTATGTATGTCTGTATGTCTCTATGTATGTATGTGTGTGTGTGTGTGTGTGTGTGTGTGTGCGCGCGCGTGTGTGTGTGTGCGCGTGTGTGTTATGCTATAAAAGCATTCAACTGGTACTGATGAACAGAATAGTATGTTGTTGCACTACCATGAACTATTCACCTTTTCTATGTCGTCTTCGTCCACTTCCAGTGTTGCCCCATCATGCTCCAGTTTGATTTTCACCTTGCCCTCTGGCAGGGAGCCTGCCTCTGTCTTTACCACGGTGGCTGAGAGGAAAAAACACAGGAAACAAAAGGCAAAAACAAAACATGGAATTACAATGGAATACTTTATTGACATTCAGCCATATGTACAGGACACAGATGGGATTAAAATGCCATTTTCTCCCTGACCCCTAGTCTAAACATGCATGTAGAGAAACAAAAGATTAGAGAAAAAAAAATTTAAAAAGTAGGTGAGTATTAAATGAAAGTAATAAAATGAAAGTTAACACTTTGAGACCTGAGCTATTGGCTTGATTTCTTCCAAAAACATGGGAAGAAAGAAATTAGCAACTTAACAAGAAATGAGCAAAAATAAAGCAAGAAATAAGTAAAAAGTTTAAAGAAAATTTTCTTAAAAAAACAGAAAGAAATTGAAAGTTAAAAACAAAAACAAACAAGGACATTACTTAAGAAAGGACTAAAAAAATAGAAAAATATATATATTTTTAATTTTTAATCATTCTTATCATCATAAATATAGTTTCTGGACATTTTACACATGTTTTTTTTATTTTCTAACACTCTTTTTCTGTTTTCTGCTTTCTGTTTTCTTTTGTCTCTGTCTCTCTCTAATTTTTAAGAGTAATTTTCAGGCTCATTGCCTTTTTTCCCTATGGTTCTGACGAGAATTAAACCTATTTTTTTGGGCTTCCAAGATAAAATACTTCTGGGTGTCTAAATACAGCACAAGAAAAACTGATGTCAATCCAGATTCCAATGGGTTAAAGAAAGGCACACATGAAAAACACACAAGCAGCAACTTATAAGTAGAAAGGGCAGTGAATGAATATCATGCAAATGGAATGAATGTCATTATTATATTGTTTTATCATATATTTTATATGATTATTTCATCTCACCCAGGGAGAAGCCATCTTTGTGGATGAGCCAGACTTTCTCTGATCCATACCAGGCCTGCTCCGCTGCAATCTGCTCCTCTGTCTTCACCTGGTGGACAGAAAGGAAAAGGAGAAAAATGACTAAACAGTAGTGATGAGGAAATCACTATTATTTTCAAGCCAAGTCACTGGACCACTCATTCACACTGGATCTTTCTGAAACCACCAGTGTTTCCAGTTTGATCCCAACTCATGCTGAAGGGTTATGACAGAAAATGCAGGATGATGAACATGCAGTGGATGACGATGGACTCAGAGGTCTCACAGTCCACTGAGCAACTGCTGCTCCTTCAGGGCGGTGTGTGAGAACAGTTGTGTGTTTGAAAAACTTCAAAACATACAGATGTCACTATAACAAGCCTCAGGGCATGTGAAGGGACAACACTGGTGAAAAAACACACCAGGGAGCACCTTGGTTCAGTGAACACAGAGGGGACACAAAAGAGGAAGGAAAACCACAACAATAAAACTACAATAACAGAAACAAATCTTGCAAATAGTGAGATAGTTTTTTAAGTAAACCCAAAAAAAAAACAATTAATTCTGTACGGTGACTGCTTGATTTCACATAATTTTTATGGGCAAAGTGAACAAGACACACTGCATATCTAAAGCAAAAGGAGAGAGCACAACACAGCACTACAGGGTGACCGAGGACGAGCTGGTGGTGAATCACACGCAGGCACAGTGCAGGCCACACCTGAGACTGCTGAGCTGCAGCGTGAGATGCCTGAAGGAGGGCCACAGGGTCCACTTCCACTGATCCCTGGTGAATTGGCCAGCATGAAGAGGTCAAAGGTCACAGTTATATATGAGTAACACATGTTACATAGACACACAAATAAACACACAAATAAATGGAAGCATCACTGCATCTGAACAAAGTTTGTCATGCTTATCCAGCACACCTGTGAGAGAGAAATTAAGTTTACTGCGTCATCATCTATAAAAGGAGCTGCTCTGATCCTCTTAGATCTGCTTTAATCTCACACTGTCACTGCTGAAATGTTTACTGATTCATGGAATAAAACGGTTGCATGACAACAAAAATAAAACCCAGGTCATAAACAAAGATTCACCATGATACAACCTCGGAGCACCTGAAGATAACAATCAGCCACATAGCACTCACTCAGATTCTCCATTAAGAGAGAAATCACCACACCAGCATGCAGACTGTCGATACAAGACAAACAAAGCCCATGCAGATTGCTTCCATCAGTCTGATGTGTCATGAAAAGAGAGTTAAGCCATGCTGTAGTGGTACAAACTGCACCTCATGTCAAGGACAAGACAAGGGAAGACCTGCCAAAAAGCTTCAGACTGAATTATTTGTTTATGGTCTGTTCAATATCAGGAGACAAAACTGACTGAAAGCAGACTTCATGTCAAACGCACATCAAATGAGAAAAGAACTGTCAATATCACCTGTGTTTTTAGTACAAACATACATTCAGGACATGCTTAACTTCATTTAGCAAATGATGGTATAGCTCTGCCAAAAGTTAAAAACTCTGATAAAGGTAACCTTTTGAAAGGGACAGTTCAACCCAAATCAAAAACTTAACAGCAATGTTTTTTTTTTCCAGAAATCATGACCCGGTTTCTCAAGATAATTCACAGACCTTGTTGTGAGCACTTTCATGTCAGAACTAGTTTTTCTCTAACGAACTACACCCACCAAGTGTATCACAGTGCAGAAGGAAGCATGCATCTACCACTGGCTCACCTCGCACCACAGAGCTAGCTAACATTACAGCTCAGCCAGGGAGGATGCCATTAATGTTTACATCTCATGCTGTTACAAGCAGAAGCTTCTCATCTTTGTGTAGATGCATGTTTCTTTTTGTGCAGTGATGAAGTTAGCGGCTGTAGCTTGGTAGAAAGAAAATAGCTCCTCCATGAAACTGCACACAACAAGGTCTGTGGATTATCTGGATTAACCTGGTCATGATTTCTGGAAACACTATTGATGATTTTTTTTCATGTATTTTTTTGGTAGTTTGAGCACCTAAAGCCGAGACCCATCTAGTTTCATTATATTAAAGAGAAGCCAGACATCTCTACAGACGTTATCAAGATGAGCTATCTCTTTATAATTTGTACCTCGTTAATTAGCAGTAATGGTGTTACCTAACCAATACATCCATGACTCAACAAGGAGTCGTTGCTTTGTTTTGCAGTCATGCCACCCAGCAGACTTAGCTCCAAACTGCTCTTAAACCCAAAATATGTGGAACTTGCATTTCTTTTTTTCTGCATATTAGGTAACAACATTAAAATGGAAGATCTCAGGAATTACATACTCATGTGCTTTTACCCTGCCTCACCTAGGCTTAATACATGTTACATGTGTCTCTGTATTGTATTAACAGAGCTAGAGGTAACCTTCAGACAATTCCTTATGTTGCGGTTCAGTCAAAGTCCAAGTTTCTCCTTAATTTCATCCTGTGTGGCTTGACAAAAGGTCTCCAAAAGTATTTAGACCACGAGGCAAAACTTTCTGCCATGTCAACAAGGATTATATTTACAGTGAGGTTAACAATAAAACAGGAGCTGATCAGTCAAACAGCTGGATTCAATTCATGTTAAGAGTTTGATCAGTGCTAAAACAAAATACATAAATACAGGCGCTGACTGGAGTCAATCTTATAGCCTTTCAGCTTTTTGTATTGGTCGCAAATAAACACAGATGTTGGAAATCTTGCAGACAAGGACAATGAGGAAAATGAGGGAAAGCAGGGAAAGTTAGAAGGATTCCAGGCCTTACACTCCGACAAGTCACACGATAACAAACTCTAGCCAGAAGGCCCAGAGGAAGGCTGGAGGGCTGCGGTACCTGCAGGGGGCCCTGGGGCTGTGGGGATGCAGGGGCGGGGGCTGAAACACTGACTGCCTGCTCCAGCTTAGCCGCAAAGCAACCACAGCCAGACAAGCAGCAAAAGCAGCATGTGTGAGGTTTGGAGAGAGGGACAGAGAACGAGGGGAAGAACAGAAGAAAGAAGAAGACAAGGTCAACATGGAATTTTGGTTGAAGATGATGCAGTGCACCGAGACAAAGAGAAAGAACATAGACACTTGACAGAAAAACAGTCATGTGGAATTGCTCTGCAATGAGTAACCATGGGGTGGAAATGACTCCTTTTCAGTGACAAAGTGACAGTGTGCAGATCAGTTTACATGAATACAGTCACTAGGCGGGTTTCCATTAACCCTCAAACTACACAAATTGAAGTTGTGAATATAAATTACACATAATGGGAACATGTCAATATCGAAAAAAACTTCCATTTATCGCAAAAAGTCTTTACACTCGTATGAGGTGGTTTTTCAGGTGATTTAAAAAGCCATATTTTGCAAAACTGCAATGGAAACAGTTTTTTAGCTTTTCTAGGTCACATGATGCTATGGCTATGTGCTTGTCAGTAGGAACTGGCTCCCTCATGATGCAGCAGGAGCCACACGAGGTGCATTGCAATTGAAATCGTGGACTATCACCTCCCAGAAATCCCAAACCAAAACCCTCATATGTGATTGCTCCTATGTATAAGGGGCTCGCCTTTCCATTACCGCTTGCATAACATGCCTACGTGGCCTTGGATTCAAAATAATAACGGCTAGTGCAGTGGCTGCAATAAAAATAAAGCTGCTAATGTTTTTAACATCCATCATAATGCTTCTTGAAATGTTATCGCCAGAGGAGTAGTCTAAGAACATCACTCAAAGGAAACACAGTCATCTCGCAATTATGTTTAAAAAAATGCTTAAGTATTGTGCAAATCTGTAATGGAAACCTGCCTACTGTTAGCTGTCAGAGCGACACATTAGTAGCCAGTGCAGACTATTGCTTTCGACAAACATTGCTGATGGCACACCACATTCGCTGTCATTGTTAGGGAAAGGAATTGATAAGATTTTATAGATTCCAACATCATTATGGATTCTGCTTATCAGTTTAGGGATTTTTCCTGATCAACTTTCTGTGTGGGAAAAATTTAAGCCTACATAGCCCTTCAGCACCAGGCCAACTGTTGTATTATTTGTGAGTCTGGACACAATGTAAAAACAGTGTAGAAAAAAGCTGGATTTCCCAGACGTTCATTTATTTGTGGCGACGTGCCGACTTCTACAAAAGATAACCATAAACTCGTAGGTATACACTTCCTATAAATCGAACAACTGAAAATCATTTCTTAACTGGAACTGGATCTCGATTCCCATCCCTAATAACTGACACTAATTCTGTTACTAACTTAATGACAAACTTGTATGTTGGAAGGTTTGTGCGCTTTCTGCTAGCCGTTACCTGTACACAACCAAAGATCATTTGTGATGGAAGAATAGTTTTGAATCATCACCATCTTGGATCTAGAAGCTCGTAAAAACAGGGCTGTGTTGGACTCAGTAAGCTACAGCTTTCATTTTAATGTGTTAGACACATCATATATTCCATTCAACATTTAAATACATACAAAAATGGACTGGACTATATATGAGCAGATCCCCAATATTACAGCACTTGGATCAGGGACAAGAGGCAGCTGATCAGGACATCCCTGGACTGTGAAACTTTCAAATCAGTCTACAAAAGTAAAACAAAGAGTCCAAATGTTCAGCTGGTAAGCTGAGATTAGACTTTGAAAAGCAGCCATAGTTAGAGATAAGTAAGCATGACGTCAGGCAGAGAAACAGTTACAGAAGGAAGGGTCAGAGAGTTGGAGCCAGGACACCAGCAGATGGGATAATATTTCACTCCGTCAGGAGTCACAACTGGTAGACCAACTGCAGACTGGGCAGGGTTTCCTCTGCTGTGTCTCTGTTAATATACACCAATGAACTAAGCATGTTAGGCATGGTGACTAATGCTAACAGCCTAAGGGAGCATAAGTGTTAAAGTTAAGAGGTTGCAGTTCTGCTAGCCAACTCATACCCCTTTCCCAGCAAACTAACTTGGGTTCTTGCACTGGTTTCATTCAGGATTCATGAACCCTTGGTGCTGTCTAGTGAGACAGCCTGCATTTCCACCAGTTTTACACAGAACCATTGTAATCAAGGATGTGGCATCTACAGAGGGCATTGCACTACTCACACAGAAGGAATTAGTAGTAGCAAAAATTGCAGATATTGATTACCTGAAAATTCTTTGTTCTGTTCTATTTTTACCCCAAAATCAAGCACGAACCAACAATTAATGAGACCATAACACATTTTTTTTTTTTGTCTGACGATTTATAAAGCTTCATTTGCACTACCCAAAAAAACTGCAGACACCCACTAGCATCTGTCTTTTTAATGCTATGAGAATGCGTATTCACACCCCGGTCAAATGACTCTGCTGTAGACACACATTTTTATCGCCTCTGGCTTCGATATACATTGATGAGAACTCAACACTTGGGTGAACGCGGTAATTTCAGATCCCTAACCAGCGAGATGCAATGACACGCCGTCACTTCTCACCATCTGTCTCCTACAAAGCACTCGCAGTGGGAATGTAGCCAGTCGCTCATATTTAGTGGGTTTACCTGTGTTTGAAAAACCCAAATGTACGCTTAATTTTGGTGGGAAAGGGGTATAACTTAACTTCTCCTTTGGTGACTTTTTTATCCTGTCCTTCCAACCTGTAGAATTTGACACCCCAACTGATTTTGTCACGGTTCACACCTCAGGTAGGAAGAAAAACCTGCTATTTTTTGGTTCCAGATGAAAATGAACTTTTCAGCTTCAGAAGCAAGTTATTTTTGGTCAAAATGCTCTTAACGGTTCAAACTTCAGCGCAGGAGCCTGAACAGAAGCGGTTCCATGTTGGCGGAAAAGGGGTAGCTAAGATGGAGAAAACATACACATGTAGAACCAAATGGATGAAGCCTGTACTCTGTTTCTTTTTTTTAAAAGGGGAACATCTGTTTTGCAGTTAAACTACATTTTTGTGGGACACGAAAAAGTTTTCTAATGACCATTTTTTGGTAGTGCAAGCTGATATGGACAGACAAAAAGACATAAAGAAAGCCGAGACACAACATCAATAATATGCAAATGGAAAGCAGGGTGATTTACTGGGGCACCGAAGATCCTCATCAGGCGTCTCTGAGCCTCCTCGGTGGGACTGAGTGGGTCTTCCTACAGGTCAAAGCAGCAACACATCGACACTAAGCCCACTGATGAAGCTGAAGTAAAGCCCACGACTCCACACACACACACACAAAGTAACACAGCATGTGCACATGTGATATATTCCTTGTACAAGTCAAAGACTGTCATGACTCAGGTTCCCTACAGGAGACTCTGCACACACACAAACACACTAACATCTGTCATCAGTGTTACACAGCAGACTGGGTTACTGTGGAATCTCATTTTACAAGTTAGTATCACTCCCAAAAGGTGATTCAAACAGCATGCGCACCAGAAAATTATTGCCACACACACACAACTATACAACTGTCTGGTTAAGAGAAGAATATTTGCAAGACACAAGATGCAACAAAACAGCACAGAAAATTCATATGCCATGAAGATCTGCACATTCAGCTGTCAGGCAAAACCCTGACTATAATTCAGCTCGTACATTTATGATGAATTTAAGGACAACATAGAGATTTGTCACAAGGAAGTTCACATCTTTCCTGGAAAAAAGCCCCAATCCCAATCTACTTCATCCCTCCAATGTAAAACATGGCCCAGTAAACAGTATGATTTGAGATTCTAGCATCAGAATTTTTTAATTTACTGTCCTGGTCAGAGTCAGCATGTGTTTTGGAGAAAAATGAGATTTAGTGAAGTCTTAGATGTGCAAAGTCAGCATGAGTCCAGGAAACAACCATATCTGCAATCTGTAAAATTCCTGCAGAGCTGGGCTTTCTGTGTCTGTGCACGGTTTCGCTTTGAGTTGCTCTACCAGAATGTATCACTGCAGTAATTGGCTGTACATGGGTCTCCTTTTGGTGACCAGACATGCCAGGCTACTGAAGTCCCTCATTTGAAGCAGCCTCAGGTGGGGTTCTGCCTTTGTAAACAAGGCTTATGAGCTACATTCTACTCTACCTCTACAATCCACAGCAAATAAACTTGCTATTTGACAGGACAGTTTATGAGAAAATTACTAAGTTGAGAAAAACAAATAAAGGAAAGAATAGACCAAAAATAACAATTAAACCTAACAAATCTGGAGTGGAATCTTTTTTTTTTTTGTGCAGTTTTCAGAAGGTAGGTGAGACGGTACGAGAAGGTAGTAAGCAGCTTGGCAGGAAATGTACCCAAAACTGCAAAAGATTTAGTACAAAGTGGCAAAAAACTGACGTAACAATTAACGAAAAAAAAAAAGAGAGAGAGAAAGAGAATCATAAAAATGATCAAATAACTAGGGGAGAATATCAAGAAATCTATATTTATGAATTCATATTTAAAATTAGGCAACAGAAAAATATATTTATTGTAATTATTATTATATATAAATTAAATTAAATTAAAATAGATTTTAGAATTTTTTTCAGGACACTTCCTGTTTTTGCTCTCTTACTTTTCTTTGTTTTTTGTTGCTAATTTTTTTCAAAAGTTTCTCTTTGCCATCTTTCCATTGGGATAAATATAAGCAGTTTGCTCAAGTTTTTAAAGGGTTCAAGCCTAAAAGTCTACTG
Source organism: Plectropomus leopardus (assembly GCF_026936395.1). Taxonomy (NCBI): domain Eukaryota; kingdom Metazoa; phylum Chordata; class Actinopteri; order Perciformes; family Serranidae; genus Plectropomus; species Plectropomus leopardus. Next base: position 38,188,868 of record NC_142181.1, on the reverse strand, counting down.
CCAAATACACTGGCAGAACAGTTCAGATATAACATGTAACCTACAGTTGTATTTTTATGTAGGTTGTTTTAACGGTAGTTATGCAAGAAAAGCCACGAGGTCATTAAAACTGAAAAAGGGTATACTGGTATACTGGCTGTGGTGTCTTTCCATATCCATTAATGGATGCAGAAACTCCCTCTTGTTGTAGATCAAAGTGCTGGAGGCTTGAATAGAATAACAATAAACCAACCAACCGACATCATCACCGCCAGGACTTTGGTGTGTCTTGTCACCAGAGGCTCAAAAGACAAGTATTCTCAAGTAACTCCTAAAAGGTGAACTATTTAGTGCTCCTTTTTATGTTGAAAAGCTTGTTTATGCTTTCTCTTAAGTAACTCCAAAACCGTGCCAGATAAGGTTACACACATTGTGGTGTCTGTAAGCAAACTCCACAGTGCTCTTTTATGTCAAACATGCATTGCAAATGGTCATGCACTTTCCACACCAATGTCCCATGCTGAGTTCGGACAGTGTACCTCTTGTTGACTGTCAGCAGTCTGTTGGATGGGAATGACTGCTGGAGGGGGAGACAGTAGACTAGGATCGGGACGTGGAGGATCAGGGCTCTTAGGAGTTGCAATAGGAGAGGGTTTAGAATTGGGGATGAAACGTGATGGAGAAAAGAGGGGGGGCGGTTTCTGGGCCACCAGAGTGGTAGAGGGAGGATTTGTAGCTGTGATTTTTGTGGCAGTAGCTGGTCTGGGTGCAGGTATGAAGCCAGGAGGTGGAGACAGTGGTGTGGGCTTGGGAGCTGGGATAAAACCAACAACTTGTGGGAGAGTCGAAGGTTTGGAATGAGTCGGTTTGGAAAATGTTGGAGCTGAGCGCTCAGAGGTAGCGCTGGTCGGGGTTACAGAGGCCACAGGAGATCTGACATCCTGTCTAACTGGACCAGAGCTTGCCGGTTTTTGTTTGATCTCCTGTGGCTTTACGGTGGTTTTATCCTCTTTCTTCTCCTCTGGCTCAACAACTTTTTCCTCTTTCTTCTCATTTGTCTTCTCCAACTCTATTTTTTCTGGTCTCTCATCCTTGGATATTCGTGGGCGATGCTCCCTTGACCTGCCTCTGACCATGAGGTTTGTTAATCCCCGCGAGATGTCGTCTTTATCCTCTGTTTTGATGACGTCATGTTTAAAAGAGAACCCAGGCATCACAGGGGCCTTAGACACTGAAGCTGGCGCTGGTGTTGGTGCTGGCACTGCTTTCACTGGTTCAACAACAGGCTTGGCTGCTTGAGGAGCTTTGTCTGATGTTTGGGTTGCCACAGTGGCCTCTTCCTCTTCTGAAGGTAGCACCTTCCTGACAACCCGACGAACCACCTTTACCACTTTCTTCCGTGTCAGACTCTTGTCATCTGTAGTATCTGTCTGGCTGGGGCTGGTACCTGAAAATTTGATGTCATTGTTGGCTGTACCATTGACCACACTTTTGCCCATGATGCCATTTTGCTCTTGCTCACTGTTCGTAACTGGCTTAGGGTTCAGAGGAGCTTGTAGGGGTTTAGGACTCTTAAATCGCTCTGCCATCTTTGACGGTGGCTCTGGACTTTTGAAGCGCTCTGGCACTTTCACAGGTGTCCTGACTTTAGGTGGGGACGGACTCCTGACCCGTGCTTCCGTAGGGGAAACTGAAGGCGGACTTGTTGCCCGGAACAACCCCCTGCCAGGGTCTAGAGCTGGCACTGACTTGGCCCGGCTGGGCAGCCCTTCACTGTCTGACTACTCGCAGAGAGGAGAGAGAGGAGGTATGAGGACATCAATAATAAAAGAAAATCCAAGAATCATGTCTTTACGTCTTTAACAGTCAAAATATTGGTGTTGTGTAAAGTTGAATGTGTCTTCAGTCATTGTGTCAAACAATTTTTACAGTCTAGTAAGAGATAAGAATTAAGACTGGCCCTAACCCAAACAAATGTATTAACCTAAATAATACTAAACTTTGTAATTATTCACTGTCTTTCAGCTTTATCCATAAAATCAGCATAAGACAAACTACAAATGCCTCAGAATTTGGTACCTCTGCAGTCTCGCTTTTGAAAATCAGCAGACAAAAAGATTACACAATAAGGAGTGCCAGTAATGCTATTGTGTGTAAATGCAACATATCCTCTTTAAACAAGAGCTTGCTTTACGAGTGGCTCTTGCATAGGCCTATTGACTTGGAAAATTGTAATTAAGTAAAATTTCAAACCCTGTCTGCTCTACGCCATAGAAATGTGTTTTGAATGACTTGAACTTACAAAAATATCATCATGGCATACTGTAGCAGCTTACTGCTTACTACATTCCTTAAACAAGCATGAAATAACAATAGGTATTTTTGAAAAGGTTTCCAGGGCACATAAGATGCTATAAGCAAACCAGAATGTCAAACTATCTGAGGGGCCATTTGTTAAAACATAGTACCAAAAGGATCTACTGCTTACCGTATGCCATTAAGATATTTATACAAGCACACGTCATTCTCAATACATTTCTATGGCTGTTATAGATAGAGCACCAGTCCACGCTCTGCTTAGAGCAGACAGGGTTTGTAGTTTTACGTAATTACAATTCCCCAAGTCAATGGGCCTTATGCAAAAACCGCTCATACAACAAGCTCTTGATTTAAGAGAATGTTGCATTTACACCCAATAGCATTACTGGCACTCCTTAATGTGTTCTTGTGTTCTTCTTCTAATCTTTTTGTGATAAGTTCTGATTTCCAAAAGCAAGACTGCAGATTCTGCAGTGTTAAGTTCTTCATTTTTCTCTTTGGTAACATTTTGTTCACTGAAACTTGTTTACAAATGAAGCAACAAAATCACATGAACTGATACTGCTACTGATGCTCAAGTAGCATCATCATGTTATGAGTATTTGAGAAAGGTCTGTTTATAGGGAGTGTTTTTTTCTGGACCCCACGTGAAACCCTAATACAAGAAAACCTCAGAAAAAAGTTAGAATATGAATATGAAAATGTTCTTGCATAGGGCCCAGTCTGATCAATGTGAATAATCTGTGCGAAACTAACTTTTAATAAAGTGAGTTCTCATTTAAAAAATCTACTTACAATACAGCAAGAAATTGGACTTGGCTAGAATACAATGAATGCCTAGGCTACATAAATCACTAGACCTGGCAGACATAAGACAGCTCTAACATGACTGTCAACCGCAGATGTATGTGCCAAAATGAAGAGGACAATATTTACTTACACTCTTGCTTCCTGGGTTGTTATCGTCTTTGATCTAAATATGTTGATATAAAAAAGAAAACTAGATCAAACCTCAACGCTGCGTGAACCTGCTGTCAATCACACATTGTGCAAATCTCAAAACATGCACATTTTCTGATCTCCAACATAGAAATGATTTTTGAACTTCAACATCTTTCTTCATTTACACTCAGTCCAACTAATTCAAGAACAAAAAAATGATGCACTCACTGCATTGGAACTGCACTGGTTAATGCCCACAAATGGCAGAGGTGGTACAAAGTCACAGCTACTTAAATATGCTTATACATGAGTGGAAGTGAGTAAATTCTCAGTATGATGCAAGCAAAGGCAACGGCTATGTAAAAACACATGTTAATACAGTGCAAAACACTGGAAGACCATGCAGTGTAAGTGCTTTGTGAAATGTCTAAATGAGACTTCCCTTTTGCTCCCAGAAGGAAAAGCGAGATGAGAAAGCCATGTTGGCTGATCTGTTGTCATGGGCTGAGATGGATTAGATGAGAGCAGGAGGAAGAGCAGCTAGGAGAGGAAGAATGGTAAGAATACACAGAGACAGATGAGGAGAAATAAGCATCTTTAGGCCACAGAGAACATTGAAATTTCAATGTAGGCAGAGCCACATGTTGATGGCAAAGCAGTGATGAACAGGAGATTAGGACAGGTTTAGACAAATGAAAACACAAATTGCAAAAATCAAATAAAAAATGTGTAATAAAGCATCATAGATTATCATCCAAGTATAATCTTAAAAAGGCATGATACTCTTGGAAAGCCTGGAAGGTAAACAAAATAACTCATGAGCTGATTTTGACCCTGGTGCCTTTTCAAGAGCTGCAATTCAAAAAATCTATGGTCATATAATTTCCCATAGTGTATATCTATGTGTTTATGACTAAGGAGAATTTCTTTATTATTTGTGGATTAATGTAATAAGGTACTTTGATTTTTCTGGTAATCAAAAAACATCGAATTTTTAACAATTCTCATTCAGAGGCAAACCCACTTTTAAACTATAAAAGGGGCCTGTCTTTCATGTTTAATACTATTTTATTGACCTTTGCATTATCAAAGGTCTGTGCAAAACGTTTATGGTTATCCCGTGGCGTGCCGTACAATTTTGATGCTTCGCCATGAAACAGGAAATTGTTGTAATTGTGGTGTACATTGTCTGATCTGCCTGAAACTTCATAGGTTTGACAATTGTCCTGCCCTGAACACATATGTATGACAATATTCACTAGTTGTATAAATGTCACCTGCTAGCAAAAGGAAGTAAGCCTTGAAGGACAATTATCATTGGATTTGCATGATGGTTTGGTCTACAAATTATGTACACCAAGATGACATGAAATTTGTGTCCCCTCCGCTGCCACCTAGTGGCCACTGGAAGTAATACGCCAGATGTAATAGCTCACTCCAGGGTCCAAACTCTGACCACTTTAGCTGGAGTCACACCAGTACCCCAGCATGCGTGGCGGTGCAAGGGCTCTTTCATCACTGCTTGCAGCTTTAATTTTATGTTGCTTCCCCAATGTCTTTGATAAACCAAATCTACCAGCACGGAAGCTAAGCTATGTCCTGCTTTGAATGGGGCCGCAGCAAAACATCAGACATTAGCTATCTGAAAAAAAAAACAAAACAGTATCAGTTTAAGAGCACACTATATGTGAATACTTGCTCCGCTTCACCTTACACAAAAGCTGATGGAGGCAGCGGTAGACCAGCAGCCCCTGTATATAGAACAACTGTTTTCTCAATGGAGTCTGGTGTTTGGTCAAATTGCCCTTAGCATTTTTACACAAAAATAGCACAAAGCTGGTCTCCAAAAACCTGACCTGGAACTAGGCCCTTAGCCTCTCACTGGGTTTGGGCCAGAGTACAGGTCTGGCTCTGGGTTACTGGCCTTTCTCAGTGGTCACTGAATTAGCACACTGACCATTGGGTTTATTTTTGGATTAGACAGTTTACTGTAGGGCTGCGGGCCAGATTACTCCCTAAACCACAGAGGCAGTGCTGCAGTCATACCTCACACATCACAAATTTGTTATTCTTAATACTAAGACATGCAAATAAATAAGTCACAATCTGACACACTAGCTATTATATCATGCTACCTCACTGTCTCCCTGGACAACACTAGAGGTAAAATGATTTCACAACATAATATTTTCAAAATTAACACTTCTGTTTCTAATTCTTAAACTCATTAATGAACATGCTTGAAATACAGGTTACTAATGCACTCCTCACAGAAAAATCTATATTTAACCAGAAAAGGCAACTAGTATAACCTAAGTTACATACCCATTTCCAACAGCCTTTTGCCACCATTCATACATGATCCAAAACTACAGAGACATGACCAAGATAGACCCTAGATGGGTTTTGATTAACCCTCAAATTGTGCAAATTGAAATTGTGAATGCAATGCAACCCTTTTTTTGGCTTTTATAGGTCACATGGCATACAACAAACAGCCAAAGTGTCACTACAAGAGGAGTTAGTGCATCGCATAGCTTTTCAACCGTTGTGCAGATCATCCAGAAGTTTTGAATCCGCAATTCCTCTGAAATCATGGACTATCACCTCCCAGGAATCCCTAATACGTGGCCCATGTAAAAGGGGCTTGCCTTTACATTATTGCTCCACAGCATGCCTACATTGCCTTCATTAGGAAATAGTAATAGCTAGTGCGGTGGCTGCAATAGAGGTCAATGCTTGTAAATGGAATTTATGGATTATGCTTTTTACTTTATTCTGCGTATTTGTTGGAAATGATTTAACTGTGTTTGTTTATTTTGTTTACATATGTCTGAAGTAAATCTAATGATGTTTTGAACATCCATTGCCATGCTTCTTGGAATGTTATTGCTAGAGGAGAAGTCAAAGAACATCACTCAATGGAAATGCAGTCTTCTCGCAATTGTGTTTTATCAACATTTCAGAAATATCGCAAAGGTTTTGCAAAACATCTGCAATGAAAGCCTGCCTACTGTGTCAAATTCAATCATTTTACTGTGATTAACTTATAAACAACTTGTGTATATCCATTTTTTAGAGCAGTCATTGAAACTTTTTGTTTGGATTGTGTATGAGGGTTAAGTTGGACTTCAGCACAAACAATGACAAAAGCTTTGAAAAAGCGGCAAAAGGACATTTCTTCTGTCTCAGGTTACTCATTTACAATTAGTTCTGGGAGCAACTGTTATTCCCACACAAATTACCTTACTTGCTTTTATGCACAATGACTGCCTTTTTGCTCTGATCTGGTACTACCTGTGGACCTCATGTGACCCAAGGCGGTATTTCACATGGCAAGTGTACACAGCATTTTACATCTACGTCTAGTTTACATGACTATAAAGCATGTAACAATCTCACACATGGCATCTCACAAGAAACAAGAGGTTACTTCTTGCTGTACTTGCCAAACTCCTGTTTGTAGAGGACCAGTAATATCAGAGGGAACTGGTCTAAACTACAGCAGAGCCATGCAAAAACCTAACCAAACCAAACATGCTTTGGACCAAAAAGGCGGGCCAATCTGAAAGGGACCTGTGGACAGTCAGTCCAAACATACTCAAGTATTATTAGACTTGATTTTAAATGTGGTCAGCCTGAACTGACCCAATTAGAGAGAGAACAGCAATAATGCACATCGGAGCTGAGAGTGAAGACACTTGGGTCCACACAGGTATTTAACATGTATGTGACACATAGACTTAATATGCAACAACAAAGCAGGCCCTAATTTGTCCTGATCCACTGTGGAACAGCTTTCAGATACAAGGAATTAAACGGAAGATCTCTGGCTTGGGTTTGTCTGTAATTCTTTCATGTCGCTAACATGAATAATAAACATCATACTCTGTTTGGATATTCCCAATTATACCTTATTCCACATGCAGCATTTTCTGACTAAGAAAAGTCTAGGTTATGCCTGTATTTTTCGGGTTTTAAAGTGTTCTTTAGTGATGTATACAACACTTTGAGAATACGCATATCAATTGGGGATTTTGACACAGTTTGCAACATGCAGCCTCCTGCCTGTTCACAGTCAGCTCTGTGTGTTGGCAGGGATATATTGTACACAAGTAGCTAGCCAACAGTCTGTCAGGCTGTGACTGAGATTCGTGCCCAAAAGAAAAGCCACATTTCTGGTCCAAATGAGACACACCTACTTTTAAACATGGTATAGGTTGTGCATATCAACATGTTTTTGGATATGCACAAATATCACAATGCCAACTTTTTTAAGAAGGGTGGTTGAAGGAATGAAAGAGGGAGGTCACATGGTCCAACAAGTTCATCACCAATAAGAAACTTTGAAAAAATCCTGACATTATTATAATATTGTTTAGAGGTCACAGCGGAGAGGGCTTTAATCAGAGTATGCATGGAGCACTTAAGCAGTTGAATATCCATTTTCATTGACCATGTGAACAGCTTAGCAGGAATATTGTCTTTCTGGAATAAGGGCAAAAACTGGAATGTTTTGTGCATGTAATTGTTGTGAATAATTTAGTAGTTTGTTACAGATTTATGGAGACTGAAGTGGAAATCTTTAATGATAACTCTGATAGCACTGAGGATGAAAATGAAAGAGGCTCATAAGTGATCTCAGAATGAAGAATTTCATTCACTATATCTGGTCTGTGAATTTAAGCCAAACTTTGTGTCTTTACTCAATGTGCATGTTTAAAACATAGTTCTGGAGTTGAATCCATAAATCACAGGCACTGCAATTAGTCTAGACAGGTCATACTTAACCTTTAGGGTCCACTTAAATATTATACACACTTGGATCTCTCTGTGCACTAAATGAGCTTTTAAAAATCAAGCTTTAAAAATATTATACATTCATATGACTTTACACTTTCACTGAGTTAATTTTTAACCAACATAAGTCCTAATCACAAATATCAAATATTCTCTAATTTTCAGAATTTTAACCCTTTAAAAAGAATAGCAATTAAAATAGTAAAAATGACAAATTCCAAGGCAAAAGCCCAGAATGAGAGAATACAATACATGTTTTTATGGTTTGATGGCTATGGGATCAAAAATTGCAGTTTGAATGGGTGTAAATGTTGCATATTTTTTTTTGCACTGTAAAGTATGTATTTAACAGTTTAGTTTCCACAGTGTATTTTAGACCTATTGTGGAAGCTGAGCTGGAAATGCCAAGATTAAACAAAAATACACAATCTTGCCAAAATGTATGCCATATGCATGAACACAGCCATTCAAAAAATGAAGAATGAGAAGTGCCTAAAATGCACCAAATAGTCCCTACTGGTAAAGTGAATTATGAAATATACAATATGGCTGAAATCCACCTCACAATAATTAAGATATTTTTAAGAAAAAGAGAGATCTGTGTTCCACTGGTTTATGGGACCAAATTTCTCTATTGTAAAATACAGAATCAAACATCTCAGCATCACAAATTTGTACGATGTTGATACTATAGAATCATCATGACCTGAAGTCCAAACACAACAACACGCAATTATCACTCTGCACTTCTGTAAGTCTGAACGTGACTGGGCTTAAGGAAAACAAACCCTTAAACTAAATTTCAAGTCAAAGAAGCATAAAATAATTATCAGAGTACCACAATTTACGACACAAGTAAAAACAACATGAAAGTGCACTAAATCTCAACTACATTTCCCATCAGTTCATCTGTCAGCACATGAGCTCCCACCGCGCATGTTTCCACCTCTTCCAACCAGCCAAAGTGACACTCAAAACACTTCTAATTTTAAATCCTACCACTTTTATGATCAACATTCAAGTATGACAAAGGAAACTGTCACAATGGCACCAAAACTGCTACTGAAAAATGCTACTTTTAGTTGGAAACCACTCAAGCTGCCCCCGTCAGCTAACTCTAATCTAAAAATAGTTTAACCGGCTGTGGGACCTCAAGGCCCCATGCTTGTCATAGATTTACAACAGAAGATCTAATTTTCACAAATTTATCACAAATTGTTCTACCTTAGTTAGTGAAGTAATTCCAAAACTCTTGTATCCGAATAGTCCTCACAAATCAGCAATCAAATCCAAAAAGTGGCCAAGAATGAGGAGCTCTGATCGAGCAACTCGACACACACACTGGAAAGTGAAAGAGCAGAGCTGAGGAGAGGGCCAGCGCTCTGATAGGATGGCTATTCCTGACTGTGGACAGACAAGAGATGTGGGGACAGCTGTTGTGATATGAGGGTGTTGAGTGGGGGTAAAAATAGGAGCCACTGCCTGGACAGGTCTGCCATGACGACCCTCATATCAACCACACATGCTGCTGCAGTTGCTGTCATCTCAGCTGCTTCTGTGTGTGTGCACATGAGAGTCTGTGTCTGTGTCTGTGTGTGTGTGTGTGTGTGTGTGTGTGTAAGGAAGCACACATAGTGGTCTGCTAATGTAATTGAGAACATACTGGGTACAATAGCTCATGCTGTAGGTTGGAAGTTACCGTATAGAATGTTACTTAGTTAACGCTGAAATCCATTACCAAGTTTTTGGATTTCTGAAAGTCATACAATATGTTTTCACAAAAAGTTAAGATAACATTTATGTACAAAAGAAATAGTGTAGAACACTATATATGATATATACTTTACATGGTCTTGATGACATAAAATTGATTTTGATCTATCTAGTTTTTCTTGTGATTTAGTGGATAGGTTTCCAGGTACTTTCTTTTCTCTACTATTGAAAAGATAAATCAATATGGAGAGCTACTGTATGTATTAGCCGAGACGATCCTTGACTTTGTGTTGGTTGTTGTGTGTTGTATTGTTTAATGTGTTTAGTCAAACTGTGAGTATGAATGTTATGGATATGTATTTATGTTTAACATAGCAAATGAAATATTGTTTATGAAAACAATGGAGACCCCAGGAAGAGCAGCTACTGCTGAACACAGAAGCTGATGGGGATCTTAAATAACAAATCTGGTTAACAAATAATGTTACCTAGGTTGACGTAAATCCAACTGTCTCAACGAGGATTCAGTAACATCCTGTGTTATTTAACATATATGTGTGATACGCATTACCAAATTTTGAATGTATTTTGTAAAAGGCAAGTACATCAATGTAATTTTAACAGAATAAACTGAAAAACATACTATGAGGTAAAATGAATCCAACATGTATTGAAAACATTGAAACTTAATTTATTACTTTATGCTCAGTTAAAGAGAAGGCACTAAAATGTAAGAAACTGCAGACAGGGTTCATATAGCGCACCATGGCTGTCCACAGCGAGGCAAAATTTAAAACGCAACCCCATCAAGTGGCCGCGCAATCACAGTTTCCTAAAACAGTAAATCCGAGTTGCAGAAATGTTAGAGCCTGAAGTCATAGTGCAGTAGCTCCACAGCCTTGTTAGCTGGCTGGATAACTAACGCTCTAAGCTACATCAGTCTGGAGTCACTATCCAGCAGTGAGGAGACTCCAGCTGCTGCTCAGTGTTCTCAGTGAGTTAGAACAACTTTTGAGTTGAGTTGTGTAAATCTACTGGTAACATACCTTTATACGTTGTCCAGTCATCATTTGGTGGTTTAATCCCACATCCAGAACCTCAACTGTCTGAACCTCAAGTCCTACCCACATCCTCTCTCCCCTGTTTCTTCTGCTCTCTTTCTCTGCTCTATCTACCATCAGTTTCAGTAGACAGACAGGACCACAGCTGTCTTTATGTTTATTTTAGTGTGTTGTAAGTTGCACCGTCTTCCTGTTTGAAGCTGTTCCGTGCAGCAGAGAGGAAGAGTCCTGAGCATGTAAAGCATGGTAGCGTTAAAAAAAGCAGAAGCACTGTGCAACATGTTACCGGATGTAACACGCAGGCTTCCCACACTGACTGCTGGCAATGAATGAAAAACAGCTCATTTTCTGGTGATGCTGCCTCTAAAACTTTACTACTTGTGATTTAAAACCTCTTCAAAGTATAAGTTCACACACATCCAACCCAGAGAAACACATGTTTTCAGAATAGGCACCACAGTAAGACTAAGCCCACCTCCAAGTTTTCAAGTTGTAATTATAAAACCACAACAAGTTTGATACATGGAGGATGTAAGAAAAAAAGGGAAAAGTTAATGCATGACCTGCCATGAACATAAACATGTATTTATGGACTGCAAACTGCAAAAAAATAAGAATTGACATAGTGCTACATGTGGAGTCTCTAACAATATGATGTGTTTCAAAAAGTACGTTATTGTTCCTCAAACAGACTTATCACATTTCCTATTGTAACAGCAAAGAAGAATGTGTGGATGAGAGACTAGTTGCTGTCTAGTCTAAATTACAATCATATTCAGTGACTGTGCACTGCAGGGTTTCCAAAACATTCATCTATTTGTGGCAGCCCTCTATGACTGAAACAGTGTTGCCCGATTGGAAATGTTGTACTATCGTACCACAGACTCAAAATCATTGTATTTTGAGAAAAATTATCGTACGCCAGTCAGAATCACAAGAACTAATAGGTTAAATTTATAACTTTAAACAAATTTTTTATGCATCTACAAATCTAACCAAAACCACTGCCTTAGAGAGAAGTTAGTCCTCAGTCTAAAATAGTCTGAAATAACCGACCCCACGAGTCACAAACTGCTGCTGAGGAAAAGGGACCTTGTGGAGTGCTTCGCCTGCGCTGCATTCATGGACCTACATTTTGGTGTCAGCTGTGTGTTACATGATATATAGTAAGACACAGTATGCTAAATGTTCAAATTAAATTGAGATTTAAGAAAAGTAGAAAGTGACTTTGCAAACTAATGACGGCTACGAGGTGAGGCTGAAAGCTTTGGTAAAACAAAGCATGTTGTGATAAGAATCACATGTTAAACAAGGGCTGAGGCCGGCCTTCTGACCGTCCAAAGAGTTAGAACTAAACAACAGCAGCGTTTTGTTATTAAGTACCACAGACCCGGAATAACCTCCCATATTGTTAGACAAGCCCCAACTCTGACCACTTTTAAGTCAAGGCTAAAAACATTCCTCTTTTACGGTGCCTACTCCACCTGGTAATTATGACAAACTTTTATTTACTGATTTTAAATCATTTAAAATATTATTTTTATTTTTGCACCTCTTGTCTGCACTTTCATTATTTTTAATGGTGATTTTTATTATATTTTAGAATCATTTCATAATTAATGTTGCCTTTTATATATCTTATCTCTTTACTCTCATTGTGAATCTGTATCCTTAATTATGTTTATATATTATTGCTCTTTTTTATGTTCTGTACAAATAAAGCTACCTTGCCTTGTCTAAACAATTTTCAAATGCTTACTGCCAAATTGTCAATATCAATATATATTTTTTCGCACAATGTCTGTGCACACTCCTAATGCTTAAAGCATTAGTCAAAGTTGTTCTGTTTATGTATAAGGGATAGTTTGGGTTTTTTTAGAGGGTTGTATGGAGTTCTTTTTCAAAGTCAGTGTTTTACATACAGTCAATGTTAGCATACCACCAGTTTGGAAAAGCAGGCCCGTGTCTGATATGGAAGCTAGGCTATCACTGCTGTGGAGGGGTCAGCAATAAAATGCATTTTATTGCCCACTGTGTTCAGGTACTGCAACCTTATGATTTTGTCAAGTTGCAAAATTAGTTTATCACAGGGCCGGTATACGTGACGACATAATCAGGTGTTGAGAAGCTTAGCTGCAGGTATTAAAGGGAGAAGAAGACAGGTGAATTCGGGAGGTTTTAAAAAAGAGAGTCAAGTTGTCCAGTTTGTGCGTGAGGGTGGGGGGGCATAGTGGCAGTAAGTTAGGGAGGAGGCAAGGGTGTGGCCGCCTGAAAGGAACTTGTGATTGGGAATTGCAGGTAGATTTAGGGGGAAAGCTTGTTATTCCCCACGAAATAGTCTGTACTAATTTGAGGCCGGACATAGTGCTGTGGTCAGTGAGTCAACAGATCATTTATTTCACTAACAGTGAAATAAATCAGCTAACAGTCCCTTGGGAAGCCTCAGTGGAAGAAGCCTATGAAAGGAAGAAACTGAGGTACACAGACTTACAGGCAGAAGCTGAGCAGAAAGGATGGAAAGCTAGGATTTGCCCAGTTGAAGTGGGACGTAGGGGATTTGTAACAGGATCAGCTGTCTCGCTCCTAGGGGGAACTGGGAGTGTGGGGACAGAGTTTGAGGAAGACAGCGAGGGAAATCTCAGATGAGGCAGTTAAATCCAGTCAGTGGATTTGGATTAGGATTCTGCCAATTCATCCTTATTTCCCTTTACTTGAGCCTTGTATGTGAGTTGTAGTATATAAGCAAGTATGTTGCATGTGCTAGGGAAGATAGCATCAGCTCGGTCACTACCTGGAGCCTGCATAAATGGAGCCTGGGTCTGTTGAAGGTGGCATTGCTGTCTGGGCTGTGATAGCCATGTGATAGCCAGCCAAGCTAGCTTATCTAGCTAAGCTTAGCCTTGTATCTGTGATAGCCATGTGTTAGCTTAGCTTAGCTTTGTATCTGTGATAGCCAAGTAGTAGCGTAGCCTTGTATCTGCGATAGCCATGTGGTGCTGTCACTACCCGAAGCTTGCACAAACTCAAACTGTAAAGCAAGTGTGATGCATGTGCTAGGGACGGTAGCATCAGCTCGGTCACTACCTGGAGCTCGCATAAACAGAGCCTGGGTCTGGTGTGATAACCATGTGATAACTAGCCTAGCTAGCTTAGCTAGCTTAGCCTTGTATCTGTGATAGCCACGTGTTAGCTTAGCTTAGCCTTGTATCTGTGATAGCTATGTAGTAGTTTAGCTTAGCCTTGTATCTGTGATAGCCACGTGGTACTGTCACTACCTGTCACGAGCTCACATAAGTGGAGCCTGGGTCTATTGAAGGTGGCAGGGCTGTTTGGGCTATGATAGCCATGTGTTAGCTTAAGCTTAGACTTGTATCTGTGATAGCTCTGTAGTAGCTTAACTTAATCTTGTTTCTAGTATTATCGGCATTGTCACTACCTGGAGCTTGCATAAACGGAGCCTGGGTCTGTGGAAGGTGGCAATGTTGCTTAGGCTGTTATAAGCCATGAGAGAGGTAATGTAAGATGTATGTAGCAGTTGATAGGGAATGTAGCATTGGCACTGTCACTACCTGAAGCTCGCACAAAAGGAGCCTGGGTCTGTTGAAGGTGGCAGGACTGTGTGGCTGCGTAGGAGCAGTGAGAGCTGGCACAAGGGGAGTGGCTCTGGGATGCCAGAGTTCACTGCCTTGCCTCCTGGAGGTGTTGTGGGACTAACTAGGTGAAACACTGATGAAAGATGGTTCCCACATGGTGGCCTCAAAGACGTGTTAGTTTTCACTGCTCTCTGGCCTTTATATTTAAGCCATAATAGCTGATTAGTGAGCCTAGGTTCTTCATTGAGAGCGTATCCTTTTCTGGAGCACAAGTTTCTTGTGTTTTAGTTGAACTAGCCACCTTGAAAAGGTCCAGCATAAAAAAATTAATATAAATAATAAATAAATAAAGTTTAAGCGTATGCTATATTAAGAGCACTTTTTTCACTCCTTTACCTTCATGTCAGACAGTGTTTTCAACAGGAAAATAAAACCAATATATAACTTTCTTTAAAGCCAGAATCCATTGAGAAAAACAGTAATTTAACATCGCTGAATACAGACGCTGTTGGTCTACAGGTGCTGCAACCACTTATTTTGTTTGTCTTATTGTACCCCAAGTACCCCAAACAACCCCACTTCAAAAAACTCGAACTTACCCTTTAAGGCAACACAAAACATTTACTTAAGGTAGAGGACAGGGTTGATGTTTTGGTTAATTATTAAAAGAGTCAATGTTGGCTTTGAAGTACAATACTTAAAGAGTAATCAAGAATTATCTCATGTGCCTTGTATGTTCAATCCCCCACCCCATCACCACCCCAAGTATGACATGTACATATAATGTAGTGTATATGAGACAGTGTTGAATAAGTGATTGATTTTAATCTGACTTTTGTTTTTCTGACACAGGCAGCACAGTTATGTTTTCTCCATTTATTACTGCTAAAGCAAACTAAATTTTTCCAAACACACATTCGACTACCCAAAGGACACATATCCCCAGGCAGCATATGCCTCCACTGTTTTTTACAACCACTGCTTTAATGTTTACAGCAACTTAAAACTGATGTAACTACTCATACACCATTTACATCCATATTTATATACATATATACATATTTATACTTTTATACTGCACTACCTGTACATACATTGCCTGTTTATACTCATATTTATACCCTGTTTACACTTATATATAACTGCAGACTAATGAGCAGATTTAATCTGACGCAGGTGTTAGTTTTGGAAATAGAAATTTAAAGGGTGATTCCATAATTTTTTCCTCAATATTGAGTGATTCCATCATTTTTTCCAACCGCTTGATCTAAAAAAGCAATTGTTATTGACTACCACAATTTTTTTTCTTGATTTCTGTTAGTGTTTCTTAAAGCCAGCAAGTTGCCATTTTGAATGACTTTAGTTTTGTGGCATGTCTGTGATCTGCTTTTTTTCTACAAAATTAAACAACTGAATGAACATCCTCCAAGACTGGTGATTCCATAATTTTTGCCAGGGGTTGTATCAACTACTTGGTGATCTGCAGCAGTGACATGTGTTTGCCACCACCTCTCCTTTAGGACCACAAGATGGAGCCAGAGTACCGGGAAAAGCTCCACATGCCTCCAGAATCCTGCAGCCGCACAAAGACTCCATTATTTCCCAGTGGCTGCCATGATATTGTTAGGAGGGAGCGGCAAAGTGAAATAGATAAAGTGCAAACAGACTGTGGTGTGAAATGAACAGATTGACGGCTTTAGTCCAGCTGACAATGGGGGGGGGTGGTGCAGGGCTAAGGGGTTGTGAACAGGCTGTATTGGGAAATCGAGCATAGCTTAAAGCAGAGGGTGGGGTAAGAAGGGCAAGGAAAGACATGCAGTGATGTAACACTGTGTTCAAAAGTGACTACAACTATAATGAATGGCAAAGAAGGGCGTCGTGTGCAAGAGCTGATGTAAAGCCAGGTCAGCTGAGAGCAACACAACAGTCTGTCAATCCGAAACATTCCACAAACTATTTTATATCATTTATGAAAAAATATCAGTACTAAAAGTTATTCAATAACAGAAACAAAAGGCTGTGTGAGGTGTTGTAGAATAAATGCGGCTGTAGACAATAAAATAGGCATTTACCATGTAAAGACAGTAATTGTTCCATGTTAAATCTATCAGCACAGGCTCCTCCAGACATCGGTCAGCAGGATTCAGACTAAAGGAAGCTCCCACAGAAACTATCAGACATTACAATGACTTCTGAGGAGAAAGAGTGTGTATGACATACATTAAAAGAATACTTTGACTGCAAGATGACCATGTGCACATCCTTATGGTTTAAATGCATGTGTTAAGGATATACTGAGGACTGGACCGAACCCGCTCTCTATTTTCTTCAATTCATGAAGAATGTTTGCCTTTTGGGGATTTTCAGTTCAGCATGGTGGTATGTGAGATAAACAGGTTTTTCTTTTTAGCAAAAATTCAAGGTAACAGGTGGTGAGTAACTGATCAACGTTTTGTTATTCTTTTGTATTACTTTAATTTACTACTTATTTTATTTCATTCACTTCTCCCTTCTTCTCCTTTGCACCCAAAAAGGAGTAAAAATGTATTGATAGATATACAGAATCTACATATAAACGATATACTGTGTAGTAGGCTTGGACAGTATCGCGGTATAGTAATGGGGATGTTTACATGCATGTGCATTAAGTGCCAGACTAAATGAAATATTTGAATGCACTGATATTAGAAGGACTGGACACCCTTCCAGCGTATAGCACAAGCAAAACGCTGTTTCAAAGAGAAGTGTATCTGTGTTATCAGATGCATGCAAGACAACTGAAAAATACAGCAGAAATGTCTCCTGTGTAGATGTCACACTTATATAAATGTCAAGTCTTTGGGTTTGACTGGATGTTATACAACTTCTTCACAGGCTGAGCAGGATTAATCATCACAAGTGATCTTCATTTGTAAAATTTGTTCTCTTTCAGTCCTCCTGGAATTCAGTGAACATGACAGATTTATATTAGTGTCAACCTGAAAATAATTTACTTTCAAATTACGCTTCCTCACACAAACAGCATTTCTGGCAACAGCGAAACCTCAATTCAACATGGCCTTTATTACAAAGAGACACAACAGGTCAGTGGCGGTGAGTAGTGTCGGGCTGATGGATGATGTCATGGTCCACCCGCAATGACAGCCCAACATTATGTTTTATGCTGCTGTCACGTGCTCCTTAATAATATTGCATTTACTGTATTTATGGGCTACGAGCACATGAACAGCCCTCTTAATTACAAATGGGAAATTCGGAAATGTTGATGATACGCGAGTTGCCGAGTCATGACATTTGCATGACGTTTTTAGGGCAGTATGCAAACATACTAACACAATAGCAACGTTATTTTACACCCGTTGCCGACTTGATGTCATAAATGCATAAACATGGCGGGCAAAAGTCAATGTTTGGTCAATGGTAAACTTTATTAATTCACGTATTAGATATCAATTTTTCATCAAAGTCAAAGTGTAATATGGTTTAATGTTAACTGTTGTCCATGTAGAGTGACCTAGATTAAATATAAAAATATAATATATATAATATAAAATATATAAAAATGAAATAATACATAAAAATATAAATCAACTCAACCTCTTGTTTAAACGCGCTTAGCATTAAAATGCAGCCCATCTTCTTTGTAGCTTCCAAGTTGTTCTCACTTTCCCAGTGGGAACAACATGGACCGACCTTTCGACATCACATGAATGCAGCATTAAAATTATCACATTATCATCACAGCTCTTATTGGCAGTCATTGCCCAATCCTGACAGTGAGACACTTTTAACTTTCTAACACCATAACTAGGCGCCATAAACAGTCTCTAAAGTGAAAGAATTCCTATGTATATTTCAACAAAGGCATGTGACATTCCTCTAATGCAACAGGAAAATGCACTCTAATGTTCTCTGCTGTCAGCAGCTCAGCAGATAGTGACAGCGTGCGTACACGTATGTGTACACACACACACACACACACACACACACACACACACACACACACACACACACACACACACACACACACACACACACACACACACACACACACACACACACACACACAATAACACAATCCATTCAATAATCTCTCCTGCAGGGGGGCTGATTTCATTTCCCACCAATGTTGACACACTGGACATGCTTATTGCACAATTGAAACAGGTCTCTCTTGGGAATGAGACTCCATGTTTCAGTGAGATTAACTTTAGAAAATAAAGGTTGAATAAAATAAAATAAATTAAAATAAACCCTTTGATACACCATCATCCTCACCAGCAACAGATTGTACAAAGACAGACAAATAGTTGAACTTCAGACAGACAGCTCATTTGACTTACTTTTAAGTCAGGGCACAGCTCAAACCTGGCAACCCCACTATGATTGTTACATTTGTTATATGCAGACAATTCACCCAGATGTTGCTGATCAAAAAAGAACTCCAACAGCACTTGTTCCCAAAACCACATGTTAGTTTTACATTTACATTTTACGCCTGATGAACAGACAAGATTCACAAAGTAAATAAAAGTAATTTTGAGCTTCAGGGAGGATTTTTTTCTTCTTTGGACAAAGTCAGACAAGCTGTTTCATTCACCCTCCAGTCTTTGTCATGAACTAGACTAAACATGTCCCACAGAGACTTAACTCTGTGCTGGATACTCACAGATCAAACTGATACAAACCTGCTCATCAGCCTTTGGAAGAACAAAAATCTGAGCTCCCAAAATGCTAGACCACTCCTTTTAAGACCTCTTTCGAAGTATACAGTAAGTAGTCGCCACAATTTGTGGAATAGGAAGTGTGCTGAAAATTTAGTGAGATCAACAGTAGTTTATCAAAATTTTACAAATTCTACAACTCCCTCCCAATATACCACAATTTTTCAAGTTTTTTTTAGCTCTCCTGACAGGATGGTATAAATCTATCATTGTTCCCAGTTTCTTTGTTAGGCCTGTCAGAATATTTTTTTTTGTTGGATGACATATTATCCCAGAAATAATTGCCATAAATGATATTATTATAATTTTGAGACCATTTTATGTCACAAATATATTTATAATGTAATAAACATGACAATGCAGGTTCACCCTCCCAAAGAGTAATGAACATCTAATTCTTAAAAATATTCAGACATTGGTATAGGAAATTTTTTAAAAAGCCCTTTTTTAGAAGTAGCCCAAAATTACTCAGTTTGAGACTTTGGTGCCTCAGTCAAGCTTCGTGAGGCTCAAGTCTAAAAAAGAAGCCATCTTCATATTTGTAATGAGGTGAAATCAAGTGTATCAGACAACACATTAGACAGTAACCTTGCGTAGAAGGGGAGGAGACAGACTGTGTGTGTGTGTGTGTGTGTGTGTGTGTCATGCTTGAGTGAGTGCCTTCATGTCACAGTTATGGTGCAGGGTGGCAAATGTAGGTCAGACAGGGTGCATGATGTATTGTTTGTACATGTGCACATGTGATGCTAACATACACACTGTTAGTCTGTGTTAGTCTGTTATCATCTCTATCAACATCATCATAGAGAGCAATTACTAATTTCACACCTACCATTATTGTAATTTGACATGCATCTGTTTCTATTGTTCTGTGCCCCCCCCTCTCCCCCCCTCTCTTTCTCTTTCCTTTTTTGCTATGATTTTATTTCACTTGCTATTTACGGCATCTATTGCTCGTCTGTCCGTCCTGGAAGAGGGATCCCTAACTATCCTCTACCGCTCTTCCTGAGGTTTCTTCCTCTTTTTTTTTCCCCGTTCCAGGGGTTCTTTTTGGGGAGTTTTTCCTTGGGTGATGTGAGGGTCTAAGGGCAGAGGGATGTCGTACACTGTAAAGCCCTCTGAGGCAAACCTTGTTTTGTGATAATGGGCTATATAAATAAAACTGACTTGACTTGACACACACACACACACACACACACACACACACAGAGAGAGTCCACAGAGACTGGATGAAGAAAGCTGCGTACCATACTAACATGTAAGGGCATCACTGAGGCTCAGTTTCACTTTTGTCATGTTGAGATAAAATCTTTTGATGCAGCAGCAATAAAGCCATGCAGGGCCTGATATTATCAGCACTGGCCCACAGGAACATTATGGCTCCATGTATGTCAGAATTGCCACATTTTATTTCTGGTTATCATCAGTTTATCACTTTCTGGTCATTTTTGGATGATGAAATTGTAACTGTGAGTTATAAGAAATTACTGCTCCCTGGGAAATACATGAGAACCACCGGAGGACTCTCATGCCATAATTTGGAAGTATGACATCTTCAGAACTCTGTCCAAGCACGTTTGTGCATGATGATGGGTAGTGCTGACTCTGTGAAATGCCACAGCTCATACAGAACCAAACTCTGACCCATATCAGAGTTCTTAGAATGCTGTGTGGTGTGAATGTGCAGTACTTACTGGGACTCCACACTTGTTTTTTGAGTTGTGCACATTTCAGGGCAAAACTGGTCAATCGTGGTGACAGAAGCCTTGACCAAACCAGAAAAAACGTCATCACTTGTTGAGTCACAGTCCATGTCCATGTGTTTGATGCACATATGAAAGTGGTATGTAGCGAGAGTTGCACTGGTATTATTTAGTTTGATGAGCTGAAATTGTACTATCTGTCTTCACTCTTATAAATTGTTTAGAAATTGAAGACAATATTTTTCTGTATTTGGCAACTGTTTGATGTGTCATTTTTGACAGATTTTATTTTGTTGTAATATTTATATTTTATACAGAATCTGATTCTCTCTTTTAGTTACTCCAGCTATATAGAAACTAAAGAACAGAGATTATTTTTGCTCATTTTTTTCTGAATATTTGAAGGAGAACTACACTTATGTTGATAAACACAACTATAAATCTTATTTTGTTGCAATTGTATGTTCCTTAAGGTAATAATAAAACAACAACAAAAAAAAACTGTAATGGGTGGGGATTGAATCCTGCTTCATTGCAGACAGACACTGAGGCACACACCACACCTAAGAGAACCGCAAAGAACATCCTGAAGTGTACCGAACTCACCTATGCAACTGGTAAACTGTAATATTGAAGGACACACTGAGTTCCACCAGATAAGGACAGCGAACGTGCAGCACTCTCATCCCACAACATGACAAACAGACTAAACAACTACAAGCTTCTCAGTCATGTCTTGTTTCCTGCGGGCCACTAATTTTGTCTAGCTGCAGTAATCTGTGTGGAATGTGTGGGCAGGACAAAACACGGGCAATG